>NC_062221.1:39544301-40149074 GCF_902686445.1 Sciurus carolinensis | reverse complement strand
GACCTGCCTTTTTTTTTTTTAAGTAGTCAAGAAAACAAACAAACAACAAAAGACCAATCAGAAACCAAACCAAACAACCAATCTAACAAACAAAACAGAACTCCCAACTTTTTACTATTTTACAGTGTACATTGTATTTTTATTTATGTGCCTTCTCAACATCTGGGAAGGGGAGAAATCTCAAGTTGCCATTTGAGTTATGCAGCCTTGAGAGCTGAAGAAACATCTTAAAGTTTGTAATTTTATTAATGCCAAATTGTATAAAATTTGTCCTTCTCACTAGAGAGGGGATTTAAGTGCAGACTTTTTTGTTGTTGTTAGTGTGAAGAGGTGTCCTTGAAAAATTTGTGTGTGTGTATGTGTGTGTGTGTTTAGCAATTACTGCCTTTATCTCCTGGCTCTATTTTTCTTTTTTAAATTGTGGAACTACTTATTGCCCTTCAATTGCCCCATGGCCAAGGGCTTATTCAGAGTGCCCCTTGACTAGAGCCCTTAGAGCACTGGGTTCTTCTTGAAGTTTATGGTGAGTTAATGACTTGAATCTACGATTGGATGATTACCTGACTTCCATGCAAAATTGCTTTTGGTTTAAATACCCTAGAGTTTAGTTTTAACTTTTATGTAGGTATACATACAGCAAAGTCCTGTAAGGGCTTATTTAATTCATTGATTTTCATTCTTGAGTGTTGTTTAGTCCTTGATAGGAAACTTCCTCAAGTTTGCTTTAACTGGTTGACATTAGCAGCCTTTGTAGCTAGTCACCATGAGATCGACAACTCTGCAGCTTTCAATATTAATGTTTAAGACATTATTGCTAGTGAACCAGAATAGTTTGGTTTAAGTATGCAAAACCTTAAAAATGGAAGTTTCCCATTTTGATTTTTGTTTCATAAATGTCCTAAGTAATATTACTATTTCCTATAGGCCAAATATAAGTCTCATGAAAATAACAATACACAACCATACATGATGATGGCAATTTTTACAATATTCTTAAATGTATTTTTATACTTATTTACAGTCAGTTTTGTTATTTTGCTTACTGGACATACTATTAAAACACAAATTGGCATGTGTAAACTAAAACCTTAGGTTGCCATACTTTGCACGACTGCTTACCTATTGATTGTTTTCATTTGTTTTTCTTTAGTTTGGTCAGATGCACTTCTGAGAGAAATATTATCATCTCCTTTAATTAAGAGCATGATTTAATTGTTTTGTGGTGATAAAGTAGGAAGAGGAATTTAATAATTTAAATATTTAAAGTTTTTAACTGAATTAATTCAAATTAATTACACACTTAAATTAGATGACTATCCAAACATAAAATATTGATTTTAATTATTCAAACCTAAATGTTGACTGTTTAGTTTAGAAATATTAAACTATGCTGTTCAGTATTTTTTGTAAAAACTTATTGGGTAAATTAAGTAGATAGCACTCATTCATGCACAATGAAAGAAACAGGCATGTTTTGAAACCAATTAATCAGGTTTTTGTAATGAGTTGCAATTGCTTGATTCCTTTTTAAAAAGCAGCATGTTGTCATTTCCCAGATAACTTCTTATTACTCTTTTTTTTATATGCATGCTGTCTGGCTTTTTTTGTTTTGTTTTGTTTTAAGGATTCAAAGGAGGAATATACATTTCAATGATATATTTTCAAGCAATCACTTTCTTGAATGGATCAATATGGCAATTGATTGTTCTCATCTTCCTCCTTCCAGATCTTAGATGAGTTTTGCAATGTGAAGTTCTGCATAGATGCCAGTCAACCAGATGTAGGAAGCTGGCTCAAGTACATCAGGTTCGCTGGCTGTTATGATCAGCATAACCTCGTTGCATGCCAGATAAATGATCAGGTATGTTGTAAAGATTTTCTTGTCTTTCTTTGAGAGCACTAAAGTATCAGTGAAGCCTAAAGAATAAAAATAACAGTGAGCTCCAGTAGACCCTTGTGGCCTGTTTGTTGATATGGTGAAAGGTAATGCAGATATAAGTAAGAAGCAGAACAAAGTCATTTTCAGTATGACTTTCTTTCAGTACGACTTTCTTTGAGTAGTTTATTCACTTTGTCCTCATTCCCTTCATAAATGCTCCAGATTTTTTTTTTTTAGTGTGACCAAAAGTTTTAAAAAACAAGTACTCATTTATTTCTTAGTGTTCTTTATATTTTCCCTTTACTATCATGGTAGGTATATTCATAGAAAGTATTGAGCTATTCACGACTACTTTGTGAATTTATGCGGAAATTGGAAGGGATATATTTGAAATGTTATATATTTTTATTTGAAATACTAGGTAGATGTATATATGTACATACATATGACATTGGTACAGACTTATCTGCGTATGCATTTTAGCTGAAGTGAGAACTTTTAGAACAATCAAAAGTCTCTTTTGTTTGTAAATGTGAAAAAGTTTTAAAATATCACTGCTGGAAATTTGCTTTGTGAGATTATGGAGAACCATGCAGTAAGGTTGACTTTAATAACAGTAACTGTGAAATAAGGATCATGACAATATCATGAAACATATTTTGCACTTAATAAAATTAGATGATAAATCTCATAACTTAATATGACAATACCTAAAATAACAAGAAAGTTCAGCCCCTTAATTTTTGTTTTATAAACACCATTAGGTTAGAATTTAGTTATAACCATTTATTTCTTTTAACCCAATGGTTACCTAAATAAAAAATGTTTCTAACTTCATATTGAAATGGTTGCCTAGCAAATCTACTATGAAATCACCACCAAGAAAAAGAAAAAGTTTAAATTAGATGTTTCCAATTGAAAGCTGTTAAATAAAGCTAGCGTCATATGGTCTAAAACTCTCTTTCAATCATCGTTATGAGATTATTCTTTGGCATTTTACCAGCTACCAGATAATTTTTACTGGCTAAACTATATAAGAGGTAGTAAATTGTAAAATTAGATTTAAATAGGAATCATTTAAAAATTCTCAACATATATCAAAGATAATAAACCAATCAATTGTTTTTTCCCTATGCCATAAGAAAACAAGAGGCATTATTGACAAAGGAAAACATTATTAAATTAGCTATTGATTGTGAGCAAAAAATATCAGTAGTCCATCATACGAGTTACTGTCATGACTAGCAACAAACAGTTTTTGAGGACCTGCTATTTGTAGATGGAAATAGATAGGTGTTGTAAATTGTTTATGTTGTTTCCTTGACTAGGGGACCTCAAAAGATACCTTATTATATCATAATAATTATTTCTTATTTGCATTTAGGGCTAATGGGAGCTGTTTTCTGTAGACAGATAAAACTTGTAGAATTAGTGAAAAGATGATTTAGGAATGGGACTTGTAGCCAACGCAAGCCCACATGTAACCATTTTTTCATTTAATATTTATTTGTCTAATTTTCTATAATAAATATACTCTTGTCATTGGGAATCTTGATTGCATTAAGAAGGAAAACTGTTTTGCTGTTTCTAGCTGTGTATTAGGTTGCTCATTAGAGTAGGCATTCATAATTTTGCCACAATTACTTTTAAAGTATGCATTATAAATGTTTCCCAAAGAATATATGCTGGTTTCATGCTTTAATGAATAGCATACTTACTTATTTGAACTGAAGAATCAGGGGAAATAATCAGGAAAACCAAAAAAGGTCAATATTAGACATATACCTATTATTTCTTTAAGCACTTTATTCTAAACTTCTGTATTATGCTGGCAGAAATCTAAGCTGGTTACCGAGTACATATTAAATAACACAATTGTAAAATTGATACTTTATGGTCAAGTAAGTTCACCCATAAACAACAAGAGAGGAAATTCAGAGCTAAAAGTCAGATTTGTGCAAGGTATGTATGTATACAATCCCACTTAGCCCAGATGACAAGACAAAGGAGAACAGGCACCCAAGTAGTGCATGCATGTAGTATAGGCATATTCATTTATAGGCTCATATGCATTTTCTAAAAACCAATTAAGATGAGCAATTCTAGACAGCTTTGAAATGTGATTGTTGGACTAAGTGCAATGATAAAAGAGCTGACTAAAGATATTCTCTAGGTCTGTTTTTTCGCTCTCTTTTCCATGAGGAATAGGAGCTGCCAAATAGTAAATAAGCACAACTCATCACATAAAGAACAGTCCCATCATGAAGATATTATTTAATATGCAGACAGAGAGAGAGAGAGAGAGAGAGAGAGAGAGAGAAAGGGGGGGGGGCACCCTGGATCAGGAGTAAGTATTAAACATTAACAATGTCAACTCACCTGTATAACACAAAAGCAAATATAGCACTCTATCAGAAATCATGAAAAAAAAGTTTCCCTTCCTTCTGATTCTTAGAAGGAGCTCAAGTTTATGAAATGAATTTTAGAACATGACAGGTATAAGTCCTAGACTCTAAAAGGGAAGAATTTCAGATGAATCTTTCAAATCCAATCCAATCCAGTCGTGGTTATGATGAGATCATCTAACAAAGAAGGGAGAAGATTACCTAGAACAAAACAAGAACGTTTTACTTTTGTGAAGGTACATAGTTTTTAAATTTTTAATTGAAGATCTTCTAATCAATTTGAATAAGTTTTATAATGATGAGGAGGGTGGAGGAGTGCTATAAAAGAAAATAAATATGCTTGCTAAGCTAATAAAGTGGATAGTAACAGGACTGTCAAAATTATATGCTAGATAAAATTCATATTTGATTTATTAGGAGTAAAGAAGTTCTTAGATACAGTATAGATCTTGATTTTTAAGTAAAATTGATAAAGGATATAATCTGTTTTGTATCATAAACATTAAAAGCAAAGACCCTTTCCTCAATAGCATTTCCCCAATACAATTCTACAGTCATTTCATTTGAGGTGATTTTCACTGGTTTAAATTTTCCAATAGATTTCTATGATTTATTTTATTTCAGATTTTTTTTTTCAGACCAGAATGAGCCTTGTGGCAACTTTATTTCTCGACAGTGCTGCCTAGAAACTCTCAAGTTTTGTGATTTTAGACGTCTCTCATTTCATGTTTTCAAAGTTATTGTGGTGATGTTTTTGGAGATAGAAATTCTGGAAGCATTGGCATCACTACTAAACCATAATTTCTAAGTAGCTGCAGCTTCTGTCTGATGTTCGTTTCCCCCCCAAAAGTGTTGTATTAACTACTGTAATTTATCTTTATAAAAGAAGGCCATACCAAAGACACTAGTAAATTAAGACCACAGTCTTAGTCAAGTCATAAAATAGTAGAACCATTAAAAACACTCAAGGCTCTGATCCTTGATGTCCCAATTATTTCCCCCTGATTCCTTAAAGTGTCTGCACAGTGCTACATAGCTCTGCTGCTGTGGCACAGCATTTAGTTGGGAATGTTTTTGGAGACAGACAATGCTTACATACTTTTACATTTAACCAATCTGAAATTGTTCTTGGTTGCTTTCAGGAGCAAGAACTGGCACTGAGAGGTAGAGCAGGGCAGGAGCAAAAGCAGAAAGTTGGATGAGGAAAGTTCTTCCAGACTGTGTCCTCAAGGGGACCAAGTATACAGATGATGCATGCAAAGGTTTATCAATGATTCAGAGGTTTCATTTACATCCAGAAACACTCATGTATTTTATGTCAAGTACAACAAACATCTAAATGATTTACTGAGGTTTTTTTTTGTTGTTGTTGTTGTTGTTTAATTCAGGATATTTTGTATCCTTTCTTTGAAGTCTTACTTCCACAAACTATTTTGATTGGTAGATGTAGCACGTTTCTTTAGATTTGGCCACCCTCCTCTTGCCTCTGCTTCAGTTCTTTTCTAAAGCCCACATTTCTATATCCTTCAACTACATGAAAGGCAAGGCCACCGAGAGACCTCCTATCCACCTCTAACAAAGTTGGTTCTCATCCTTGAGTATGTTCACAACTTCTGTGTACTTATGGAAGAGTTCTCTGGACACAGCAGTTTTACTCTAATACCTCCTTATGGTGAAACCATCTTGGTTATAATCAGGGAGGTCATTATGATACTATTCATGTAAGTTGACTTTTTAGACTTAAACCAGACCTGTCTTTCCTCTCAAGATAATCTGAATGATCTGGGTGTATGCTTTGGGTTCATATTTTCTATAGAGATGTGTGTATGTATTCTGCATTGTAGGAGGGAACACAATTTCATTCAAACTCCTGGCCTGCCCTAACATGGTCTTCCAGTGGAATAAAGTTCTCAGAAACTCAAGACATTATTAATCTTGTCATTTACACAAGGTGATAAGTCCTTTTATTTTTAAACAGGCCCTTGACAGCTGGTATTTAGTAGGTAGAATGAGAGATGTTGGCTGTTCGCTTTGAATAAAAAGAAATGTGTCGATAAGAGATTATCCAATGCCTGATGTATATTTTGAAGAAACGAGATCTAGAAGAATGAGTGCCCCTTAGAGAATACAAAGTCAGAATTCACTTCGGGGATCCTGCCAGCTCCCTTGTGGTTAATGAACGGCAGCAAGACTCTACAGTGTTTTCAGTTGGAACAGGCATTGTTCTCATTTGTGCTTTACCTTATAAAGTTTTAACTGCTTCCAGGACAATCATGGCTGATTTGGCACACCCGCTTTCACTCTGCTTAGGTCCACGTGAGTGATTCTATCAGACTGTGTGACACTAGAACACTATTATTACTGCAAGCTTATTATGGGCTCAATTATAAAGTTATTTTCTTTGGCTTGTTATTGAAGAAAAAATCCACTTTCCTGCATCATTCAATTAATGCAGTTTGTGCAAATAAGCAAGGTAAATCAGCTATGTGTAAAGCAAAAATGTAATTTGTTAGCCTCTTCCCACTTTTTAAAAATGTTTGCCTCTACTGTCAGGTAATTTGTTAATTTGCTCTTCCTTTACAAGGATTTCTGGCTGCATTCTGCATGACTCCTTTTGATCTTAAAATTATTATTGGCTTTGGGCATTTTCTTTGCTTTTAAGTCAAGTTCCACTTTTATACCAAAGTTATGCTCTGCTGTTTTAAGATGAATGCCAGCTGGCAATACCCAGAGACTGGCTTTGTGAACAGTGCCTAAACTGACTTTGGGGGATGTCATATGGCTGATAAGTTACTTCCCTCACCCGAAGATGAAACTGTCTCAGACATAGTTTGCTATTTGATATTTACATGATAAAGCAAATAGCACCATCTCCCTCCTTCATGTAAAAATGCCCAGGACACAACACTGATACAATTCATACTAGGATTATATATTAAGATTCAAAGAACACATAAGTTGAAAAAGAAGGTGACCCGATGGACCATTGCACGTTTTTGGTAATTAGTGTTTCATTCAGGAAGATCTCAAAACATCATACACACAGAAGACTCCAATTATTTCTGGGATGATGCCCAAAAGGTAGCAATCAGAATGATTCACAAGCCGTCAAGAGGGGGAACATGATGGTCAAGAACACAGAAAATCCCTATTTTATGGTTAAGAAGAAAAAAAAACCAACAACAGATGATCTTCATTTTCCTTATAATGTAATATGGAACTTTTATCAAATAGTTGAGAAATAATTCAGATTGATCACCAGAGAGTCTTCTTAGTAGCAGACAAGAGGGGACTGAAGGATATTTCTCATGGACTCTGTAGAGCAAGAGATCCTTCAAAGTTATTTATGAGACAAGTTGCAAGACTTCTAGGCTGGGTATACTGTAGGCTCTGGGTATAATATTAATAAATGGATCTTTATCACTTGTCCTTTTTATAGAAACTAAAAGCAACGGTTAATTCACTGCTTTGTTTTACTCAATAAATTATGCTTGACTTTCTCTTCATAATATTAGCAAAGAGTTAAAAATGTATGGAAGAAAATATCTTCTCTAAAAATATCTTGGTCCAGCATATACATTTGTTTTCATTTTGAAAACAGATATAACAAGATGTTTCTGTTATATCTCAATTAATTTTCTCAATTAATACTTTTTTAGAATTTTAGATTGTAACCCTATAGACAAATACAGGATACCTTCTCTTTGGAGAAATTTAGGGCGGTTTGCTTTGGCAAAACCTGGTCACGGTAATGCTAACATTTTTATTGGATAAATTTATGTTCTGTCATCAATTTCTATCTGTTGAAAACACTTTACTTATTATTAAAATTAAGCTCAGTATACATAATAGGAATAGTTTGCTTCCTTCAGTGACCCCAAACTTAATATCACTTTTGCACTACTGAACTGGGTTTTCCCACATTGCTGGGGATAAATCAGGGGTCCAGACCATGTTTCCTGAGGTCATTACATATGCCCACATTAAATCTATGGACTGATGCATCCTCTCTGCAGCACCAAGACTGACAGACATGTTCATATCAAATGTTGACTTTATTCAGACATGTAAACTGTCACCTGCCTCCTTTCCTATCCACCTTCCAAATGGGAAAGTTTCAGTCACCTCTTCCTAGTCTTGTGAGTGGGAAGCTATAGAATGAAGCTATAGAAAATAAAGCATTCAGACCAAATGTTAGGAGCTGGAAGAGAAAGAAATCAACTGTCAACTTCAAAGTAAAAAGACAGCAATAGTCTGAAAAAGTTGTCTCCCACTACAGATTTTGCAGGGAGTACATTTCTCTCTTATTTCAATTATTACAACTTCCTGAATAGGTTGAAGGTCATTCATAATTCACACTTCTGTCATTTTTAGACATGCCAAATGCAGTCTTTTAAAGGATGAATAGAACTTCCAGTGCTTGACCAGGAAAAATAAATGGGGATTCATAACAATGAAACCTTGTTCATCTTTTAAAAAGTAAATGATGTGTTTTCTTTCTTTCTTGTTTTCCCCCTGTATGCTGAATTTTTCTTCTGTCTTAGCAGTAAACATAATACTTTAAACAATTCAAGTATTGCAAACTGGTCTGACAGATTTTAGATTTTTCTATTCTAAAGGATAATAAACAAGAACTCACATTATTACCATTTGTAAACACATATAGTAGCATAATTCAGTGGAGGATTTGGTTGAACACAAGCCTTGACAATATAAAACCAAATTACTCTGGAAGTCTATTAATGTTCCTATAATACTTAAGACTTTCCATTTTCTCTTTATGGACTTAAATGACTAAAGAAAATGAGTATTTAATGACATATATTTAATTTCAATTAATTCCAATTATATTTGATTCATGTAACAAAGTATAATTATATATAACCTAAATATACATATAATTAGAATTAATCTTATACCATTTATATTATATCCAGTAAAGAGATTGCTAATATTTTATGTGAATTTAAAATTTTTCAAAACTGTATACTTTACCACATTTATATTTTACATATAAAATATATGACATTCAAGCACATAGCTATATAACATTGTATGAAAATTTACTTTTTGAAAATACAAGATTTGTTAAATCAAATCACCTTTTTTAGTATTAACTGAATGAATAGTTTCTTTGCATTTGGAACTGATTTCAGGGTTTGATTAAAATGAATTAAGAATAATAGTTATGTTTTAAACATTTAATTCCCCTCTGCATGTATAGTATTATATTTATGCCCTAAATTATGAATTTTACCGATAGTAAATGTTTACATTTGGGGATTTAGTATTATTTTCAATTTGAATTATTTAGAATTTAAAAATAAACATTTGGAAATTTTATTAGTGTGCTCTTTTAAAAAATTTGGAAAAAAAGAACATGAAGAAATCTGTAATTAAAACATTAACTATAAATATTTATCTTTATAAATTGTGGCAAACAGAGATTCAAATATAATATCCATGTTTGTTTACAAAGATAGAAAAAATAACTTTCTGGAAAAGTAAAGAGTCCATCAAGATATTGAAAATTTTTAATTTTTTATGTGATAATATGAAAAGACTATCTCAACTTTCAAAAGTTTCAAGTATATGGAAAATTTGGTCATGTTCATAATATGTCGTGTCTCTGGATTTTAGTATTAGCTACCAAGTGGAAAATCCGTGAGGAATTAACACAGTTTAAAACATTTATCATGACTTTTTAAAAAGTATATACTTTATGTACAATTATATGTTCTACCAAAGGACCCGTTCCTTCAGTCTTTCACATTATATTGAGAATAATTGAGATTTTTTTCTTGCTAGTGGAACATTCTGAGAGACGATCAAAAACTGGCTTTTGTTTTTAATAACTCTTTTGTATCAATTAAAGCATTTTCTAAGTGTTTTAAGATTTTGAGGCTCTATTTATATACTTGAGTTGAATTCATCACAAAATTTCAGGTCCAGGACATTTTTATTTTGGATCCAGATAACTTTTTCCACACAACTCTGATGAGAGGGAGACCTGTTAACTCTTTTATGGAATTTAACAAAGTAATTGATTCCCTTCCATTTTTCTCCAACACAAAACCAGAAAGGTTATATTAGCAGTGTCTCTGCTTCTGCTGTAACTCAGTTGACATGATTCATAGGACCACAATACAGCTGAGATTGTGGGAATGCACTGATTTTAAAGACATTATAAGTATTTTTATAAGCATACGAATCTGTGAGAAAATCTTCATAAATCGCTTCTGTTCTTTGTTGTATTTTTATTTGCTGAAAGATCTGTTTTATAACATAAAAGCTCAGATACATTTTCTGAAAGGTTTTCTTCTTCCAGGGTTATAGCCCATCATTTTCTCATATAATTGTTTCAGTGCAGCAAATTGTCTTTTTTGTTTTGGATTGAATTACTCTTCTTGCTTCTCAAATGCTAATGTGTTGTTATTATTTTCGTTAGAAGGCAAATTAAATTTATATATTAGACATTTTTGGTTTAAATATTCAAACAATGCTTGTGAGCTACTGTAATTAGAGGAAAAAAGCATAATTTTACTTAAGTGTCTCTAAGATCTTGAGGAATGAGAGATAATGAAGCTCGCAAGTGGTAAAAGCACCTTGGGAAAAGGATTAGATTTGTAAGGGTGTGGTAGATGGGACTTCGAGGCACATTCTTATTGCTATATGGGAAAGTGTGTCCAGAATCTGCCCTCATTATGTCTGGCATTTGCCAGTTCTGTTCAAACCTCAGTTTCATGAGCACCATAAAAATTCACTTAAAATCGAAAAGAACACCCTGAAGTTAAAATCCACTTCTGCTTTGCCTTGCCTTTCATGGCCTGGAATGTCACCTTTTACCTCCAGTAAATAAAGCCAACATCAACACTCTTCCATGTCTTTTATTTTTTATGCACTCAATATTCTTCACATGACAATCTGGACACTTAAAGGGAAATTACAGTAGTGATCTATGTCCCTGCAAAGAGAATTGTCTTTATAATATATAGTTACAATGTATCCATCATTTTCTTTTGTTCCTTGGACTGTTCACATTGGATTGAGTAAATCTAAAATGGAATTAAAAGAGACATGATTAATAGTGGACTACAAAGAAGTAATGATATCATAATACTTTCTTAAAATGACCTGGCATGCTAAGTAGCATTCCCCAACAGAGACAATTGGAACGTTCGACTGTCTTGCAGGGTATTGTCCCTTTAACCTCACTATTTCCGAGAAGCCACCAAAAAGTTCTAATATGTCACAATTCAAATGTCAGCATGTTGTTGGAAAGGAAACTAATAAGTTAAACCTGCAAGAGATGCCAAAAAAAGAAGTGATTCAAACTGTTGAGAGCAGTCTATTGTTTTCTAAGGGCAAATACAACTATAGAATGAAACAGGGTGCTTATAAGTGTTTCTCTGGAAGGTTTAGGGGGAAAAAGTAAACTAATGCATTATTATTATTTTTTTTAATCTGGCAACTTTTTTCAGCAGAACTGTACCTCTCAGTGTCAAAGAAGGGAGAATGTGAAGATTAGGCATTAGACGCAAACTAAAAACTTACTTTCTTTTTTTTTAATGGAAACAGCACAGAACAAGTAATAATTCTTCTGATAGTCTCCATTCTGTATTTGGACAAATAAAGAAACTTAGTTTAAACTATCACGCTTACAGCAACACTTCATGTTTGGCCTTATTTTCTATAAACAAACTTCAGGTGGTTAAACTCCTATTGAATGAAAAAAATTAATTCATTTTGACAAGAAAGAAACTAAGCAGAAAATAGTCCTCATTGAGGTGTTTTTCAAATTTAGCACAATTTGGTGCTCTGGTCTTTTTATAGAAAAATAAACAATTGGGCTTTAGAGCCACCTACTGGAATAAAGAGGCACCTACTTAGGTTTAATGTCCTCAGCTTTTCAAAAGATAAACAAATAGATAAATACAATCAAAGTACGAGCATTTCTGTGGATCTCATACGACATTAATTTATTCAGCTTTTCTCAGTTTGAAATATCAAGTGGTCCTGTAAGAAACCATAGTTAACAGCAGTATCTTCTAAAACGATCATTCTTCTTGTTTCTCCATAGAGTGTACCATTTTATTAGGTGATTTTTCTTCTTATTTTTGGTTGCTGGTTTTGGTGTTGGTCTGTGTGTGTGTGTGTTATATGTAGATAGGTAGAATCTGAAACTGGGACTCTGTTTTTTTGTTTTTGTCTGACCATAGTTGAAATTTGTTTAATTTGTAAGAGGATTAGGAGAAAAAACTCTCACTGGTGATGTTGGTGAGAGAGAAGATAAAAGGCAAAGGAATAATCTCCTTTTCTCAGAGTACTGTGAGGTTTTGCAAAGACACCTTGACAGAATGTGATGGGTGTCATTTCCTTTAGTTAATTGCACAACTGCATTTGTTTTCCAACATCTCTATCTTGTATACAAAATTGTTACTTCATAAATAATCTTAGAATAAAATGAAAAACAAAAACAATTTTTATGGTAAAATGTATAAACATCTTGAACATTTTCATGCTTCAATGCTTTGATAAATGGAAAAACCCTGGTGCCTGGATATGTGTGTTGGTCAATGGCTTGCCTAAGTCACCAGCTGCTTGAGCAAAGGTAGGCAGCTCTTGGAAATTTCAGGTTTGGGTTCTTTCCACACTTGCCCCACTGCTTTTTAGTCAGTCATTAACAGACTTGTTAAATCCTTCTCTCCCCTGGACTTTGCTAGAAAGCAAGGGGAATAAGTACCACCCTCACTAGCCTGATAAATGAATCAATAAAAGGCTAATGCCTGCTTTCCAAGAGTGGCAGTCAGGAACTGGGGCATGAGGGAGCCCCCTTCTGATTGGTGAGAGGGGCATTTGGTGTCAAAAAGCAAGATGCTGTCCTTGGATTCTGTTCTCTAGAGACCTTGCTGATTCCTGTGTCATGTCCGGCCAGCCTGTCACCTTTAGAACATCTCGATGAGAAGGGGCTGTTTTGCTAAATAACTCGAGAGAATAGCTGAAGGTTGGCCAGAATACTGCAGGATAATGCAAGACAGGATTCAGATCTGTATGTTTGTGCCTTGCTAGGTGCTTTGAGGAATTCAGAGAAAGAAAAACTCTGTTGAACATTACACAGGGCATATATGACACAGCAGGCCTCACAGTAAGACAATTTGATTTGTGAAGTAGGATTTGGAAAAGATTTGCAAACTAGCTTGAGAGTCACAGCTTTCCAGTTGTCACCCGAGGGTTCATTTTCAGTATATAAAATAGGAAGTCACAATCCTTTTGGTAAAAAATGAAAATAAAAAAGCATATGTTAATTAAGATATGAGAAAATGTACTGATATCTTAATGTATATCTTGCTCTTTGCTAATATTCATGTCTCTGTCTTTCCTCTCCTTGCTCTTTTTTTGGTCTTTGAAGATATTCTATAGAGTAGTCGCAGACATTGCGCCAGGAGAGGAGCTCCTGCTGTTCATGAAGAGCGAAGACTATCCCCATGACACTATGGCGCCTGATATCCATGGTCAGTACTGCCCACTGGTCCCCAGAACCCTCATTCAGAGACTGTATCACACTTGGCATTTCTTTATTAGCTTCCCTGACTGTTCAATGTCAGTTCTAACAAATTCATTCTCTCGGAGTGACTCTTTTCCTAGATTGATGTCTTGCTGATATTAAACTCAAGTAAGCAGAGGTCTTCCCTGAAGCGCAGGTCAAGAGAATTTTGAATGTTTGAATGAAGACATCACCTTACACCTTTTGTCAATGTCTTAGACTCTGTGAGAATCCTGCCACTATTTAAGAGTCATTCCAGGGAGCTTGGCTTGGAGCTTATCTAAAGCTAACAGATCCATTGTCCTATTACTGGAAAAAATGTTTTTTATGGGAGTAAAATTTTAATCATCATGCCCCTATAGGAAGTGTTTGTGGGAGGGATACTGAGAGGAAGAAATTTTAGAGTCAGCAGAATTTTTACTTGCCAGGGGCCTATTCTAAATCAAAGGAAGCCTGGGGTGGGGGAAGGTGTGATTAAAAAATAATAATTAGTACTCATAGATATTCAGGTTAGATTAAGAGTTTTCTCCTTGTGTTCATCTTTAGCACTGAGATGAAAATATAATATTTTTCATTCTCTTTTCTGTTCCTCGCTCCTAAGAGAATGTGATTGGTTCAACATAACGTAGTGCTGTCTTTAGAATATTTTACTGGAAAGACCCACAAGGTTACCATCTCAACCTACCAGAGAGGTCAGAATCGCAATACTCTCCATCCCTCCAGCATCTCAAAGGGGAGAGCCTCAGCTTTTGCTTCTGTACCTCTGTGAAGGCAACCTTTTTTTTTTTTTTTAACCAGGTCCAACAATATTATGCCTTTTTAGGTTATACTGGTTGCATTTGGAGGGGACCTTCTGGAATTCATTTCCCTCTTGGAAACTCTGATACACAAATAACTTTAGAAACCTAGAGTTCTCAGTCAGCCTGGTGGAGTTTGAGCCTGATGGGAAGGGGCGTCTGACCCAGTGGGAAATGTGCCTTGGCAGTGTGTGTAGGGGGATGCTCAGATGATTAAAACATGCAACCTGAACTTTTTCTGGTGCCCTATATCATTCACCTGTAAACATAAGATCTAAAATATTTTCAAATAGTTATTTTTGACTTTTAAGTGATTAGTCAACCATTCCAGAAAGACCTTAGTAGAATTGACTCTTCCACTTTTAGGGTCACCTTTCAAAAATTGCCTTCCTTTAAAATGTTCTTGAACCATGGGTTGCTTGTTGTCAATGCATTATATCCCTATCCATTCATATGCAATCTGTTTACATATAAGGCTTATAATGTTTAAATGGTAATTTGTATTTTATGTGTCTAGTATTTAATTTAGGAAAGAAGAAAACCCAAACACATATATTACACACCTACTATGTGCTGGCTATTGTATGCTTTCCATATATATATTGTCTCATTTAATCTTTTACATATAGATAAAACCTGTGAGAAAGGAATTATACTCATTTTGTAGACAGAGAAATGGAGGCTAAATTGGGCTAAATAAATTGACTATTGTGACCATATGACTAGTAAGTGACAGAGTCAGCATTCAAAATAAAATATTTTCTGCCTCTTTATATCTAAGCCTTTTCGATGTATTATGTGACCTGAAAGTTCTATTTTTATTTAGACTCCTGACTGAGATCTAAATGCAGATCTTAAATATATGAATGGTGTTATAAGAAACTTTTCCCTCAAACAGTTAATATCATTGAGACTCCTGTCTCCAGAGCCTGGGTGTTTTATTTCAGAATACTCCCTTCTTCCTTAACCCTCTACATCCCAATACCACAGATTGTTGAATCTACTACTAATTCCTTTACTTTCTGGTTCCACCATTGTTATTGGTTTAGTTTCAAGGAAGCCAGTGTTTTGGGTGGATTATAGCAGCAGTGTCCCACAGTGCTTCTCTGCTGGGCTTCTCATACTGCAGCTGGGGGAAATTCTTCTAAAAACCAAGTCTGAATATGTCCCTGTTTCCTAACTTGCAGGGACTCTTCTCTTCTCTTCTCTTCTCTTTTCTTCTCTCTTCTTGACATGGACCTGAAAAGCCCCTGCTGACCTGCCACCCTCCCTTCCTTTCCTTCTCCTCCTCACATGCACCCTCTAAACCTACCAAACTTCACCACGACTCTACCTTTCCAAGAGTGTGCCATGTTCTTTCCTGGCTTCATCATTGGTCTGTTCGATCCCCACTGTCTGAAATAACCCTTCTCATCCCATTTCAGCTGACTGAAACTTATTCACTATAAATCCTTTTCTGAACCACTTTCCCCCAGATTAGATAGATTAGGCATTTTTCTCAGTGCTCCCTTAGGCCTTAAGCATGCATCTGTCATAAAATATATCACAGTTCTTTGTTCACATGTATATCCCCTCGAGTTTCTTATTCATTGATTCCCTGGCAAAGTGTTTGACATTTGGTAGGTGACTTAAATATTTCCTCAAAAACACTTAATCAATGAACAACTAAAGAGCCACATCTTCCTTGAGCCATAAGTCTACAAAACAGGCATTATGTGTTTCTGAGCATCATGAACTGTTTTCAAAATGTCTGGGATTGTACTTGTGTGATCTGTGCAGACTGTGGCCTCCTGAGTGGAAATAGAGTAGAAACACTTCCATCCCTACCTGACACTTTGTAACCTCATTATCTCTAGTCTCAATGGTTACCATTTATTTACCTTATTCATTTAAAGTGCAAATTCATGATATGGTTGCTATTTAACAAAGCCGTGTCACTTAGCATTCGCCCCAAGTAACATAAATTAGCCTAGAAGGGCACTACAGACATCCTGTACACCATGTTGATCTGTGAGGGGTACTAAAGCACTGCCAAGCTCACTGATAGTAACAGGCATAAAACATGGCTCAGGTAGGGCCTTGTGTCCCCTGTGCCCTCCAGATAACATGACATTGGCCTTGGGAGGAATGTTGGCCCAGGCAGGGATGTGTTCAAACTCTGACCCGACCACTTGACTGAGTGATTACTTAACTTCTCTGAGCCCCAGTACCCTTATCTGAAAATTGGGATAATAATCAGAATAATCATTTCTCATACTCAGTTTTAAGGAATAGCAAGAATCCATGCTGTGGCTTGAGAAAATAGGTGATGCTCAATAACTCATAATTATTACTCTCAATATCCTCTGAACCTAGAAAGGTTTAATCATAAAGTTTTATCTGATCAGGCGTTATACCATAGCCACAGTAATTATTTATGTTATCATTTCAGATTCTCTCTTGGATTCCTTATATACATAATTTCTAATCCATGCTAAAAAGGTCATGGGGAAAAATGACAAATAATTTCAATTACACCTTGTATAATTCAATTATAGAACTGGTTTGGGATAGCAAATCCTAACCACCCAATCATCGCAACATCTGAATTGTTTTCACAGAAGAACGGCAATATCGCTGTGAGGACTGTGACCAGCTCTTTGAATCCAAAGCTGAACTAGCGGATCACCAAAAGTTCCCGTGCAGTACCCCTCACTCAGCATTCTCCATGGTGGAAGAGGACTTTCAACAAAAACTCGAAAGTGAGAATGATCTCCGAGAGATCCACACCATCCAGGAGTGTAAGGAATGTGACCAAGTTTTTCCTGATTTGCAAAGGTTAGATATGGCATACTGCACCTTGAAACTTGTGTGTTTACTTTGCAATAAAATGTTATCCTGAATTTTGAGAATTTATGCAGTTGGGAAACATGAAACTACAGTGAACTGAAAAGAAATGCTAATATTGGAAGCCATTTTTTTTCTCTTGGAAATTCTTATCTGTAAAGTTAGAATTTGTTATTTTGTTTTCAAATATAAAATAATACGTTATATTGTTATTAATTTTTGGCACCGCTAGGGATGGAACTCTGGGCCTCTCACATGTTAGGCAAGTACTCCACCAATAAGCTACATTCCCCACCCCTAAATTACTATTTAAGTAGTATTATTGAGAATTGAAGTTAACTTTACAGGGAATGATGACTTAGAGGAAAAAAAATCAAGAGTTCTGGGAAAAAATGCAAACTAGTCATTTGCCAGGAAGCAATAAAGTACCTGCAGAAACATTTAATGATGTTTTAAAAAAGAAGACTGGATCTAGTACTCACTTAAAAAATAGGTTTTATTTTGCTACAACAGTGCAACTCGTGGTTTAATTTGAACTATTATCTAAACTGCACATAGATAAAAGAATGAAAGAAGAATGTTTAGTTTTCTAGTGCATTTCCTAAAAGGAATATAATAATCTAAATGAAGTAATTAGTACTTATTTTTTCAGAAAATTAAATTCATTATTTTGGTAGTCCATTAATTTTTTATAGCCCTTTGAACATTTTAAAATGTCTATTGAAAAAAATCAACACCTCTGGAACCTACCCTTCAGAAACGATGTTGATAATTATGCTACAAAATGCTCCTTTAAAATCAGAAAAGTAAATAACCACCTAATAGGTTTTTTTAATTTGTTTGTTCCTTCCCTAATGGATTTTTGCCTTGGGTCCACAAACAATTTTAATAACTGTATTCATTACTTTGCTTTTAAACTTGGAAATGATCATTGGAAAGAATAATTAGAATTTAAAGTGTGTGTAACACAGTATTTCAGTGGGCATGGTGCTGTATCAGCCAACCTTGCTGGAGAAAGTGAATAGCTCAGAGTTGGTCTTTGACACAACACCTATTTCAGTTTACCATTTCATTTCCCTTCCTTCTTAGAGGCTCCTTTTCCTCCTTCTCTTTTTTCCCCTCCATTTATTACTCTGGTTTCTCTTCTCCTGGTTAGGTCTCTTTTAGGAAAGGATTTCATTTAGTAGTAATTCACTTTAAGTTTTAAATGACCATTAAGGCATTAAGTATAACCCTTTCCTGGAGGAGACTGAGTCAAATTCACATATCTGTATCTTTGCAAATTCAGGACTAATTTAATTAATGGAGAGAAAACATTTGGTGGAATAAGAGAGCTTTCCTGACATGCCTTCAATTCATCTATACGACTTAGTTAATCTGCATAGATAAATCTGTTACATGTGTTTGGTACAATGTGAATTTCTGATTATAAGACATCACAGCATGTCCCCTGGATAGAACATGTCCAAATTAAAAAAACAAAATGGAACTAGTAAATACCACGAGTAGGGGAAGCATTGATTCTGAAAAATGGCATCTTTGATATCAGTAATTATTCTTTTTAAGTTTTATCATCAAAAATAATGGATAGTATGATAAAGTTAAAATTGGCAGACTAAACAGTAACTCTTATTTGTAAACAGTACTCTTACTATGGAAAGTGTATACAACACTTCTTGGGAGGAGAAAGCCTCTTAATCTACCTAACTGTACAATTAAGCCTGAGCCAACCCTACCTAATGCCAAAACCAACTGCCAGTTCAGTTGATTCAGTCAAACATTCAGGGGCAAAAAATAAGTGAACTCTCAAAACTTTTCTTTAACACACTGGATAAAACATTTTACTATACACCTTAATGTCAGTTCTTCAAGTGGCAATTTTGGTTATGAATTATGTTCTGTAGCCACATGCAGAACTTCCATTCTCTGAACATTTTTCCACTTTATTGAATGCTGTATTGTTGCTTTACATTTTCAACAAATGAAAATTCCTTTCTTGACATGACACTTTCTTCTGCTTTGTTTCATCTCTAAAATCTTGAGGAAAGAATGCAAAGAGAGAGAGAGAGAGAGAGAGAGAGCAAGAAAGAAGCAAAGGTAAACAACCCAGTAGCTGAGCAAAGCTCTATAAGTTGGTATTAAATTGGATGAAAAGTGGGGAAGTCCTACAATGCCTGGCTGGATTGCTTCTATGTTTATGAAAGCCATGTACATTTGCTTTTGCGAGAAGACTTTTTTTTTTCTTTAATCACTAGTGAGCCAACAGTTGATAATGCCTTGGAATAATATGGATTTTATGTTAGGTTAAGAGAAGCAAAGAAAGAATATTTCTCTTGCTTTGATATCTCACTCCTGCTCTCTGAATGCCATGTACTTATATTCTTTTTGTTTGTTGGTACTAGGAATTGAACCTAGAGGTGTTTTTCCACTGAGCTACATCCTCAGTTGTTTTTTTTTTTTTTTTTTTTTTTGGGGTGCTGGGGATTGAACCCAGGGTCTTATACATGTGAGGCAAGCACTCTACCAATTGAACTATATCCCCAGCCCCTCAGTCCTTTTTTAAATAATTATTTTTAAAAATTTTGAGACAGGGTCTCACTAAATCGTTGAGTTTGGCCTCAAATTTAGGATCCTCCTATCTTGACCTCCTAAGTCACTGGGATTGCAAGTGTGCACCATCATGCGCAGCTCATAATATACCCTTAAAACTAAATCATATCCTTGGAGTTAGGAGAAGAAATAAGACTCAACATGTAGGATTATCTTTTGCCACTAGATTTCCAGGCATTTTGAAGTATATATCCTAAAATGGCTTGCCTTCTTGGATTGCTGATGATAGTGAGAATCGTGATCTGTACTTGAGTTTGGAGGGTGTCCCTGACTTGGTTCAATGTTAACTGCAGTTATGGATATCTGTCTTAGCTCTTTTGTTAGCATTTCCATTTCTGTACCAAACAGAGGATTACATATTGTAGATAAAGATAGGGCTTCTTAGGACTCCCCAAACCTGTTCTTTCCTGGTTCTTTGTGTTCATGGAGATATCTCCACTTGTACTCAAATAGAATAGCATTCCCTACTGGACTGACTCATTGGGCACACAAAGAAGTTCATGTGCCAGTGCGAATACAATTGTAGGGAGGAAACTGATGCAGAGAATTAGTGTGAGAAAGGTACTTCTAATTTACCAAGATAGGAGAGCAGGTGCTTCATTTTCTTACACTCCCACCCACCCACAACCACCCAGGAACATATTCTTGGTGTACAGAAGTCTTAGTTGATACTCAAGAGTATTCATTTCATAGAGAAATAAAATGAGCATGGCATAATGAATTCCACTATTATATGTAGTTGTAATTCACCAATTAAAACAGAAAAGGAGATACAAGAAATTTTAAAAACCATAGAAGACAACAATACTTGTATATTGAGTAGTTGTGTTCTTTTAAAAGTAACATTTTATTATGCAGTGTTACAAATATACACAAAATTGAGAAGATGGTACATTAAAAAAACAATATGTTCAGCTTCAATAATGATCACACAAGGCATCTTGTTGCAACTATACCTGTTTTGGATTGTTTGAAGCAAATCCTGGACAATGTATCATTTTATTCACAAGTAGTTCAGTATGTCTTTAGAAAGTAAGAATTCTTTTAAAGCATTGTCTATATTACACTTTAAAAAATAATTTAACATTATCAAATATTCAGTTGGAGTTCAGATTCTCCCAGTTATAACTTTGAAAAAAATCAAGATCAAATAAGGTCTATATAGAGTAATTGGCTGACAAACTTCTGATGTCTACTTGTTCCTGTTGTCAGACTTTCTCTTGTGTTGTAATATATTTATGAAATACTATGGAAGAAACTGAGTTTTCTTCTTTTCCGGTAGCATTTCCTCCAGTCTTGATTCCCTGTAGAAAGTGTGTTTCACATCTTTCTCCATTCCCTCTCTTTTCTGTAAACTCATAATTACCTCCCAAGCCTTAGTTGGTATTTAGGTTCAATGTTTTAGCAAGAATACTTCATCCATGATGTTTTTGATTTCCATCAGGAGGCATGTAACAGGTTGCCTAGATTCATTAATTCTTTAGGCACTGCAAAATAAATGTATTCTAATTCTATCATTCTTTTATCATTTGTAATAAGGATTAATTTATTTAGAGAAATTGCCCTTCATTCTCTATCTATTTGGTTACCATAAAGTACATTTCATATAGGGAAAGCAAGACACATGCATGAATTTTCCCCTTTTTTACCAGTTTTCAGAATAATGATTGGCTTCATAGCATCCTCCAATGGTGACAGGTAGGTTCTGTTTGTGTGTTTTGAAGATTATCATTACTGAAAGACATTATTATTAATGCTTGGCATTGTCTCTACTTTGCTCAGTGAGCATCTTTTCAAGTTGGTCCCTAATTCTTTGAGCATCATGTATAATTTTTCTGCTTTTGGCAATAACAAGATGTTCAAAATGCATCTTGTGTATTTCATTAGACTTGAAATAGGCCATTTCTCCAAGGAGTTCTGATTACTGCACTTCAGAGTGGTACGCTACCATGTTATGTGTGTATGTATCAGAATAATCTATTATCTGTACCTATTTTTTATTAATCTTTAAATTTTCAAATAAAAATTATAGAAAAGGGAGAGAAAAATTTGAAGAGAACATTTTTTTAAACAGATAAACTCTCCTTTTGAGAAACTTCTAACCATTTTTTTTTTCTTTTAGGTACCCTAAGAATGCATCTGCTTACAATATCATATGCTTTATTTTCTAATATATAAGCTATATCTATCTATCTATCTATCCATCCATACCTACCTGTCTATATCTAACTACATGTATATCTATACACACACACACACACACACACACACACACACACACACACACATCTCTGTCCATTTGTCCATTCATCTGTCCATCACAGGGCCATGTTGGAAAGTTGCTTGTTGAATAGTTCACTTGTTGTCTTTCTCACATGGTGACATTGATAGAAATAAACATACCCTTTGTACCAGACATGGTGGCACATGCCTGTAATCTCAGCAGCTCAGGAGGCTGAAGCAGGAGGATAGCAGGTTTGAAGCCAGCCCCAACAACTTAGCAAGGCTATAAGAAACCTAGTGAGACTCTGTCTCTAAATAAAAACTAAAGGAGCTGGGGATGTGGCTCAGTAGTTAAGTGCCCTTGAGTTCAATCTTTGGCACAAAAAACAACAACAACAACAAAATATTCTTTACATCTAGAGAATGCATATATTAGACAGAATACTTGCCCATAATAACATTTTTTTTGTTGGAGTGTTTGTGTTGAATAGAGCAGATATTAGCAATATGTATTGCTGTTAGAATTGTGTAGTGAATCCAGAACTGAACAAATAGGTCATTGTTTACCAGGCTCCTAAATTGGCAGATCATCCCTGCTAGTCATATTACAGGGCCACTTCTCTTTTGGTGGGAGACTCAGTCTAGGAAACATAAAATGTACTTTTGTCTACCACAAGCCTGTTTCTTCTCTTTCCCTTTTTCACCTCAACTTCTTTTTTTCCCAAATCTTCATCGACAGTAAGATTAGTAATAAAATAACATTCTGTTTATGAAAATGTTCTTTGTCACCAAGTTTATTAAATCAATTGTTCTCTTAACAGCTTGGAGAAACACATGTTGTCACATACTGAAGAGAGGGAATACAAGTGTGATCAGTGTCCCAAGGCATTTAACTGGAAGTCCAATTTAATTCGACACCAGATGTCACATGACAGTGGAAAGCACTATGAATGTGAAAACTGTGCCAAGGTACAGTGAATTTGTAGGCTACTTGGCCTCTCTCTGTCATCCTGCTCTCTCTTAATCCATCACTTGCTACGATATATGAAAACAAGCCTTGAGAGGGGAAACTATAAATATCTAGAGAAAAGTAGGCTGAGTGTTGTATGCTAAAAGGCATTACTAGAGTGTATAAAAACACTTAGTGGGTACCCTTTTATTTTTGTAAGGGAGGAAGTGAGGCTTAATGGTGAGTTCCAGAACTAGGTGTCAGACATCCTTGGTAAATTCCTGGTTCCGCTACTGACTTGCCAGTGTGGGGTTGTTTTATAGCCTTACGGGGGGAATGAAAATTTCATCCAATGCACATTACCAATTTTTCTTAATAGCAATTTGTGCGGAAGTCACATAAAGTTTCTGAATGCCTATTCAGAAAGAATGGGAGACTCCTACATTTGCAGATTTTTCCACCCAAGTCCTCATTGTAAATCATGACTTGATTCTAATTAAAAAGAGTAGAGCCTCTGTCTTTGTGGCCAGTGCTGAACAACATACAGGCACGATGAAAGTATTCCACTTGGACCTTAACTCTGGACTACAGGAATAGTAATATGTAACTTTTGATTTCCACATGTTTTAATTAACTAAAAGATGTTCTGGTATCATTTTCTATTTCCAATAACTTCTTATATCATCTGAAGACCACTTCTCATGACAGTGGAAATTGTAATATTCCAAATTTTCTTTAAAGATGTTTTACTCCCGGTATGTGTTGGCTGACTTTTTAAATTTATTTTTTAGTACAACATCCAAAGGAATAGTTTAAGCTTGCTGCTAACTTAGTGAAACACAGTATTAGAATTTAACCCCCTTGGGAAACTGTCTGAATAGATTTGGGTGCTTTAGTCAAAGTTCCCCAAATTTTATATATAATATGCCTTTAGTTTGAGAGTGGAAATAGCATAAGAGTTTTAATAATAGTATGACCAGTATTTTGTTGTTTAATTCCAGTTGCTGTAAATGGGATCAAAAAGTCCTGAATATGGCCTAACAGTACCATTCATTATTTTGTTCTGTAACTGATACCAGAAGGTACTCTATGCTAAGGTCATAGAGCTGAATAATTTACAGTTCCTATCCTAAAGGAAGTTACACTTTGGAAAAATGTGACTTGCTTTTAGTCTTTGGGGAAAACAAATAAAACAAAAAAATTAAGCCAGATTCCTTCTTGAGTCATCCCTGGTCTTCTTTATTGTGTCCTTGAATTAAATTTCTTGATTAATCAGTACTCATTTCCTAGCAGGTTTTCACGGACCCTAGCAACCTTCAGCGGCATATTCGCTCTCAGCACGTTGGTGCCCGGGCCCACGCTTGCCCGGAGTGTGGCAAAACGTTTGCCACTTCATCAGGCCTCAAACAGCACAAGCACATCCACAGCAGTGTGAAGCCCTTTATCTGTAAGTTTTTAACATCCAGCCCTCCTTCCTGCATCTGTCTCTCCTCCAAAAGGCACTGCGATCTGCAGAATGGCCACACATGGCCATTAGGGGAATCACCGTAATAGCTCTTTATGGTCCAATCCAGTAGGGCTATTTTCTATTACAAGAAAATCTTTTATAACCAGATCCATGGTATTTTGTCTATGATCCCTGGGGTGTTTTCTTTTAGATGAAATCAATAACAGGTAGAGAAAAGAGAAGTCGTTAAATAATGAAAGGGAAGCCTCCCCAGGTTGTAGGATTTAATGGAGACAACCAGATTTGCCTCACACTGTAAATGTTCATGGCTTTGTAAAACAGCAAATAGCAGATATCACTGAACAAGATGAAGTGATTAAAAAACTGTTCTGGATCAGAAAGAGCTGGAAGAACCCCACCTGGCAAGTAGGCTTACGACTCTGTCTGTATGTGTCTGTGTGGATGTGTGGGAGAGAGAGAGGAATAAAACGCCCTTTAATCTGCCTGTTGTTGCTGCTCTCAGGCCAGGGACCAGGTAGTACTGTTACTTGAAAAGCAGAATATTTTCACTTTGATGCTGAACATACTGCTTCTCTTACCCACTGCATTAAAGCAAATTTATAGGCAGTGTGCTTTCAGGGGACATCCAGTCTGGCCACCTACTTAGAATATCCCTGGACAGGGCACTTGAGTAACACATTTCAAGTAAAGCTAAACTCAGCTCTCATTGGCTGCTTCTTCGGTCCACCCACTCCTCTGCATTGTACTGAAATATTTTATAAGGAAAATCAGTTGTTCGTCCATCTGGGCAACAACTCTGGGCTTCTTTTGTTCCCTTGCTTGGCTGGGCATATAAATCCAGTGACTCACTGATTTGTGCTGCAAACTGCAAAACTGACTTTGGATCCAGATACACATAGAATTGGTGGAAGCAGACTCAACCCTGGCCAAACCTCTGACTTGGGAACCCCTTGAAAAACAGTTTTTCTGACACATACCTGATGGTTTGTGGTAGGAATAGGTATATGAGACAATTCTATAGGATCTAGTGGAAAAAACTAGTTTTCAGTGCCAACATGGAGGCGCCAGAGGCAAACTCTCCCATTCTTTGTCTTGACGCAGTTTTCTTTTGTGCTTCCAAGCACCAAGAGAGCTTTTCGGTCCTTTCCAGCTTACACCAGAGTCCTGTTTTGCTCAGATGTTCTGTTCTCTGGGTGGAGTGAAGTGGACTCATAGATAAACAAAAGGGTGCTCTAGTGTCCCTTGGGAAAGCCCTGTTGAAAATCATGGGAAACGAAGGGTACAATAGAAATTTTAGACTTCTTGTCTCAAAAAGGCATTCATGACTCTAGCCCTTTCAGGGCTATAAGGCCCTGAAAACATACTAGGAAGTGCTACAGACATACAGTACTATAGATTTGCTTTATTTCTGAATTCTCAAATAAATGTTTTGTAACTTTTATTATGTACAATATTAGATAATTCATTTATTTCTGACGTAAATTTTACTATGTTTCTGTGAAAAAGAGAGAAAGAGACCACAAATAATTCTCATCACCCATTTAATGCTTTCTCTATAATTTGAAATAAAAGCCAGAAAATATGGACTTCTATCATCCGAGACTCTGGAATCTGCAATTTTAATAGTGCTGAAGTCAAGGGTTTCACTTTAAAGCACCATAGGTTGCCCCTTTCCAATCAGATCACATGAAGTATTTCCCATGAATGCATTTTCAGTAATTATTGGTAAATTTAAACAGCAGATGGCATTCTTCAAATATAAAATCTGACAGAGAACCATGGAGTAATTATGAATAATAGCCGTGTAATTTCAGAACAAAAGGGTTTAAGGATCAGGAGTTGGTGTGGAGACTGGAGTGGAGGAGGTTCACCTAGGGCTGATATCTGTTTCTCACCAGAAGGCCACACACCAAGATTCACCCCCACTGGTGTGTTTATGGCAACTGTCTCTTATTACAGTGTGCCGCTGAGCCTCAGCCCAGACTCACCAGTGCTAAGGTAATTACTCACTGCCTTTACAGGAACCTCCAGCCTTCCCAAATAGAAACCACATGCTCTAATAGGCTGGATATATTCAAAATGCCTCTTAATTTGTTTAATAAGTAGAAAAATGCAATGTTAACTGCTGGCTAATTCCTTATTACTGAGAAAATTACAGTAGAGTATAGACTTCAACATCAATTGAACCAGTTTACCTGGAGGCCTGGTGGCTTGTGACATCCCAGGCCAAGGATTCAAAAGCTGGAAACAAAGTTGAAGGAAACAGCCCAGAGTCTATGTTCTTGAGACTAGAAATGAGTGCTACTCATTGTGTAACAAGGGGTACGTCCAGGCAAGTCAGGTGCACCCTCTGTTACCCCAGTACAGAGGCTCTTGATTTTCTGAAAACCATCCAGCTGAAAGAAGAGTAGAGAGCAACCTGTTTTTTCCCCAGAGTTGCTGACCTTGCAAAAACTTACACCTTGGTTGAATACCCATCAGGATGTTTTCTCAATGCCTTTTAATGCCCAGAGGAGAGACTGCTTTCTTGATGAGTGTGTTTTTAGAATTCTAACAATATTTTATTGATAATTTCTTGTTTTAACTCATAGCTGAATTAGTGTATCTAGTGAAAGTCTGATGTTTCCATCATATGATTTTAATTAGCATATCAAATAATCTGAATAGTATGCATATTTTCGGTGCATTGTTAACTTTTAAAACAGACTCTAATCAATATATTCTGGTAGAATGGTTTGAAAAGAAGTCACCCAAGTCTTTTGCTATTAAAATGCATGTTACAGCCTCTACTATGTTATGAATCATCCCATAATTGAAGGTGCCTTTGGTATTACCAAGCACATTGACATACATTGTTGCAATACAGGTGAACCTTAAGCAGTGAAAGAAATAGGTCTGCAATCATTTGGCACTTCCTGTTTGTATATGTGTGGGATAATCCAAGTTCTGGATGGGTTTTGCTTGACTGAGGTCTATAAAATCTCCTTTTGCATGAGTTTTTTAAAAAAATGATGATTGATTTGACTTGGAAATGCAACCATTCTGCCATTCTGCTCTGCAAGCAGCCATCACGGGAAAGCAATAACTGAACATTTTATCTAAATTTGTTTTCTTAAAATCAATTTGTTTCAACAATTACCAGGAAGGCATATCATATTGCCACAGGTATTAGGCGCGTATGGAAGCCCTAAAGTAAGTTCACATATAAAGTAACTCATCCCTGGGAAAGTGAAATAAAAAATGCTTAGGCAGTCCATAGAATCCAGCTATGAAATGAATAGGAAGGATTCTCACTTCGAAGGGTTACAGAATCTGACCTTAAGATATATTTAAGTATGTCAGTACATATGTGAGGAGGAAGACATTCCACTTAAATGGCAAATTCTTGATGAAGGGGAATATTTCACAGCCACACCCACTCCTTTCTGGATCAGAGCATTCACAGCACTCTCTCTTGCTTACCATAGTTGGCTATAACACACAGAAGTCGCGCCCTGAGATAACCGAGGAAGATATGACAACAAGTGGACATGTTTCCCAAGGACAGAGGTTTCAAAAATGCAGGAAGGTTAGCACAACCACTGGTGTGAGGGGAAGTCAGAGGACGTGATCCTAGTTCATGGGAACCAGCAATGCAGGATGGGCTACATTCAATGTAGTTTCCTTTGCAGGCTTAAAATAGAGCCATTGTAAATTATGTCAGTCTTTCTCGAATCATGAAAATGATTGTTAAAAAAGTCTCAGAATACACAATGTGCATTGTTGTGTGGCTTTGATGTGTGAATGATGAGAGCATATGATATAATACCAATTAAATAATGGTCAAGCAGGCCCAGGCTTTACCCCCAAGGGGAAAGGTAATAAAGGTGAAGTTTCTGGTCAAGGGAAAGGCTATTTTGTTTTGTTTTCATGTCTCCAATATAGGATTCTTTAAATGATTTAAAAATTGGAAGGTGTTCCTATTATGTTTCATACTCGATGCATCTTAAGCATTTGATTTTTAAGATTCTACTAGTATAGTAATGGGATGGGGGAGAAATGCATGCTGGAGTTTGACTTTTCCATAAATATTTAAGTATACAAAGATGCTAAATATTGTGTGCAAGGGGATGACGAAATATTTATATGTGTATGAAATATTTGTGCTGCCTTAAGACATTTGTCAGGTTGGATGCCTTGCTTTGGAATCTAGTGAAATGGGGGTTTTCTGTGTTTGGAGCACCTATATTGGTCAGTGCCTCCGACTTCTTTCCATGGCTTCCTAGTTGAAATTATTTGGGGTAAACCAATTGTGATACTTGCTAAATTCAGAAGCAATTGCCATAAAGCCTGAGATTCTTTTTTGTTGTTTGCACACAGGTGAGGTCTGCCATAAATCCTATACTCAGTTTTCAAACCTTTGTCGTCATAAGCGCATGCATGCTGATTGCAGAACCCAAATCAAGTGCAAAGACTGTGGACAAATGTTCAGCACTACGTCTTCCTTAAATAAACACAGGAGGTTTTGTGAGGGCAAGAACCATTTTGCGGCAGGTGGATTTTTTGGCCAAGGCATTTCACTTCCTGGAACCCCAGCTATGGATAAAACGTCCATGGTTAATATGAGTCATGCCAACCCGGGCCTTGCTGACTATTTTGGCGCCAATAGGCATCCTGCTGGTCTTACCTTTCCAACAGCTCCTGGATTTTCTTTTAGCTTCCCTGGTCTGTTTCCTTCCGGCTTGTACCACAGGCCTCCTTTGATACCTGCTAGTTCTCCTGTTAAAGGACTATCAAGTACTGAACAGACAAACAAAAGTCAAAGTCCCCTCATGACACATCCTCAGATACTGCCAGCTACACAGGATATTTTGAAGGCACTATCTAAACACCCACCTGTAGGGGACAATAAGCCAGTGGAGCTCCAGCCCGAGAGGTCCTCTGAAGAGAGGCCCCTTGAGAAAATCAGTGACCAGTCAGAGAGTAGTGACCTTGATGATGTCAGTACACCAAGTGGCAGTGACCTGGAAACAACCTCGGGCTCTGATCTGGAAAGTGACATTGAAAGTGATAAAGAGAAATTTAAAGAAAATGGTAAAATGTTCAAAGACAAAGTAAGCCCTCTTCAGAATCTGGCTTCAATAAATAATAAGAAAGAATACAGCAATCATTCCATTTTCTCACCATCTTTAGAGGAGCAGACTGCGGTGTCAGGAGCTGTGAATGATTCTATAAAGGCTATTGCTTCTATTGCTGAAAAATACTTTGGTTCAACAGGACTGGTGGGGCTGCAAGACAAAAAAGTTGGAGCTTTACCTTACCCTTCCATGTTTCCCCTCCCATTTTTTCCAGCATTCTCTCAATCAATGTACCCATTTCCTGATAGAGACTTGAGATCGTTACCTTTGAAAATGGAACCCCAATCACCAAGTGAAGTAAAGAAACTGCAGAAAGGAAGCTCTGAGTCCCCCTTTGATCTCACCACTAAGCGAAAGGATGAGAAGCCCTTGACTCCAGTCCCCTCCAAACCTCCAGCAACTTCTGCCACAAGCCAAGACCAACCCCTGGATCTAAGCATGGGCAGTAGGAGTAGAGCCAGTGGGACAAAGCTGTCTGAGCCTCGAAAAAACCACGTGTTTGGGGAGAAGAAAGGAAGTAATGTGGAAGCAAGACCAGCTTCAGATGGTTCCTTGCAGCACGCCAGACCCACACCCTTCTTTATGGACCCTATTTACAGGTAAGGGTGGGTAGGAGGTGATAAAATATGTATAGATATATGAAAGGTAGATTTTATATCATAAAGTCACATCTTTTAAAAATCAATTCTTCTTATTGTAAAACAGAGTGAAATGGTTTGATCTAGTGAATTCCATTTTCTATTGAGAAAGTTGACTCATTAGGTTTGGACTTATTTTTGAATGTCTCTGAAGTTGGGAATTTGGAATAGGCCCATAGGACTTTTTTCCCTTGATAATAAATTTATTTTTAAACCATTTTTTTGGAGTGGAAAATATGGGAAAGCCATATTTAAAGCAAATTGTCAAGTGGCAGAAGAATGAGGCTCCTGAAGGATTAATGCAAATATGTGTGGGTACTTAAATGGATCAGGTTATTTAGAAGAAGATGGGACCTATTTACAGCAAACCTACCCTTTGTTAACTTACCAACACATCCTTAAAAAGGCTGGTCACATTCTGCTTCTAAATAAACCTCTTAGAAACCCCAAGTAAAGGAAACATTAATCACAAGAAAATTTTGTATATAAGTGTGAGTGGTTTGCCTAAAAATTATGTCTGTATTTAATGCCTTCATTATCCATTTTCCTTTGATGCGTCCAAAAATTCTCTGGGTGAAACATGTTTAATAAAAGTCTCCTTAGTAGTATGCTGTAACAGTCACTTGACACTTCGATGTGATTTAGTTTTTAAATACTAGTTTTCTTTACATGGTATGAATAATAGTAATATATTCATTATAGCTTTTAAACATCACAAGCATTTCCAGTTTACTTTCTCATTCAAATTTTGAACATTATTAAGACTTCATGGATAATTTTTATTGAACTTATTTAAGATGGGTGTATTTTTATATTTGCCTGATATTTTTTATGCAGAGATTTGGGGCTATTGTTTCATTCAACCATACTTATGAACTTCCTATGACATAGTAGGCACTAGAACTGCAACTTTTTTTTCATTTAAAGTCTTCTTTTACCTATATTATCTAAAATGCATTTTCAAAAAAGCATTGCCAGTGTGTAAAGGGTCACTCCCATCTCAATAGGACAAGAGGAATGAAAAAGGACAACACAAAAATATCTCAGTGCTACAACTATTTTATTTAAGTATTTTTTTCAAAGATTATTAATTCAGTGACAGCCCCATCACTAGAAAAGATAAAAACAAAAGAGGAAAAACAAATCTTCCATATTTTGTTTGTAGATTGTATGTTACACATTTTCAGTAAGGTCATATTTCCAATTAAGTTGGACACCTCAATACTTTCTTAAGGTAATTTCTCATACCCTCCCAATAGCAATGAGTGTGCAATTACTCCACATATTCACTGGACTTAACCTTCACTGCTTCCTAACCTTCCTCTTCCGCTAGTCGCCATTTTCTCTCTAGTGTTTCCAATGGCATTTTACCAAACTCAAGAAAGACCTAACCCCCAATTTTAGTGTTAGACCTGGGTTGAATCTCAGTCTTACAATGTCCTAGACTTTTTCCTTTCACCTTAAATGGGTATAATATTGCCTACTGCAATAGGTGAAATAGTATATTGCAAAACAGTATATATAAAATTTCCAGAACTGGTAGCTGTTTTATTTGTATCAATACTATTTTGGAAGTGTACTTACTCAACACTATTAAAAGAAAAGTACCAATAGTTGGCAAAAGAAATTAAAACTCAGCTCATGATATCATTTCCATGTATGTGTAACTGAAAATAGAATGAAAAACCTTTCTAAAGCAGAAGGGACATATAGTTAAGTTTTATATGTATCTTCAAATGGCTACTCATTCTTTTCTCACAACCTGGCCTCCACCTGCCCTCTTTATTAGCAGTGGCATCTAGAGAGTGTGTCTGTCTGTCTATCATCTAATTTAATCATGTATCAGGTATCCTCTGAGTATACCTGAAAGAGTGGCTAGGAGGGTAGAGTATCCTTGGAAACGCACTTGATATTTTTGGTAGATTTGGAAGAAACATAGTAAATATTTGGGCGAACACATTCTTGATAGAAGATGTCTTTACTTTTCAAAATTAGCCTTGATTTCCTGACCTCAGAATCGCCAAGCACACTTCTCTTGATTTGAAATGGAAAGTTACTAAATTTGTGACGAATGCCTCTAATTTAGTGACTGTTCATTTTTCATATTTCCTTATAATTATTACTAGGCATTGAGTATGATTTTTCCATTATAAATAGGACTTTCTCTATTTCAGCTCCTAGAAGTGCCTTAAGTATTCTTCAAGAAGTGAACGGATGTCTTTGTGTTTTTATTAGTGCATGTCCCAGGAACCTACAATTTGCTTTGCTGTTTTAAATGTCAGTGATTGTGTAGTGATTGATATGTGAGACTGATTCACCTCCAAAATCTAATTTTAACCTTTCAGAGTAGAGAAAAGAAAGCTAACCGACCCACTTGAAGCTTTAAAAGAGAAATACTTGAGACCTTCTCCTGGATTCTTGTTTCACCCACAAGTAAGTATTTTGAATTTGAGATTTCAAGCTTGTAAACTAACTTGTTGATCCTGAAAAGCAGGTGCAATGAAATGAAAGAAATCTTGAGAACACTAGGATTTCCTATGACGCTGCTGTGGAAGAACACAGGAAATTCTAGTGGAATTAAAACCCAAGCTCCTTAAAGAAAAAGTAATTAATATATGTGTAAAAATAACATGGTTTTGGTGTTAAATTTTTGTCTGTTGTTACCTGCTTATTGAGCCAAAGTGCATTTTGGATTAAGCAGAAGTCAGTTAAGGAAATAAATATTGAAGTCTTCTTTTGTGTTTAAGGTAATAAGATAATAAGATATGTATCATACTGTGACTCGTCTCAAACTCATGAAGGTCATTCTTGTTCTTTTAGTGCTTAGATAAAAACAGGAAATGAGTCTACCTGACGAGTTGTTACCATAGAGGGTGAAGGAATTTATCTAGAGACCATTGGGCATTCCAGCAAGGTTCTGTAATTGCACAAGAATTCACCACAATACCCAGAGCTATTTGCTGAATAGGGTTGTGCCCATTTATCAAAATATATACAGTTTCTCATTGCAAGGAAAACATAAAATGGTATTATCTGATTGTTTCATCTCTGTGTCCCTACTCATTTGGTTATTTTTTAAAAACTGGTTTACTTATCACTCCACATCTGGAGAATTGTATTAAAAGACCAAATATGTAAACATCTTGACTCTAATTCCCTGAGTTATGTTTCATTTTATTTTGTTTTTGTTTCAAGAATACAAGCTCTGATCTTTATAGATAGCAAATTTTTTATGAAAATGTCTGAAAGCAGAATTAATTAATTGGTTCTGTTGCAATATGTTCAAACCAAAAATAATGATCTTCTAGTAAAATGGGTGAAAATTTATATAAAGAGTCTTATAGAAAATTATGAGGTAATTAAATTAATTCACCTGGGGATGTGATTCTTTTATCTCCCCTTTCTCTTCTTCACTTTTTCATGTATCTTTTCAAAATCCTGAGCAAGAGTATTACAGTTGAAATACAATCTCCTAGGATGGTTGGTGAAATCTATTATTGCTCAAAAATCTCACTCTAATTCAGCTGAGAAAATATATAATTTAGTATAAAAATTTTTAGAAATATTTCTGTTAATATTAACTTTATAAAGAAAGGCTGAGACTAAGGTAATGTCTTTTACATAATTATGGAAAACAGTGAATGTTTATCAGTAAATATTTTATACTTATGCTGATGTAAATAGCACTTGAAAGGTTTTGTGGGTTGGTAAACCTCAATATAATATGCATTTTGTGTCAGATATTGTACAAAAAGTACATCTGTCTCCGTAGCTTCCTAAGTACAAATAAATGTTTTTAGGAGCATGTAATATCAATAGACATTTAATTATAATAAACAGTCTGATTATCACAATCTGATAATCTCAAAAATTTAGTAATTAACCACTGCAAAATTGAGTGCTATGGTCCATGGTATAATGGAGAAAAATAGGTCTGGGATTCAGTGTCTTTGAACAACTCAATCTATCTGGTTCTTAGTTTTTTTATCTGTAAAAATGAAAGAGTTGACTTAACATCCCCATCTACTCTGAAATTCAGAGATCTCTGGCTAATCAAGGTAAATTTATTGGTTCATAATATGGGCAGTTTTGTCTCCCTGTAACTCCATAGCTGCAAGCCACTATTATAAATTTAGCATGTACATATTTTTAAATAAAATAATAAGAGAAGATACCTTAGCTTTTAATATTCCCAAAGTTTATGAAGGATGACAAAAGATGAGCCGTGCACCCAGTGTGTGGAACGCAGGTGACCCTTTCTTCAGATCTTCACAGACAGCGACAGTGCATTTCTTTCCCCCACAGAATTGTCAGGCTTGGTGTAAGTGACTGCCTGTTGTGGCATGCTTCTATAAGATCAGGACCCAAGAGGGACACTCAAAATATGCAGCAGCCAGTGTGTCATGAATACCACCCTCCAGTCAGCAAGGCTTCCTACTATTCTAGAGTAACATCTAGAGACCTTCCTGTACCCACCACTGACATTCTATTTGCCGATAGTAGGGTTGTCTGAGGGGCTGGTGATGAAGCACATTCAGTGTGCTTAAGGCAGAGGCTATCTACCAACTACCATAGATATACATCATTGTTTTCATAACCATCACAGCTGTTTTAATGTGCAAGGCTGTGCACTGCTGGGACACAGCAGGAGCAACTTGGTTCCTCCTCCAATTTTCATCAAATCTTCAGACCAAATGGTCTGTTCTTTCAGAAACTTCCCTCTAATGTTCCAAAGTCACAGCAGGTTTTTTTTTTTCTCTTTTCTAGTATTCTACAATTTCATCCTAGCCTCAAGATATACCTTAAAACAAATAAACAAAATGTAAAATTTAGGGCTAGAATTAGTCCCTTTCACAAGTTGCTTTTTTTTACTTATTAGCAAAAGTGCTGAAGTTTTGAGCAACCTCTCTGAACCTTGATCAGTAAAATGAGAACTCCACTCTCCACCTTACTAGGCTAGCTGTAAAGACCAGTGTTTACATACAGGATACTTTTAGCCTTGTACTTGGCACGTAGAAGGACCTAATGGGAAAGAACTTTATTGGTGGATACAGAAGCATCCCACTGTGAATATAAAGGAATATTCTTAAAATACCCTCTTCCCATTCCCTGAGCCCAGTTTCTTTCCCAGGGCTGTTCCATGTATCCAGGAGAATTTGGAACAATGTTTGCTTTGTTCTTGGCATGACCTCCCTGGGCAGCAGTAAGGGTGGCACAGAGCAAGAAGTCAAAACAAAGGCAGGCCCCTGCTCCCAGGGCTTGCCATGATTTCATAGCTAAATAAGTGAATGCATAAGAGCATTCGTTTCTTCACTTTCAATTTAAAGTATATTGAAACAAATCACATGGTCCCTCTGGGCTTCTGGATCTTCCTCTTCAAGATGGAGATTACATCTGTCCTATCTACTTCTTATGCTAATAAAAAGGTCATATTCTCAATGCTTTGGGGAAAATCTATGAAAGATATGTCAGTGCCTAGTAGTGGTATTCTCTGGGCAAGTTTGGTTTTGTAATTTTTGTTTATTATTTTATTCTACCAGCACATGCTTCCCCTAGAGCATAATCCCTAGTCAACACTTAAGTGAACATCTCAGTAAATATTATTCAATTGTATTGAAAGATTATCAGGCCTGCCATATGGAATAATAACATATGTTTTTTAAATTATGTCAAAAATAATTAGAGGGTAAGATGAATTCATATATCAGAATTAACAGATAAATCCTCAGGGTTCAAGTTCTTCTCTTAGTTCAATTCTTAAAGAAGTATGTTTCATCTCTCAGGCCACTAGACAACTTATTTAACCTTTCGTTTTCTCTTACAAATAAGTTAGTTTACTAGGAGGAGAGATAAGCACTGTAGATACTATCCATAGTTACACAACTGAAAATTATTTACGATGTCTTATTTTAAATTATAATTTTGAAAAGCCGGTAATGGCTACAAATGTTTTGAACCAGAAGGAACGGTGTTACTGTGTCATCTCCAGTGTCTGTTTCCTTGATTTCTATTTGAGTACTTGGCAGTCACATGGATAGCTCATTGGAATTGTCATAGAAACCATTTGGCAATTACTTCATTGTAAAAGTAGTTTCTATTCCTTAGTTTAGTTTTCATATTATTTTTAGCTATTTATACACTTTATTTTTGAAGGTTTTTTTTTTTTTTTGTAAAAAAGATTCTCTTAATCTTATGTCCTTTTTCATTCATCTCTATTTTTTCTTTTTATTGCTGCCTCCACCTTATCCTGTTACTACAGTCCAAGGAACTGGGAATAAGTTTTTTCCCAAGTTGTCATTTGTACATTGATGTGAAAATCACTTAAGTCTTGCCATTCATCGTCTATTTTGCTTTCATGAAGTGTTTCCTATTGTAATATTTCTTCAGTGATTTCATCATTTTAAATCTACATATATTCTTTATTTAAGATACCAAAATTTAAGAAATCAAGATATATATGTGTGTGCGTATATACATATATGTACATATATATATACATATATATGTATACATATATATGTATATATATCTCCCTTAACCAAATAAATAACATTATTAAGGGTATAATCATTGTGTGTTTTCTGGAAGAGTTTTTAACTCACTGAAGTTGTCCCCAGTGAATCTTGCTATAGATTGTAATAAATAATGAGACCTTTTTTAGTTCTTTTAATTAATATTCTTAAGAGTTATGACTACTGATGGTCTGAGTTCCACATTATCAAGCAATAAATTTCCAAGAACATCACCTTTTTGTTACTCTTCTATTTACGTCTTAGTAAATACCATGTTTCCTTATTAGTAACAATATAAAAATACAAGAATTTGGATTTTTTGCAGGAATTTGCTTAATTTTTAATTATTGAGGAAAAATTTAGAGAACTCATTTTGCAGTGAGTAATAAATTAAAAGGGGCATCTGCTTTGCTTTAAGACTTGCTAGTAGGTAGCATTTAGCTTTCTTAGAATAAAAAAAGTTCTTGGTTTCTAACTTTGATTCTACAGTTTATTTTAGTAGAGGAAGCTTAGCAATATTATGAAAATACTCATTTTTTAAATTTCCTAAGCTTTTACTCAAGGTACAGTTATGTGATAAGCCAAAATTACTAAATTAGGATAAATGTTAATTTCTCAAAGGATAGATTGCAATAAAGATACCAACACAGAAGTAATTTTTTGTTTTTGTTTCAATTTTGCTCCCAGTTCCAACTGCCTGATCAGAGAACTTGGGTAAGTTTCCTACTTATATTTTTAACTAAAGTAATGTAGCATTTAAAAGAAAACAACTTACATTCTAAATTGCTGGACATACATAATAGATTCTGAGCCCCTTTCCATGAAATGATATGGCTACAACAGATAACTTCCCTACTTTATCAAGCTGCACAATACTTTCAGATATAATTGTACCTTTAGTAAGCTGGAAATTATTTATGGAATGATTTTGTTTGATAAATATGACCCATTCCACATAATTATTCCTTGATATAGAATTCTGGACACCTGGAGTGTGTGGTTAAAGAAGGCTTCAATGGTCCAGTAAGTGGAAACAACCATTATTGGGGTACGGCATGTTAAAGATACTTTTGATAAAGCCTTAAACAGGATAAAACTTAGACTCCTGTAGTCACAGGCTGACATTAGAATTCTCATTTGTATATCCCAAGGCAGAAATTGGTTCTGGCAATTTGGAAATGAAACTAAATGTTTAAAAATCCTTATCTAACTAGTGAATGGATCTTTTAACACGGGGTCTCACTTCCTCAACTTCCAGTTACTATTTCCAAATAGTCAGTTTTGTTAATGATACTAGAGAACAGATTTATTTTTTATTGGTGAAGACATTTAGGATATAAAGAATCCTGCTTATTTACTTTTCACCTCTAAATACAACTTGGTCAACGGAAAAAAATATATATGTCTCAAAATTTTCTCTAAGTGTATGTGCATCTACTTCTTCACTCAAAATCATGCTGATTTATGAGGAATGGGGAAAATCTTGGAGCACAGTCTAGCTGCCCTTTAAAAACCCCTAAATTGGTATTATAAAATGAATTTAGTTGGAGCACTTTAACATTTACCTATTTCTTTTATCCGGCGTTACTTTTTCTTTATAAGGAATTCCTCTGTTTTATCTCTTACGTGTAACATATGACAAATTGTCATTTTTCTCATTCTGATGAACTTTAAAGGATTAAATTCATTTATTTCAAAAATATGAACAATTTATAGAAAGAGAAGCAGGGAGCAGGGGAAGAGAGAGAGAGAAAGTTAGTTGGGCAGTCTGTGGGCTGCTTCTTTGATCATCCTGGCCTACATCTCCAGGATTCCTCCTCTGCCTTTCCTGGCCTGGGTCTTTCCTGAGTGTTATACCTCATGGCCTTCATCTTTTCTAAGGTGTAGGATGACTTTGGCAGTAGCTAAACTGTTATTTACTTAAAGCTGAAGATGTTAACCCCCTACATACATGACCAATTGCAAAACCGGTTGGAATTTTGTTGTTACAGTGTAACAGTATAGCAACTGCCATTGCAGTGCTCTGGAAACGCTTCTGCTCCATCACAGATTTCTCAGGGCTGGGATTCACATCTGTGTTATAAAACATATTAGTGGGAAATATCAAAGATATGTGCTTATAGTTTTTAGGGGTAAAAAAAAACTGTGTTGTTTCATAATCATGGCTGCTGAATATGATGCATGGAGTGAGATAAACATGAAGTATGAATATTTACTTCTCCCTGAAATGACTATGACTTTGAGATTTCTCAAGATTATCAAGTGAATAAATATAGAAAGCTACCAAATCTACAAACTTTCCCATCATTAATTATTTATGAATAGTTAGTTATTTTATGATAAAGACATGTGTAATTTAATTGTGAAACATTGGGTCCCATAATTCATGGTGCCTTTGGACATATCATTTCATATAATCAGGTTGTCACTTTAATAGTTTTAATGAGAAACTTTTTTTATGTCATCAGTTCTTGGCTGCCAGATAATAAATGTTAGGCTGAGTGCTTAGAACTCAGTTGATGATATCTTGCCTGCTGAAATGTTTTTAAAAATACTAGCTTTATTTGACTAGAGATATAGCTACATTTTTGGTAGGAGCTAGGGAATTTTGTCTAAATATTAGTTTGCGTCAGTATAAAGTTAATAGCCTCTTGGGGACTCAAAGGAGGTGAAACAACTTCCTCTTCCAGACATCTGGCTGCAGATACCATCAACAATGATTATATATGTAAATAAAAATTACTGTTCCATAGAAAAAAATTGTCATTTGCTGATCTGAGATTAGCCTAAGACATCAATGGGTCACATGATGATTCATTTCTAAAATTTATGATTTAAGTTCTCTCCCCTTCAATTTCCCTATGCTCAGCAAATTTCTTATTCATAGTGGTACACATTACCTTTTCATTGGGTTTTTTTCATAATTAAAAAATATAAAGCTAGATCTGTCCCATCCCTCCCAATTAATTGATTTTTAAAATACTAGTTAGACTTTAAAATGAATGTCAAAACTCATTATATATTCTGTGAGTCAGACCAGAGAGAAGAAAAAGTTGGAGTTCTGCCCCATATGTAGATAAAGCTATCTTAACCCAATACCTTGATCTAGGACTGACATTGGTCACAAAGTTGCTGAACTACCCCAACTGGCAGATGCTAAGTCACTTCCGTTTTGGTGAGGACACATTTTTTTCCAACTGAGATCAAGAGCTATAAGAGCAAATCTTAAGATGAAAGGAGTATTCAATGATAGGTTTTATGTCGCTTCAGTTGTTGCCAGCTGATCAGAAAGTGTGTGTGTGTGTGTGTGTGTGTGTGTGTGTGTGTGTGTTGTATGTGTGTGTGCGGGTCTGCATGTGGTATTAATAGCTATCCTCAGCTCACTTCCCATCTTCCTTCTCTCCCGTTCTCCCTCCAATTTAATCCTCTCTTATTTGACACCAGAAGCCAAAGGTGGGAATGGCTTCTAAGAGAAGCATGTGGGTCATCCCTATTCTTTTCCCTATTGTCTTTAAGAATGTCATTATTTAGCCATTATGTCCATAATATATTTTCTCGTGTCTTGATGGTTTTCTCAAATTGAAACAGTTTGAGATAAAGTAATCACAGTGATCTTTCTTCAAAGGAGCTAGCTATTAGCAGCTACTAAAGCAAGACACATTTCTCAACAGCCAATTGCTCTCAAATAACTTGAAGGACTTGTAGTTTATGTGTGCTAGAGATGAAAGCCGAGAATAATAGTAGTCATGAGTAAGCTATTTTCCATATAAAAGGAAAAGTGTTTCTATAAGATGTATTGCTGCAGGAATCTGAGTGTGTCAGCGGGACAGACACTCAAGTGATTTAAAACCACTAGATAATGAAACTTTGCCCAAATATTAAATGTACATAAATAAAACATTTATAATCATCACCCATGCACTTACTGTTCTTCCCAATAAATACATGTGATCATGACCCTTACCCTTGCTTGTTACTGCTAATCAGCTTGAAGACCAGAGGTCATTTTTCACTTAGACAATGTATTCCACAGTGGCGGGAATATCAAAATGATTTTCTGCAAGGGACAATTAGAAAGAATAAATGCAAATAAAATAGTATCATAAAATATTTCTGGATTGATTTTTAATAAATAAAATCCAAAGTAATGTGAAAATGCTAATGCCCTGCCTAGAAAGGATAATGACTGTATTCTGCAGAGGCAGAATTTCCTCCAACCTCTCTGAGCAACATCATCATTCCATATCTCTGCCCTGTGATCAGTATGTGTCAAAATCCTTCATAGTGACAAATGTGCTGTCCACTTGCATCTGTGGAGAATGTTTTAGCAGCTGAGTGATTATGAATCAAACCCTTGAGCTTATAGCCCTTACCGCCTCCCAATGCGTTCACATTTGTCGTCTGACAAGTAAATGTATCTTGACTTTCCTCTGAGATTTTTTTGCACTGTGTTTGATGAAAGACATTTGGCAAATTGGCAGTGGTACCCTGTACATTGCAATTTGTAGCTAGCATTAGGAGTCTGGGCATGAAATGAGAGGGCAGGTTCTGGGATAAAGAGAAAAGAAAGAGAGCTAACTAGAACATGAATAGGCATTTGAAGAATCAAACATAAAATATTTCCTTCATGAGAAGAGAATCATGTTTCGTGTTCGGGCCATTCTGCTAGCATTTTGTTCTAGCTTAAGAAGTTGATGTTATTCCTTTTTTTAAAGTAGGAAATGCTGTCTTTTATTTTTAACTGGAGCTTGTAAATTAGATCTCTTATGTTTTTCTTGCTGTCTCATCAATGAAATAGTTCACTTCTTGGGTTTACCAGTTGCCTTGGGTTGACCAGTTGCTTGAATTTGTGGTTGTTACCATCTAGTCTTTATGTGTCCTCTGGTCTGCTACTCCAGCTCTTTGAGAAATATACAGAATGCATACAGAGCCTTTTAAGTAGGTATTTCCCTAGAAGTGTAATGAGAACTAAATATTGCAAATAGTAAGTGATTTGATATAACAAGGATGGCTTGTCGACTTAAAAATTTGGTTGTTAACCTAACTTCCGCATAAAATGTGGGTACTGAAGAAACTTAACAACATTTTGAGAGGATAGAAGGAGCGGGAAGAGTCCCTCTAACCGGAGATATTCAGGATCAAGCTAACTTTAAAAGTAAATGCTACCCTCTAATTATGACTCTGTCAACTGTGTGTGTAGGTAAACAAAAGTTTGATTGTTATAAGCAAAATAAATTAGGTTGTGAGAATTAGATAAAGTAGTTTTTCTTCATGTGTATTTCTCTAAGAGTATGGTTACTTGACCACTTCCCCTTGTCTTATAAAGTGTACATCAAGTTACATGAAATTCTTGATGAACTGTCATTGCAACTCAAATCTTTATCCAGACAAATTAATATTTCATCAGAAGTGTTCGTATGTGATCCTGCTCAAACATCTGGAATATCCACATACTAATTTAACATATTTTTAGACAATATACTTCTTGAACATTTTATTTTATTTTTTATTTCTGGATTACACCCATTGGACTTAAGCAGTGCCTTTGGTCTCATGATTTTTATTACCTAGGCAAGACATATATCATCTTTCCCTAAAATTCCAGTTTGTTATTGACATCCATAATAATACTATCAGTTAAATAAAATGTGAACTTGATTTCATTATCTCTTTTAGGTATTCTATTCTTCAATTATATATCTGATTGTTAAAAAATGGCTTAACGTTCACCCAGCATTGTATGAGCTTGGCTCTACCTTTATTTCCACACTCAATCAATCATCTCATGATTTAATGTTGAGACTACAATTTTTTTTCCAAACTTATAGTATTCAGGAGATTTGATGCTTCCCCATTAATAATGTTTTTGGTTTGCCAGTGATTATTACAGAAGGAAAAATGTCTGATCAAATCCTTCATGATCCTCTGCTTTTGCCTTTCAGATGTCAGCTATTGAAAACATGGCAGAAAAGCTAGAGAGCTTCAGTGCCCTGAAACCCGAGGCCAGCGAGCTTCTCCAGTCGGTGCCCTCTATGTTCAACTTTAGAGCACCTCCCAACACCCTGCCCGAGAACCTACTGCGGAAGGGAAAAGAGCGTTACACCTGCAGGTAACTGCCAAGTTAATTATGGCTGACTTTCCAAAAATCTCTCCTCTGATTTCAAAAGGCCCTTTTGTTTTTTTTGGAAATTATTCTTGATTGGATGACTAATAGAAACCATGATAGATTTTAGGCACTTCAAAGTGTTCTCTATTCAGTGAGATATAAAAATAGTGATTTTAAAAAATTATTATTAAATGAGAATTTTAACACAGGCCATTTGGTTGTGATAAATGAGGTTGGAAACAGTCCAACTACTATCTACTTGTCTCACTTTGCTATTTATGAATTTTCTTTCACAGTTAATTATTTTCATCCAAAGGTAAAATACTACTGTCCTCAAGTATACATTTATTAATTGTCATGGCATTGGAGAGTAAGACCATTCATAAAGGATGAATAGTCCATAAGTGAAAAAGAAAACTAGTGAATAAAATTCTTGCTACTTATCAGTGGAAGAGTAAAGCTTGTCTTTATGTTTCTGGTTTATTAGTGTTTTTTAAAAATAAATTATGTGCTTTAATTTCTGATTTTTCTCAGAAAATTGTGCTATCTACTCAGGCATATCAATTTATCTGCTCTTAGGAAAATGTGTCACTCTCTTTCCAGAAAGGCTTTTATGGGAACATACCTTGATGGATGAAGTCTCAGGATCTTGTCTGATCTGATACCACTCAATGTGCAGAGAGTTGTCACTATGGCTGACATGTAAAATGAGTTGAAACCTTTGAAATATGTTTACATCAACCCAGAATCGCAAACTCTCGTTGTTTTTTTATCCCCTTGTCTGGTTCAGTTTTGTGAATGTAAAGATACGGAGTTAATAAAAGAGGCATATGGGGGTCATCAAAACTAAAGTCTATTTTCATAAACTGCTTACTTATGCACGAGCAAATTCAACCAGATCTCATAATGCAGCCTTTATTTGTAGAGTTATTTATATCTGTAGAATGGCTTTGTTGCAACTTTTAAATGCCAAAGACATGTGAGTTCCATGCAAGATTAATTAAATCAGGAATAAGCATCTGGCTGCTCTGCAGCGCGAGTGAAATAAAGTTGACTGTGCTGACTTTCTCTTATAAACATCTTTTCATAACAGATACTGTGGCAAGATTTTTCCAAGGTCTGCAAACCTAACACGACACTTGAGAACCCACACAGGAGAGCAGCCGTACAGGTCTGACAGTGATTCTTCTAAATATCTTGATAAATAATGTAAAATTCAAACTGGACTCATGGGCACAAATTTAAAGGAAGCTACTTTTATCTGTGGCTGAATGAATGTATATTCAAAGCTGAGTCAAGGAAGAGTTGTCTGATTGCTTGGATCAAAATTTAGAAGAGTTCCAAATTCTTTAGCCAAGGCTTCCTACCTACCAATTTAAAAGTTCTGGGTCAGAGTTGAATAAAGAATAGCATTTAAGAGATGCTAGCCATTTAAAAAATTATTTCTTATTACTTAATTGCTCTTTCTCAATCAGTATTATTTTAGTTGACAAAAATTAAAACATTATATCTTCCATTTTCCAAGTCTTGACTCTCTGCTAGGAAATAACAGTTTGTATATAATTTGTTTTCCCAGCACAGCAAACTTGTGTCCTCAGGTCCCAATAGGAGGTTTTAAAGCAAATTTTAAGCATCAGGAAGAGGAAAAAATATGCAACTGGAGATAGAACAGATAAAATAGAGTATATTATAGGAAAAGAGCCAATTCAATTAACAATTTCCTGAAAAACCTATTAGCTCATTCTATTAAATGTCAAAATTAGCAATATGACAGACACATCTAATTTTAATATTATTGTTTACAAAAGAATGAAAATAAGCAATGTGACCCCTTCCAGTTTTAAAATAAAACCTATGTTTTTTAATGTGCAATTCTTTGTAAGCAGTATTAAGAACTCATATTTTTTTCCAAGAAAGAATGGTATTTATCTCAAGTAATATCATAATTTCATTCTCCTTTGAAATTCTCATGCATTTCATATGTGTAAAATTACTTGGGTCTGAATACTAACTTTTTCTTTAAAATAAGTAAATTACACAGTTATAGAGTTTTTTGTTTTTGTTTTGTTTTATTTTTGTTTTTGTTCTTTACATGCAGGAATGAGACAATGGGCAGGCACCAATGTTTATTTGAAGATAATGGAAATTTTAGGAGAAAACTAGAGGGACTTAAACTCAAAAAAAGTATAGCGTTTTACAAATTTCCTTGATTTCCTACGTATTTTATAAATCACTGATCATAAGTGACATTTTTACTTTACACATGATAGAATGTGCTTGGTCTAACAGACCTCTAAGTGATAAAACAATGGGAAACTTTAGATAATTTCCCCTTAGTTTCGAGAAAATTCCATCTCCTGGGAATTCTGATTAAAGAGAAGAAACGATTTGCACCCTTTTGTTTTGTTATGGCCCACGGTACTGGTATGCAACTATGTTACCGTGCTGTATTTACTCTTTCTCTGTAGCTGAATGCACTAGTTTTTATTTTTCCCTCATAAATGGTGGTATTATACATGTATTTTAAAAAGTACCTAAACCAGCATAGCTAGAGATCTTAAACAATGATTTGACCAGCTCTTCCCTCTGGTTTACAAATGAGAGAGAGAGAAAGAGACATCTATAGATGCTAACTGCCTCAATAAAGTCTGGTACCAACAGAGTCAGAATTAAAACCCAGGCCCAGAACTCTCATGTCTAGGTTTTTCTCTTTGACCAGGGTTTCAATTCTCTTGACCCCCATACCTACATCCAGTAACCAGGAAGGCCTGATAGTATACTGCTCATGATTTAATTATTTGTTCATTTTAAGAATTTCAGGAACTTAGATCTGATTTGAGCTGTTTTTTTTTTAACCACCTACTAATTTATTGAAGTAGAATGGAATGCTTTTTAAAAATTTTATTTAGACTGCTTACTCCTCTGATTAATATGCTAGCAGAAGAGAAATATACAGTAACAGCTTATCATGGTTAGAACATGCTTGTGGGTCAATTTTATTCAGATTTGAGAAGATGATCTCTTGATTTGGAAGAGCCCTTTGTATACAAGCAGGAAGTTGGAAGCATGTTATAGACTATATCTCTCTTCCTCATGATTTGTGTAAAAAATGAATAAATTTTTTTCTAAAACCTTTGGTGGGAGTTTAGGTGTTCTTTGTCAGTGTTGTCTAGGTTGTTCTGCTTAGTACAACATAATTGTGCTACATGCACCTTGCTTCTATTATAGTGGGCCTTTGAGGTAAACAAACCTATTTCAGAAATGGCTATGCTTCCACATACTTATTTTTCAGAAGTAGAGGCTGAAAGAGTACAATCACTATTAACATGGGGTTCCACACAGTTTTTGTTAATATTATAAGCAAGAAAAGTTGAGGAACCTCATGATGCCAGAACAGTTTTTTAGGGGGGAAGAATTAAAGCAGTCCTTAAGTTGGTTTATTGATATTAAGCCAAAGCGACTATTCAACAGATTTCTTTTTCCCACTGAACTGACTAGACTTCTGGCATCACATAAGGACAGCTGTAGAAGCCCAAGGACCTCAAGTGGAATGGGGTGATTTCTGATTTAGAGCCCTTGAACTTGAGTCTGCATTCAGAAGTGGGAAGAGAAGGGCCCTTCACACATGGAAGAATGAGTTAAGAATGTTCTGGTCACTAAGTTAGAAACTTTTACTTAAAAATCACTTGGAGAAAGTCAGTTTTTTTTTTCTTTCAAGCAACACACACACACACACACACCACATAAACAAATGAAGGACTCTTTATCTTCAAATGCCAGTAGAAAATAACCCCATTAATTACAAAATTCACTTTTCTTCCTCATTGATAAGTACTGGTGGAAATACTGGGGTCTTGCATTTTATATTTTTACTTTATACTAAAAATAACTTTCAAATGATTTTATTTTATTTTTTAAATCAAATGGAAAGCAGAAACAATTAACCAGCCAATAATAAATGCTTTCTTAAAAAAACGACCTCCTTTGGGACTGTACTGAGATTGCAAATTTGAAGAAACATTGAAATGGAAAATTAGGGGATGGAGAGAGGGGGGCTGATGGAAACATTTGCTTTCATATGGAAGAGAGTTTAGTGCCAGCTTTACTTGCTTTTGCAGCAGTTTAAAAATTAGTATATACTTTGGTATTCCCAATCACCAAAGGCGATGACAATCACCATCTTTGGCATCAGAGGACACTGTTCTCATTGCCTCAGTTTTAAAGGTTTGGAATGTTTATTGCTACTTTGGAAAAGATAAGAAAAAAAAATTTAAAGAATTAACAGCAGATTAGGTGAATTTGCTAAGAAATTAATTAATCAAACACTCTAATTTTGAATTAAGAAGCAATCTTTTACTTTGAGGAATACATGAATTTGTTTCATGTTTGTTTAAAAAGGATCTAATTGTATTTATGCTAAGCAGAAGATAAAAGATTATTTCATTTCTTAATGTTTTTAATTTTGTGAGGTTTATTTAACATATTAGAACTAAGTACTACAATAAGTTTGGGAGCAATAAAATCACTAGTATATTTGTACATTTTTTCATAAAGTCATGGAAATCTTTATAACCCTCAAAGTCTATTGGAATTGAAATCTTGACTGTGTGAATAGTATTCTTCCCTGTGCCTTTTCTAAATGGCATTTGATGTGTGATTTTTTTTCCCTCTCTCTTCCTAGTTTTGAGAAGTATCCTTTGATTTGCTTGCAAGTATTTTCTCTGTGCTTATTTTTCAGATGCAAATACTGTGACAGATCATTTAGCATATCTTCCAACTTGCAGCGGCATGTTCGCAACATCCATAATAAGGAGAAGCCCTTTAAGTGTCACTTATGTGACAGGTGTTTTGGTCAACAAACCAATCTAGACAGACACCTAAAGAAACATGAGAATGGGAATATGTCTGGTAAGTATGTGTGTTACAAGAAAAAGATGACTTTATTTTTCATATTTTAAAAGATAATTGTGATCTTTCTTCTTTCTTTCCATTTTGATTCCCAAATCAGATCTTACTATAAATTCACAACAAGTTTCTCTTGAGAATTTGGAATCATGTGAATGGTAGGATCATTGGTTAATGCACAAGTCAATGGCCTTATTTGGATTATTATTATTATTAATTATTATTTTATTCTGCTAATTTATCTCAATGGATAACCTCAAGCAAAGAGAATCATGGCTGTACTCACTGTAGGCATCTGAATGGGGGTTTTCTGAATAGCAGAGAACAATATTTCTACCTGTTTCCCAGAGGGTGTTCCCAAAGCATGGCAGAATTTCCAGAGGGGCAGCCCCAGAATACCACACTCTGAATATTAACCTAGAAACCATGGCTGCTTTTGCAGGAGGACTGCAGTGCAGGGAACCTGTCCAGGGTAACTCTTTTGAAGTTTAGGGATAGAAGACTGTCAGCATGATCAGAGCAACCCACAGCAAACCGTGGAGGTGGCTTGTTTTTGTCCCTAATTCGGATATAAAATTAAATCAAGGGTAATGGGCCAAAAATAAATAAATAAATAAATAAAAGCTGTCCTGTAAACTTACAAGCATATATTTAGCCAAAAGACTGTAGGTCTTTTTGTCTTTGGCTTTCAAGAGTTTGATAATAACCCATTAAGTGACATTGGCCTGGTGGCATACATGTGCAGAACCCACCAGTGCAGTCACAGGTTCTTTCTAGGGTGCCAAGGAATGAGTTAGAAGGATGAGAACCCTTCTGGGGTTCAGATGGGGTTCAGGAACAGAGATTTAAAGAGCAGAAAAAACAATTGGATTTACATAGACTAGTGATCTTTATTTAAGGAGATTATTACCGATCTCTCATTTTTCTATCATGGTTTTAAAATGTGCCTATAAAGACACATAGTTTATGATTTGAATAGTATGACTGCTTACAGCTACATACTGTTCATTTCCTTCAAAGTAAAAACATCTAATGTTCATGGTTTTAAATATCAGAATTTAGACATAGAAATCTAACCCAGTATTCAAAAAGACCAACTTTCTAACCCTGTGTACCTTTATAGCCTATTTCTAATCAAAGCTATTTTAGGAAAAAGAAAATTAAAAAATTAACTTTTCAAAGTTGAATAGTTATCTGTTAACACAGATTATGACTTCTTTAAACTGATCGGACATTCTGATCTCTTTTTTTTATCAAATAGATTATGATCAGCTATTAAATTGTAGATACTTTATGGGAAAGATAAATAGCATGAAGCTAGTGTTGGTGTAAAGGTTGACCACTTATATAGTGCTTATAATTGTGCCAATGTATGTAAACACTACAGTAGCCCTGTGATATGATACAGGTATTATGATTCTAATTTTGTAGGCAAGAAAGCTAAAGAGTACCCTGTAGCAGGCAGATCCTATATTGTTTTCATCTTATTGGATCAGCCTTTGAGCTGCTGTGTTCTGAGCCTACCCGTAGCTTTGCCCAAGTTAGGATGCAGAATATTCAGTATGTTTTCAATCTGTTTTTGTAACACATTTTAGTACAGCAGTAATAAATGCGTATTGATTACAACCAGGACTGGGTACAGTTTCTTATGACAAAAACTATTTAAGACCTGTCTCTAATTTGACTCACTCTATCTACTCATTAGATGAATAAAAACATATCTGTGTCTCAGTGAGGGCAGGGAAAGCTAGTGAAAAAAATGACCTCCTTGGAGACTGTGCCTCATGATTTTAATGGATTAGAATTTTCTCAAGGGACTGAGATGAGATTGCATATTTTGTTAAATTGGGAAGACTTCGACGTCCTAAAGTTACTATTACTATTATTCAAAAGGGTGTGTTTTAAGAAACAACATTGATCAAATTAATAAGTAATGAGGTTCAAAATAAGTTCCCACATAAATAATAATCTTTGTCACAAAAGGCTTTGTGCTCCACTCAGGTACAGCAACATCGTCACCTCACTCTGAACTAGAAAGTACAGGTGCGATTCTGGATGACAAAGAAGATGCTTATTTCACAGAAATCCGAAATTTCATTGGGAACAGCAACCACAGCAGTCAATCTCCCAGGAACGCAGAGGAGAGGTAAAGCTGGTTTTTACTTTTTAAACTCTGTGACATCTAAAATGAATGTGTTTCTAAATACGTTTTCTGGGCTCACTTTTGTGGCACAGCCTTATATTTTGATAATGATATCGAGAAGCTGCAAATAAAAATACTGAACAGAAGATACAGTTTGAATTCTGAGATGCCTGTTCAGAGTTTCTAGCTCCTAACTGAAGATCTGGGAGTCTGTATGGCCACAACATCTGGCTTCAACATGTCTAAATAGCACAGAAGTACGAAGGCTGAGTCATCCAGTTTTTCTCTCCTCTGCTCCTATCAGGCTACTTTTGATGAATAATTTATCCCCTATAAGTTGCCACATTTGAAAGCATAATTAACAAATAGATTGTCTTAATTATGTTGGCTTTTGTTACTTTTGGTTTTCATCCATGCACTTTTGTTCTTTTACTTATTCTTTCATTTGAAAAAAAAAAAGTAACAATTTTGATCTGTTCTAGCTAGCAAGTTGGCAGCGTATCTGGAAACTAATAATTTATGTCTGTGCAAAATATGTTTCCATCATTCTTTGATAAAAGAGGTTAAAAGATTGGTTATATAAAATGCTTAATAATAATGATATGACTTTTTCTGGTCAAATGAATTTTTACTATGTGCATCTGTCATATCCAAGATTGTTTTATTTATGGATTAATTTTATTCTGGGAAACCTAAGTACTAAGCTCTGCTCATTTTTATATGAAAAAATGATGGGGATAAATTACTGATACCCAATCTTCCGTAATCTGAAAAAATGTTTACATTACTTGTGAAAGTCATACATGATTACAACAGTAATTTAACAGTTTCCCTGAATTTTCCAAATTAGTAAGTAGATAAAAGAGCAAGGCAAAATGGGAAACTATGAATGGCCCAGAAATTAGGATGTCTGGATGGTCATGATGGTTCAATCCCTCACAAGTGTTCTGAACCTGAGCAAAATATTCTTCAGATCAAACTGTTTATACTCACTTTGTAACCAATTATAATTTATAAATTTCATGACAAAGCTTAAATCCAAATTACCCTCATTTTAATGTTCATTTGAAAGCCTGAGAAGCTTACTGTAATTTCATAAATACCCTCAAATATATTAAGTTGGAATTCCTGGGTAATTAATTATTTTAATTACTCTTGAATTGCACATTACAACCTGTGCAAACAAAAATCTTGCATGACTTTTTTAAATGTGGTATTCTTTTGCATATTATATTAGAACTGCTTCTTAAGTAAAACTTCAGAAATCTGTACAATTCCATTTCTAGTTCCTTTCCCACATCAGTATTTTCCTGGGAAGGAAGGAACTTTTTCACACTCAGACTATTAAGAATAATTTGGAAATAGTACAAATAAGTGAGCTGTCAATCACTTTCAAGCTTGGGTGGAGTGTCTAAGTGGAGTTAAAAACTAATGTCACCTAGGAAGAGTAGTATATACCAGTTGGTCTTTGGCTGCTAGTTACATGTTTTCTTTGAATTCTTAGATTCAATATAAGTGGATGTGTTGAAGCTGTTGTCAGTGTTGCTTTGTGTTACGAGTTTTCCAGAAATCCACTCTTTTTGATTTTTGATTAGGTACATTATGTAGGGAAAGCATTTGTGAGCTTTTTGTATTCTAAATAACAATATCATTTATAAGCAAAAGCCTGATAAGAAACCAGAATCTAAGATTGTTCTTTGAGAAAGTCCTTTTATAATCTGAATAATCACCAATTACTTTTATTTCATTTTCTCATTTGTGAAATTATATTATTTCCCCAAGGTTGCCATAAAAAATGAACAACACAAATGTCCCTTTGTAAGTGTTGAAAATCTAAAGTATTGTTAGGGAAAAGATAAGAAAGCTAAGCACTTGTTTTAAAATTAACCCACTAATTGAACCTCTTTATTCTTATGCTTGTGAAAGAATGAATGGCAGTCACTTTAAGGATGAAAAGGCTTTGGTGACCAGTCAAAATTCAGATTTACTGGATGATGAAGAAGTAGAAGATGAAGTGTTGTTAGATGAGGATGATGAAGACAATGAGATGACTGGAAAACCCAGGAAGGAACCAGTGACAAGTAATTTACATGAAGGAAACACTGAGGATGACTTTGAGGAGGCCAGTGGTCTGGAGATGAGCTGTAAGACATCCCCAGTGAGGTGAGCACCTCTGGTGACTTCAGGAGCTAAGCCAGAGCAGAGCCACAGAGGGTCGCGACGACTCCTGCTCTGTGAACATTTCCAGTGAGAAGGAATTTGGGAGTAATGAATCTTAAAAATTAAATTTGAATTAGCAAGGCACACACAGTGTATTGGTTTTACAGAGGAAAATAGGGTGGCCATCAACATAATCTGCAAGCATATAAATACATTAATGATTGTGGAACTCCGGTTAATCTGAGGTAGGAAGGACAAGTGAAAATTACACAAACATGCAGTCATATAATTTTAGATTTTACTTATGAAATCCAACAGAAAATAGGGATTTCAACATTATCTAATTCATTGAGTAATCTGGCATGGTCATCTATCAAGTATTATTAAGATGAATTTCACTTCATTAGATATATATGTAATTTAAATAGATGATAGATTTTTAAATGGAAAAAAAACAACTAGTTAAATTGATGGGGTACTATATTTTTATGAAGATAATGTGTGCTGACTGCATATTTTCATATCTAACTTGGCTAAATGGAAAGTTTAAATGTATGAATTCTGTCTCCACACATGACTGACTTAATGTGTCATTGACTTTATGTCAATATATGCTTGACTTTAGTCATTCAAAATGTTAAGAGAAATATATTTTAAGATGTGATATTTGTAAATATTTTTAAAGACTCCAACAACTGATGCATGCAACTTTACACTGTAACTACAATACAAAGTTCAGCAGCTGTATGGGGTCAAATGAAAGTGATTTGATCAGATGACAAACTGAAAAAGGAAAAAAAAAATCTTCTGTGCTTTCCTATTGGTTCATTTTAGGTATAAAGAGGAAGAATATAAAACTGGACTTTCTGCTCTAGATCATATAAGGCACTTCACAGATAGCCTCAAAATGAGGAAAATGGAAGATAATCAATATACTGAAGCTGAGCTGTCTTCTTTTAGTACTTCCCATGTGCCAGAGGATCTTAAACAGCCGTTACACAGAAAGTCCAAATCACAGGTACATATTTTCCTGCAGTATAGCATCATGGTGATGTTGTGCATGAAAACGTACATTTCCTTCAAACTAGCAAAAAGTTGATAGTCTTTCTTCATAATATTCTTGAATCCAAGCAGGTTCAGATGTTTTATCCACAGTGTTCCTATCTCTATTCTGTATATGACGAATCCAAAAGAGTTCACCGACACAGCAGCCTTCTGCACAGAAACTCCTGGGGCAAACCTCACCTTTACTTTGCAGTTCCTTTCTTTGGTATAGATAATCCATAAGATTTGTTTTCCACACCAAATACCTCAGAGTTGTTTTCTAATTGTTTCATATTTGAAAATTTTAACTTACAGTCTTTTTGTTTACATAATTATGCTGTAAGATTTTTGGAAAGCAAATTCAATTTTTTTCCTTTACTATATGTAGTGAATTGTGTATTTTTCATTGACAATTCATTAAACTATAGAACTTAGGAGTAAACTGAAGATCAGAAATGAAACCAGATGTCCAAGATCTATACCAACTTAGTGGCAGATCTGGAAATAAAATCTATTAGTTTTTATTGAATGACTGGAAGGTACTTTATTCTACAGCATTATGGTAACTAAAAAGAGATCCATTGGAGGATCCATAAACACCAACTAAAAGGGCTTCTGTTCTTTTACTAAAGAGTTAAGAAAGTCAGTACTTTCTTTTTGAGATCTGTACTCAATTATTGTTCATTCAGTTCAACTAATGGTAAAAAAAAAAAAAAAAGTAGAAACATCCTCTTACCATCTTTATTGATCAAATTATTGGATTATTTAATCCATTTACACCATTTTGGAAGCAACCCAACCTGTCAAACAATGTGACCATTATTAACTTATATATTTTGAAATGATTTTCTTTTTTTTTAGCTGAGATCTTCTGGGCTGGTCTTAAAAGCCAAGAAGCAGTAACATTTCAAGGAAGGTTGGGAAAAAAAATGTGTAAATAATACAGATCTTTAAATGTAATACAACTCAATAAAAAGTCTAAGATATTTATGTATGATGACAGATCAAGTTGATGGTCTTTCTGAATTGAAGTAAAGGTAGCCAGCTTCAACACTAGAGACTCCTACAGCCCACCCCCACTTCCTTGAGAGCATCCCTTAGACTATGGTTGGGGACCATGTCCTCACTGTCTGGGGGACCTGTGGGGAAGATATCCCTTTCTTCTCTATGCCTCAATGGGGATGAAAGTGAGCTTTACATTTTTTAATATTAAAAGTAAACTAGCAAAAATAGACATCTCATTTTCACTTAGAGACATGCATTAAGAGGTAGCTAGTATTATTTTCATCCCTTTGCTTTCCATTCTTCCTTCCTAGAAGATCAGAAATACCAAAGGGATTGGTGTTTTCTTTAAATTTCTTTTAGTTGGTCCACTCAAAATACTTTTCATTATAATACACAATGTCTAAAACCTCCAGAAATTTTCAGATATGATAGAAAGCAAAAGGGAGAACATATATGAGATATATTTAAGTACTAGCATTTTGATGTCAAGTCTCGTATTTAACTCTTGCCATCACAAGAAATTAACTACCATTCTGCAAGTTAACATTCTGCAATCCTAGCTCATATTTTTTGTCTTACTGATTATATCATATATTGATTTGTAAACAATGAGACTTTGTGCAAATTCACTTCGTTTCATGAGACCATTCATTCATTCATTCATTCAGTGGTTTATCAACTGTCAGTTATGTGTTGGGCACTGATCCTTGTGCATGAAAGTATTCATTTATTTCGATTACCAAAAGGTGGACATTCTATATTTGCCATTTTCTAGTATCTGAAGGTTTAGATGCTTTATTCAAAACATTTATGTATTTCTCTCTCTGTGATTTTATAGTGATTGAATCCAAAAGAGTTGACCAATACAACAATAGCTGCATTCTGCATGGAATCTTCTCTGAAAAACCCTATTCTATAAAAATTAGTTTTATATAATAGGTACTATTTATATAGGTGCACTGACTAAGCTCTTTTCCTCCACAATCCTTGGAGGCACGTGCTATTATTATTATCCCATTTTGTACCAGGAAAGTAAAACTTCTGAGGTAAAGCAAGTTGCCTAAGGTCTCACAGCCAGGTGAGTAGAGGCAGCGTAGACTCCAGATTCAAACTCAGTATTCCAAAATTTTCTCTATACTCCCTTTCATCTTTCCCAAATATTGGAAAAAAAACAGTTATTAAAGCTATTTCAAAATATTCTTTATTATTTTGATCTCTAAAAGTGGGCACATAATTTGGGTAATTTAAGTTTGATGCTCACTTACCTCATACTTTAAACTCTACAAAGGACAAGGACTCTATATTACTTCCCTTGATATCTTTGGGCCTAGTATGGTGCCTGGCATTGAGTACATACTTAAGCAAGATGTGTTACATGGATACTGTGGTTTTCTACAGGTCCAGAAGGCAAATTGCATACATAAAAGTCAAATGTGTACATTTAGAGCAATGACCCAGCAAATCGAAATCAGCCTGTAAGGGCAGATTTCTAACTGAATGGCATGATTACCGAAGAAACCACAGACTGGCCACATGTCTCAGCATGACTCCCAGAGATGAAATTCTGCCTAACAACAGAGGCATTTTGTCTTTGTTTACAGACAGTGGAATGTCTTTGGCAGGACTTTAATGATTCCACTTCAACAGCATTTTGACAAGCAAGTTTAGGAATGGATGAGACCAACAATAGTAAATCAACAGTGAAAAGTTCACTCACAAGTCAAGACCAAACATTTCATTTGAATATTTTACTTGGCAGTAAATGGGGGATTCTCTGAACAGTTATTTAGAATTTGACATGATAATAGGGAAGAAAGAACACTTCCTTACCTTCACACACCTTCTGCTTGGCAGGCACCTACACACAAATTGCTCAGGTTGTTGTCAGGTCCTGAGTTTCATTTTATTCTGGACGAGCTGCTTTGACCCACCCCAACGCTCAAGGTCCTTGGGGGTCAGCTGTGACTATTTCAAGCATGGAGGAAAATTGGAGAAAGGGTATTGGATTAAAAGTTGGGCTGAAGTCAGTTCTTCTATCTAGCTGAGTGACTTTGGGCAGGTCATTTCCCTTCCAGAGGTCTCAGTTACTAGAGACTGTTGTCTCCACCAGACCACAGCTCTGTCAGTTAATGTTTTCAGTTTCAGTCTTAAGTACACAATGATATCTTTGGTGAGTTGAACATATGTAAGATGGGTGACTCTCCTTATGGTTATACAGAGGGATGACCTATTTCTCAATGGAAGCACTGGTGATCTTTTAGCTAGAATAATTAATCTTTGTTTTGTAGGATGCATCCCATTTGTGATCCCTAGGTACTTTAGATCAGCAGTGTGCCCATGTCATTTTAACAAAAAGACATGCCCCCTTCACAAAACACAATCATGAAGGACGCTTTTCCCCAGGGTCCTCTCCCTTCCCAACATTCACCTACATTCTACAAATTGAAAGTGATGTTTTTCAAATGCCATTTACCAGGTCTCTCCTTTTTACCTCAGGCATATGCTATGATGTTGTCATTGTCCGACAAGGAGTCCCTCCATTCTACATCCCACAGTTCTTCCAACGTGTGGCACAGCATGGCGAGGGCTGCGGCGGAATCCAGTGCCATCCAGTCCATAAGCCACGTATGACGTTACCAAGGTTGACCAGAGTGGGACCAAGTCCAACAGTAGCATGGCTCTTTCATATAGGACTATGTACAAGACTGCTGAGCAGAATGCCTTATAAACCTGAAGGGTCACGCATTTAAAGTCTGGTGACCTTAAACTGAAAGATTAAAGAAAAAGAAAGAAAAAGGAAACTATTTATTCTCAATATTTTGTTTTGCACAGCAAAGGCAGCTGCTGACTTCCGGAGGATCAGTTTGACTTAAAGTGAGTCAAGGAAAACCTTGCTGGGCAGAAGGCACCTTCCAGTTCCCCCTGCCCTAGGGTGTGGGTGGGTGAGAGGGGCAGTTGAGATGGCAGCATTGATAGGATGAACACTCCATAGAAACTGAATTCTTGTTTGTACAAGATCACCTGACATGATTGGGAACAGTTGCTTTCAATTACAGATTTAAGGTTTTTTTTTTTTTCCTTTGTTAAAGTTTTATGTAATTTAACCCTTTGAAGATGGAAGTAGTTGGATGAAATGCACAGTCAATTATTATAGAAACTGATCACAGGGAGAAATTGTTCCACAATTAACTTTTGCCTTCTTAAGTACATTGTTTAAAACTAGGGGAAAAGGGTATGTGTATATTGTAAACTATGGATGTTCATGCTCAACGCGGTTAAGTCAGTGACCTAACCCGTTCATCACCAGTACCGCTGTACCACTAATAAAATGTTTGCCAAATCCTTGTAATAACATCTTAATTTTAGACAATCATGTCACTGTTTTTTAATGTTTAATTTTTTTGTGTGTGTTGCGTGTATCATGTATTTATTTGTTGGCAAACTTTGTTTGTTGATTAAAATAGCACTGTTCCGGTCAGCCACTATTTTATGATGTTTGAGGCACACCCCTTTCTGAATTTCAAGGACCAAGGTGACTCGACCTGTGTATGGGAGTGCCAAATGGTGTTTGGCTTTTCTTAACATTCCTTTTTTTGTTGTTGTTGTTTTGTTTTTCCTTCTTAATGAACTAAATACGAATAGATGCAACTTAGTTTTTGTAATACTGAAATTGATTCAATTGTATAAACGATTATAATTTCTTTCATGAAAGCATGATTCTTCTGATTAAAAACTGTACCCCGTATTTTATGCTGGTCGTCTGCAAGCTTGTGCGACGTTATGTTCATGTTAATCCTATTTGTAAAATGAAGTGTTCCTGACCTTATGTTAAAAGAGAAAAGTAAATAACAGACTGTATTCAGTTATTTTGCCCTTTATTGAGGAACCAGATTTGTTTTCTTTTTGTTTGTAATCTCATTTTGAAATAATCAGCAAGTCGAGGTACTTTCTTCAAATGCTTTGTACAATATAAACTGTTATGCCTTTCAGTGCATTACTATGGGAGGAGCAACTAAAAAAATAAAGACTTACAAAAAGGGTTATCCTTTCCCATCGTGTGGTGTTTTCCCTTCTCATTCAATTTTAGGATTTTAGTTCTCCTTTGGGGTCAAAGTGATTTAAAGATATAGCGTTTGGGACCTTGATGCCCTAACAGAAACCTGGAATTTAAAGCATGTCTGTGTGTGTTGTTTTGCGATGACACACTGATAGTCCTTGACCAGCAATGAGTCTTGTTTGTGGTTCTGAACTTTCCACCACTACCCATCTACCCATTCCTGGGTAGTGTCATTCCATGTTCACAGCACTCATTATCTGTAGGGCAGGAAGCAACTTAGTTTTTCTACTGGATTTTACATGGTGTATGCCAAACAGAGCTTTCTTATTTTTGTATCTAATAATACCAATACTCTTAACTAATTTCCAAGGAGGTGAAAATACCTTGAACTTTTCTACATTCCTTTTAAGTTTTGGTCCACATGCAAACTATCCTTTTCTCATAGTTTGGAATCAGAGTGCAAACATGGTTTTCCATTTTTTCTTTACTTGTGGCAAAAAAAAAAAAAAAGAAAGAAAAAAAAATCACTGCATGGTGCTAAATATTGTACAAAATAATCATTTAGTGGTTACTCCAATATTTTCTTTCAGGTTCAATCTACTATAATTTCTTGAAGAATTTTAATTTTGTTGAAAATCTAGGTTGTTTTCTGTTTTCACTGGTATAAACAAGGACATTTTAAATTTCATGCATACACTTTTTCTGAGTATTCACATACATATATGCAAGTTATCCTGTGGGGGAGCAATTATGAATTTTTTTTCTTTGCTCCTTTAATATAATGCCAATTTGTTTTAGAATGATTATTCCAATTTTGGCTGACTGCAGGGCTTTTGCTTAAAAAGTCCCAAAGAACCAATAAATTTGACATGTGAAAATATATCCTGGCTAATTCCTTCCTTCATTTATTCATTCTTAGTCACAATATCAGAGAATCTCCTTGCATCACTTTTGAGTGTTGTGTAGGAATTAAAAACATGGGATAGATGTATTTTTTATTAGAAAGTATAGATAGGAAAAAGTATTCAGAAAATGTACTTAAGTTATAAATACATAACTAATGAAGAAGAATAGGAATCTAGTATTTGGGACATAAGAATAAACACATTTGAAAACGTGGAGCTAGGGACGATCTACACAATTTTCTTTGTATTAAAGAATACACCTACAAATATCAAAGCAATTCAAGTACTCACAACACTTCCTACTTCCCGTTAGTCTTTGATCGTGTCATTTTGGTTGTTTCCTAATTCTTATCCCTCCAAATTCCAAAAAGGCTTTCAAGCCTTACATTTCTGTTTTTTTTCTTTCTTTCTTTTTTTCCATTCATTTTGCCAACAGTTCACCACATGGCCCTGGGGGGAGGCAGTGAGTTACATCGCAGACAATCTGAGACTTGGAAACCGAAGGCCTGGGTTTGAGTTCTGGCTCTACTATTTACTGGCTTCAAAGTCTTGGGAAAGTCACATACCTTCCAAAATTTCATCTGTGAAACCAGGATAATAAGCCCACTTCTGCTACTGCAGTATGTTTCTGTGAATGTCAAAATTCAAAATAAGTTTTTGAAAATATTAGGTAAAGGTTCTACAAATGCAAGGCATTTTATAATTTTCTTGGGAAAAATTAAAGGAATAGAGAATGTGTATGTACACATGTATGCAAACGCTGTGCTAAGAGGAATGTTTTATAATATAAGGAATCTAGACCAGGCAAAGGTATATATATGGAAATTTCTATAGAAGGAATTTGTTTTTGTTTTTTGTTTTTTTGGGTTTTTAAATTTTGTTTTGTTTTGATTTTTTTGGTGCTGGGGATTGAACTAAGGGCCTTGTGCATATTAAGCACATACTCTACCACCGAGCCTTATTTCCAGTCCTAAAGAAAGGTTAGCCCTTTGAAAACATGAAATATCAAATACAATTGTTTTACTTCGATGGATAAATAAAATGGTATTTATTTATGATGTGCAATATATTTTGATATATGTATATGTTGTAGAATGACTAAATCAAATGAATTAACGTATCCATTATATCACATAATTTTTGTGGTAAGAACATACAAAGACTCCTCTCTCAACATTTTCAAGTATACACTATATTGCTAGTAACTACAGTCACTATTATATCTCTTGGATATTTTTCCCATTATAATTCTTGAGAGGGCTCAAAAAAATTCAATAGTCAAGAAAACACATTCGAAGAGTAAACACATTTATAATTTTATTTTCAGATATTGAATATCTACCAATCTTATTCTGTACAGAAGAAATAAAATAAATAGTTATTCATTAAACTGCTTGTTATGTCTATCATGCTGGAAAAGTGTATATCTATTATTCAGTTAATCTTCACAATAGGACTACAGGCAGGGGGTTTTATTCCTGTTTATAAAGGAGGAAACCAGAGGCCAGAGAATTTAAGAAACTTGCTCAAAGTAACCCAGCTGGGAAGTGGTTGGCAGAGAATTTCAGGAGGGAGGTACACTTAGTGTCTCAGACCTCCTGGTTCAGGTACAGTAGAAGAAAAGCCAAAAAAGAATGTTCCAGAACAGGAAATGTGCCCCATGGAGAGAGAGGCTGTCAGAGATGTAAATATGCCCCTAGACATTTAGGCGACTAAGTCTTGGCTGTGAAGCACTTGCAAGGTGGAGGCCAAGGAATGAATGATTCCCAGGGCTTAAAAATTCAGGTTATCTCAAGTCAGAAACAACAACTAGTGCTTTTGAAAGATCCTAAATACTTCCTTAATAAGGGCCTTAGTCATCTTATTTGCAAATTCCTAGCAGGTGGCTTGAATTTAATCCTTATCCTTTATGAAAAAGAAAGATTTACCCCAAAGCTATGTGTATTTGTTATTATTTTTTTTATTTAGCTTCTAATTTTTTTACAGACTGCATTTTGATTCATTGTACACAAATGGGGTACATCATTTCGTTTCTATGGTTGTGCACAATGTAGATTCATACCATTCCTGTAATCATACATGTACATAGGGTAATGATGTCTGTCTCATTCCACCATTTTCACTGACAAGGCATAATTTAAACTTTCTGAAATGGTTGGCAGACTCATCATGAGAGAAAGTAAATGCAAATTCAAGTGCAGTTGGGAAGTGTACTTATCAGGTTTAAAGGAATTACTAATGGAGGGAAGGAAGAGGGGATTGGAAAGAGTGCAGGAAGAAATTTAGCTAACAGATTGGACCCAGGAGCCCTAAAGAGAGTTAAGGGAGCTAATCAACTCTTCCCCAAGGGACGGGCTAATATTTAACTGTTCATCATTGTTTCATAACTATTTGTGAATGTGAGAGACTGTCTTTGGATCAACATATATTTTTTAAAAATCAAAGAACTTCTCATACCCATTAGGATGTAAGATGGCTACTATTCAAAAAAAGAAAATAACCATTGCTGGCATGAGCATGGAGAAATCAGAGTCCTTGAGCTTTTGCTAGGAATGTAAAATAGTGCATCACTATGAAAAACAATATGGAAGTGCCTTAAAAAATTAGGATTCTGCCTCTGGGTGTATACCCAAAGGAATTAAAATCAGGGACTGTAAGGAATATTTGTACTCCATACTCATAGCAGCATTTTTTCATAGCATCCAAAAGATAGAAGTGATTCAGTGACCATGGATAAATGAACAGAAAAATAAAATGTGATATATTCATACAATGGGATAGTATTCTGTATGAATGGATAAAGAAAATGTGATATGTATGTACAATGGAGTATTACTCAGTCATAAAGAAGAATAACTTTACATCATTTGCTGGTAAATGGGTGGAACCCAAGACTATCTTGCGAAGTGAAATAAACTGGTCCCCAAAAGTCAAAGGTTGAATGCTTTCTCTGATATGCAGAAACTAATTCAAAATAAAGAGGGGGATAAAAATTTAAAAAGAATAGAAGAAAGATCAGTGGAGCGGACAAAGGGAAATGAAGAGAAGGGAGGAAGGATGGGATAGGGACAGTGGAATGAATCTGATATAACATTCCTATGTACATATATGAATATACCACTAGTGAACCTTAATTAACATCATGTGCATCCTCAAGACAATAATTAAAAAAAAAAAACAAACAAAAGTAAATGGCAGAAAGATCAGTAGAACAGAGGGAAGGGAGGGGAAGGGGAAGTGCCAGGGACTAAATTAAAAAACTATTCCATGCTTTTTAATTATGTCAAAATGAATTCTATTGTCATATACAACTAAAAAACACCAATGAACAATAATAGGAAAAAAAGGAAGGAAATTCTGACATGCTGTAATATGGATAAAACTTAAGAACATTTTACCAAGTGAAAAAGTCAATTGCAAAAAGAGAAATATTCTCAGAATGAACCCCAAAATTACATCCAAGCATAACACACTAATAGAAGCATAAAAAAGGAGAGAAGTGCTGATTCCATTTATGTGAGGCACCTAGAAAAGTCAATTCACAGAGGTAGCAAGCAGCATGGTGGTCACTAGGGGCTGGGATGTGAGGAGTGAGGAGTTAACAGGTATAGAATTTCAGTTTTCTAAGATGCAAAGAGTTCTGGCGGGTGGTTCCACAGCAGTATGGAGGTACCATCACTACTGAAGTGTACACTTAAAGTCGTTAAGATGATGCATCTTATGGAATGTATGTTTGACAACTATTAAAAAGGAAAGAAAAATAATCCCTCACTATCTCTATGGTTCCTCAGACGGCAAGAATTCAATTCTATTCAACTTACCCTGAGAAACAAGTTGCCAGGTGAACCCAGGAGGGCTCATACAATTACAAGGATGGCTGGGACACAACTCGGAACCGGCAAGTAGGCGATAGCAAGGACAGGCAGGCAGTTTCTTAGACCGTCGTCAAGATGAATCTACTATCATGTTTAGTCTTTTTTTGGAACTCTGGGTTCAGATTAAAATTCTAGGGCAAGAGCATGAAAATATCTGAAGGTCTCACTCACCCTGGAATTTTGGAGTGTGGTTTCTGTGACTGTTGATGCTGCTGCACAGACACTGTCCTTGCTGCTCTTGGGGAAACCCTGATGTCCTTCAGTGACCTTTGGCTACTTCCTCCCCAGCACCTTGCATTGCACCTCACTGGAAACAGCCAGCAAGGGAGAATGGGAGTGAGGTTTTGGAGCATCCAGGTTGTGGTGGTACCGATGAATGGCGTTGGGTCCCCTCAGATCGTATCTGGCATACAACTGCCTAAACTGGACATGCACTCTAGACCAAGGGTTTCTCTTAATTGCTCTAACTCCCCACTGCATGCTGGTGTTTGCTTAACTCTCTAGTGTCTCCTCACTTCCTGTCTCAGATTTCCTGGATTGTTATAAGATCACCAAGTTCAACTCTACTTTGGAGGACTTTGCACATGGTACCGGGCAAATTCTTGGCACTTCCTCTTGTCTCCTTCCCATTGGAACCAACCCCGTCCTAAATTCCCCCCTAGCCTTAGTTGACATATAAATTTATTTTTCAGATTCTTAACTGATATGTTACTCTTTCAGAAAAGATTCCCCTGCTATCTTTTCACTCTTTCCCACCTATTAGAATTAATGAATTAGTCCTATTTTAGTCTCTCATTGAATCATTTACCATACATTCAACACACCTGTTACAGTTTGTGATTCTGTGTGTGTGTGTGTGTGTGTGTGTGTGTGTGTGTAATTTAGGATCTGCTTTGTTAGAGTCTTAGGCTCCATGAATACACAGACTGCATCTGCTTTAATCAGAACTGTATTACTCGTGGCACAATGAGTCTATTCTGTAAAGTTTATAATCAATGACTAAATAAATAAATTGTCTGAAAGGACATACACCAAGCTGTCATCCATGGTTACTTCTAAGAAGTGGGGAGGGCAATGTTTTTTATATTGCATACTTTTGATTATGTTTTCAACAAGAACAAATTACTCTCATCTTTTAAAAGAACATATATTTCTTTTTACGAACTTAAGTCATGATAAAGACACTCTTGGTTTGGGAATTCACCCTAAGAAATTAGCATTACACATTAGGATTTTATATATGTGACTGTTAAAACATTGATAATAAGTCAATGAAAGAGACTCGTGAAGTAAGCCATGTTGTCCACATGCCACGTTCAAGTACATGGACAGACAATGTCAACATATCATTATCTAAAGAATCAGGTTATGAATGTCTGGAAGCTATATACTGTAACATTTTCCTGGTTAGTGGGATCACGAATGAATTTTGTTTGCTCTATTCTATTTGCTTGTCTACATTTTTTACATTATCTAAAAATAAACATGTTGCTTTTTAAATAAGAAAAAATTATTATGAAAATACACAAAAACATTCCTTGTCAAAAAAGAAACCTTGTCTAAGGGAGTGAACAGGTGACTCCTGATCATCAGCTCTGAGGACTGGATGAGCCCCACCTGCCTACTATGGATGACACAGGGAGATTTAGAATAAGGTGCAGTTGTTTTGTTCAAGGTCCAAGATCACACAGCTAATTTGTAGTCCAAACCTAAGTTTCAGCTTCCTGAGCCACCGCAGTGGAAATCCTGGTGTCCAACAAGGGCACTCAGCCCAAAGTCTTTTCTGATGAGCTCAGTGGTTGAAGCACCTTTAAGTGTTCCCAAATTGACTGTGCCATGGACAATGGACCCAATTTGAACTTGTTTTATGTGCTGTAAACTAAAAGAAAACATACCTTTAAGGCAACAAATTTATTGTTCACATTCTAGAAGTAGAGTGCAGTACCCATTTCTCATCTTGCTTCACATTGATTCACACTTTGGGATTCTAACTCCTCATCAGAAATGGGCTCCTTTAACGAATGATCTCGCTGATAAGTGGATGATGACACATAATGGGGGGTGGGAGGGGTTAGTGTTAGGGTTAGAGTTAGGGTTAGGGAGGGTGGCAAGAATGGAGGAAGGAAGGATTGCATAGAGGGAAAAGAGGGGTGGGAGGAGTGGGAGGGGTGGGGGGAAGGGAAAAAATAACAGAATGAATCAAACAACATTACCCTATGTAAATTTATGATTACACAAATGGTATGCCTTTTTTCCATGTACAAACAGAGAAACAACACGTATCCTATTTGTTTACAATAAAAAAATAAATTAATTAAAAAAAAAAAAAAGAAATGGGCTCCTTTAACCAACTGAATGATATTGAGCTCATAAAAGCAAGAGAAAATTGGTTGAAAGAATCTTGTGTAAGGATCCTGCCCCAATGTGACATCTCAGAAGGCAAAGCTAACTCTCAGGTCTTTCTCTCCACTATGTCTCTGAAGGATAAAATTCTGGCCTCTTCCAATCATCCCTTACAGGCAAGCAGCATCTCTACACCAGGTTGACTACATGGGGAAAATAATTGGAGACCCCTACTCTCAAAGAAGCAAAGGCAGGAGGCGGGACGCTGCAATGAACTTGTCAAAAAATATCTTGTCACCACCACTGAAGTCATTCTGGCCCAGGACAGTCAGATTCTCTTCACCTAAAATAATAACATTTTACTCTAGAAAAGGTAACAGATAACGTGCTTTCGGTCAGCATTGCATTATTGTGATTTAGTGAATTCAACCATTTTCTCTGTGACAACCAGAGGAGGGGATATTTTTTTTAAGAGGCCAGGGAAGTGTGAAAATGAATGCAAGGGGACACCCTTGAGGAGCCACTGAATGAGCGAGCCTGGGCTGTGCAGAGCAGCAGATGGTGGCAGGGCCATCTGGAATTCCATTTTCCAGGTCGGGAGAAGTTGCCTTCAGAGGGAGAGAAGAATGCAGATTTTTATTTTGCTTACTATTGATATTTATTTCATTTTTTAAAAAAATTTTTTGATGAGGAACAATTCATTCTTCAAAATTCACTAGCTAAAGATGAAAGTTAAGGACTAAGATCTTCAAGATCTTCAACTTGACAGAATAAAAAAGGACTATCAGAAGGACAAATTGGAGATCTCAGTAAAGGATTTTTAATAAGTTGAACTATTGGGATAGTGTAAATTTTCAGTTTTGTTTTATAAACCTCTTTGAAACAAAAATCTGATTTAAAAGAGATTGGTTAAAATTGGGCGCAGTGGCTCACACCTCGAGTCCTGGTTACTCAGGAGGCTTAGGCAGGATCGTGTTAGTCAGCTTTTCATCATGGAGACCAAAATACATGACAAGAACAACTTAAAAGAAAATTTTATTTAGGATTCACGGGTTCGGAGGTCTCTGTCCATGGTCTGCCAACTCCATTGCTATGGGCCAGAGGCGAGGCAGAGTGTGAAAGCGGAAGAACCTAGTACCTGGTGGAAAGAAATTGCTCACCTCACAGGGGTGAGGAAGGAGAGAGAGAGAGACAAAAGTCAGGAAAAGATATAATTTCCAAGAGCATGTCCCCAGTAACACCCCACCAGCCACACCCCACCTTCCTACAGTTACCACCCAACACAGTAAGTCGTCCTTTGGAATTATTAATCCATCAAATGGATTAATCCACTCATTAGGTCACAGCTCTCTAATCTTTAACACAGGATCTTTTGGATGACACCTCATACCCAAACTATAACAGGAATGATCGCTTGAGCTCAGGAGTTCCAGACCAGTCTTGACAACACAGCGAGACCCCGTTTCAATAACAAAGCCCCCAAACCAAACATCAACAACAAAAACACCCAAAAGATGATCTGCTGTTTTTAACCTTTGAATTTATTTATGGTAACCTTTGAATTTCTTTATGGAGAAATAAGTATGATCTTTACAGAAAACAATTTCCTTTTTAGTATCACTAATGCAGTGCCTCTGATATCTTCTTTACTATTTTTTCATGTACTTCACATCCGTAGTTTCTTTTCTATTTTCTTGCTATAAGTATAGTAAATTTTGTAGAATTAACAAAAAAGTGATTGCTGAGTCATTTCAGTTTTTCCTAATATGCCATCCAAATATACAGAAAAAAAATTAAAGAATAATTAGTGGAATTTCTCTCATTAATAGTAGCATAAGTGATTTAGGGCAATTATACAGGCAATGGCAATATGGGAAGGGAACATATGTAGAATCCCCAAAATCTGGAATCTTGTTGGTTTTGCCCCAAACTAGCTGTATGACCTCATGCAAGAATGGTGTTTCCCAGATTTTAATTATTTAGCTATCACTGCAACTTTTGCATATCTCTAAACTCCCCAAACCACCCATGTTACTTATTTAACATTCCTTTGTCTTCATTCATCTTCTTTTCATCTTAATTTTAAAAGAACATACAAATAGCAAGCCACCTGCCATAAATACCATTTAATCATGGACATACGCACCATGAGAAACTATAATGATAGATCCCAGCTGGATAATTGCGATCAGTGCTATTGTTGGTGGGCATATTGAGAAGAACATACTTCTGTTAGGGAGATGTATGTGACTAGCTCTGTCTAACAGCCTTCTAAGAAGTCCAGTCTTGCGGGACCAAACAATTTAATTGGCAATGCACGAGTTTCTCTATTTGCTTCCCTGAATATGACAAAAATAAGAAAGCTCCAGGTTTCAGAAGATGAAACTATAAAAGGTTGCAGCCTCAACCTTGTTCCCTGAATGACAAAGGCACATACCTGCTTCCATCCTGAATATCGTCCATATAGGGCATGTACTGGGAATAAAAAATAAACTTCTGTTCAGTTCAGTCACTGAGGCTGTGGGTGTTCTTCATAATTTTTCCCACAGTGAAACCTAACTTATTCTGCTTACTATAACTCTGTTGCCTACCTATGACTATGGGCTCTTGCTGTGTTTGCTTTTTGTTGACAAAAGTGTTTGAGAGATGCTAAAGAAATATTAGAACTGATTTGAGACTTGGTTTTTGAGTATGGTAACCAATTAAACAATAGTTAAAATGAGAACAATTTACTTTCAGATGTATCCCCATTCCTCAAAACACACTGGGAACAGTTAGTGGACTCTGATCCTTGGTCCCTCATCAAAAAAAGTGATAGAAAAAAATTGGCTTCATGATAAGAGAAAAATATATGTAGATGACAGTTACTCAGCATACAATGAACATTTTTAGTAAATTGTGTTAAAATTGCATGCAGTTAAGCAACATAGCAAAATGTTGCTTTGAAAGACAAATGTTTGTTTAGCACTGTTCTAGGCTCTTAGTTCTAAGAAACAAAGACAATCCTTTGGTTGGGCAAGGTTGTCTGTGCTTAGGTGTTCATGGGGAAGCCTGAACATCGGAAAGAGATACTCTGTGAGTGATCTCCCGAGGGTGTACAAGGCAGAGGGAAGGGTGTTATGGTCCTCAGAGATCCCTATGTATGAAAGAGTAGAATTAGGGACACCAGATACCAGGGAAGCAGTTTCAGAAAACTGCCTCATTTTGTATATGTTTTGGAGGGAGAGCCATAGAACTTATTGATGGGTTGAATTATAGCATATCCAAATATTACCTAAAGCAATGGTTATCATCTATTGAATCCTTACCAAGTTTATAGCATGAGAAGAAGACTTTATTTTTAACCCTCACAACAATCCTGCCCATGAGATAGACTGTATTATTAGTCCCACCTTGTGATCTGAGAATCAAAACTAAAGAAGTTAGAAAATTTACCCAAGATGTCACAGCAAGTTAATAAAAATGTTGGAAACCCCTCATCTATTTCTGACTCTGAACGCTGGGCAGTCGGTCACTTCCCTTCATCCTGATGATGAGGGATTTACTTCATTTTTTCCAGTAATAAACTAGCAGTTATCTTTTTCTATATCAACTGTGTACTGCTCCTTGTCTTTCAAATATTTGGAATTTGGTCATGAAGACAGTCTACGGTCATATCCATGTGCTTAGAATTTTGCCTGGGTAAACAAGTTTGCAGAGGAATGCAAGGCTTGCGGACTGCGAGAGCAGCCCAGCTATGCGGAATAGGATGGAGGTCACTTAACTTTGACCAATTACTCACATATGTCTCGAACATGAAAACTATTTGTTGGTTTCCTACAATTATTCATGGAACTGTGCAAGGTTCTGGGTCATTTCACAGTAGGTGGTTACTTTCCAAACAAAGTCATTTCTGTATGCTCGTGAGTTTGTGTGAGCATAGGGCGGGGGGCAGGGTAGAGAGGGAACGTGAAGGGGCTAGTGAAGTGATAGATGGACTGGAAACTCGGCTGTGACTTCATCAAGTTGGCTTTAGAGAGACTCTCAGTAAAACATGGCACTGCAAGAGGAAGCAAGGAGTGAAAAGCTCATGGCTTGACCTACATGCACCCAGTAAGGATAATGGTTGTCCTTAACTAATACATGACCATGACCGTGGACAAGTCATTTTCTCTCATTACGCCCCAGTTTCTTTAACTGTAAAATGGGACAGGAACAACTACCACATTTGGGGACGATTACCAACATTGATGCATATGAAGAATATAGTACAGAATCTGTTTGTAAGGCAGTACCAATAAACCACCTGTGTTGTGTTTTCCTGGTCATCCTGCCTGACTTTTAAAAATTTATTGTTATTCTCATTTTTTGGAAAAGATAATAAATGGTATCTATTTTTTTTTAATTTCTGGATTTAAAGAAAAATGAGTAATCTTAAGAGGAAAGAAAATTCTTACCTCTGGAAAATCGGAGTTAGAAAAAGTATGGGATATCATTCACAACAACCTCAACAAAAATTAAAATACTTGGGATCAATCTAACAAAAGAGGTGAAAGACCTCTACAATGAAAACAACAGAACACTAAAGAAAGAAATTGAAGAAAATCTTAGAAGATGGAAAGATCTCCCACGTTCTTGGATAGGCAGAATTACTATTGTCAAAATGACTATACTACCAAAAGTGCTATACATGCACTTTTATTGCAATTGCTGTTTAAAATCCCAGTGACATTCTTCATAGAAATAGACAAAGTAGTTATGAAATTCATTTGGAAAAATAAGAGGCCCAGAATAGCCAAAGTAGGAGGCATCACAATACCAGACCTTAAATTACGCTACAGAGCTATAGTAACGAAACAGCATGGTTTTGGCACCAAAATAGGCATGAAGACCAATGGAATAGAATAGAAGACACAGAAATAAACCCACATAAATGCAGTTATTTTATACTAGACAAAGGTGCCATAAACATACACTGGAGAAAACCTAGCCCCTTCAATAGATGGTGCTGGAAAAACCGGAAATCTACATGCAGCAGAATGAAATTTGACCCATATCTCTCTCTCTCTGCATAAAACTCAACTCAAAGTGGATTAAACACCTAGGTATTGGACCAGAAACCCAGCACCTACTAGAAGAAAACTTAGATCTAACACTCCAACATGTCAGTTTAGGAACCAGCTTCCTCAATAAGACACCTAAAGCACAAGAAGTAAAATAAAAAATCAATAAAGGGGATAGTATCAAACTAAAAAACTTCTTCATAGCAAAGGAGACAATCCAGAACATGAAGAGAGAGCCTACAGAATGGGAAAAAAATCTTGCCACCAGCACCTCAGACAAGGTGTTGTTTTCCAGGCTATACAAAGAACTCCAAAACCTTAACAACAACAAGAAACAAATAACTCAATGGGCAAATAACTCAAAGGGACTAAATAGACTTCTCAAAAGAAGAAATAGGAACAGTCAACAAATACATGACAAAAATGTTCAACATCTCTAACTATTAGAAAAGTGCAAATTAAAACTTCACTGAGATTTCACCTCACTCCAGTCAGAATGGCAACTATCAAGAACATAAGTAACAACAAAGGCTGGCAAGGCTGTGGAGAAAAAGGTAGACTCACACATTGCTGGTGGGACTACAAATTGGTGCAACCACTCTGGAACGCAGTATGGAATTCCTCAAAAAACTTGAAATGGAACCACCATTTGACTGGATTATACCACTTTTCAATAAATATCCAAAGGAGTTAAAATCAGCATATTACATTGATGCAGTCACACCCATAATTACTGCAACACAATTCACAATAACTAAGCTATGGAACCAACCTAGGTATTCTTCAACAGATAAAAGGTTAAGATAATGTGGTATATATACATGATGGACTATTACTCAGCCATAAAGAAGAATGAAAATATGGCATTTGTTGGCAAATGGATGGAATTGGAAACTACATGCTAAGTGAAATAAGTCAATCCCAAAAAACCAAAGGTCAAATGTTTTCTCTGATATGGGGATGCTAACATACAACAAGGGATGGGGGAGGGGAAAAATAGATGTTCAGTGGATTAGACAAAAGGGAATGAAAGGAAGGGAGGGAAGATAGGATATGGAAAGACAATGGAATGAATCTGACCTAACTTTCCTATGTACACATATGAACACACCACAATGAAACTCTGCATCATGTACATCCATAAACATGGGATCTTAATTAGAATAAGATATACTCCATTTTTGTATAAATATGTCAAAATTGACTCTTATGTCATGTCTAACTTAAAAGAATTAATGAAAATCTCTATCTCCAAAAATTTATTAACTGCAATTAAATGCAACAAAATGGATAAATTTCACTAATACATTTTAAAGTGCAAGAACTTAGATGCAAAAGAATACATACTGTGTTTTTTGGCTTGAATATTTTTAAAAGGCACTAATAATCAAAACTAGTAATGAGGACAGTGGCTACTTTGGCATAAGAGGGAAGGAGTAATGATCCAGATGTCATTAGAAGGAAATTCTAGTACTAATTATGTTCTAGTTTTCAATCTGGGTCAACATGGATGTGTTCGTTTTAGGTCTGGAGACTGGCCAGTAGAAGACAGGGGTGAGAGCTTTCCTGCTGCATCGTTTCATAGCATAAGGGCGAAGAGAGGGGAAAGAGGACAAGTGTGCCAGACTTGTTCTTTTATTTATCATTGTTATTATTTACTAGAGATTAAAACCAGGGGGTTTTACCACTGTGTTACACCCCCAGTCTTTTAAATTTTTTATTTAGAGACTGTCTCACCAAATTGCTGAGGGCCTTGCTAAATTTCTGAGGTGGCCTTGAACTTGTGATTCCCCTGCCTCAACCTCATGTCACTGGTATGACAGGCATGTGCCACCATACCTGGCAAACATGCCCTTTTTATAAGAAATCCATTCCAAGGTAAAAGAATCTACTACTGAGCTAATGGCATTACTCCATTCACGAAGGCAGAGTCTTCATGGCTTAATCAGCTCTCATAGACCCCACCTCTCAACACTGCTGCATTGGAGATTTAGTTTGCAATCCATCCTTCTGGGGTGGACATACTGCAACTATAGCATCACCTAACTTGATAAAAATACCCCTATAAACGTGTAGAAGATTAGACTTGAGTTGTAAACTCATGGATTCCTCAGAGTTCTTCTCTAGTATGTGGTAACTTGGACAGATCAACTTCAAGCCCCGACAACACCCACAGGAGTCACCTATGTGTCATTCCCATTCCTATAAACTCTGTGCCAAGAGGACCTCTGCTGCCACATATGTGTGGCCAGTTAGGTTACGGGTCCAATATCCATTCACACCTGTTTCCCTGTTATGATTTAGATCTGAACTATCTCCCTAAAATCTCATGCTTTGAAAGCAATGTCCCCCGTGCCACAAGACTCAGAGGTGGGGTTTTGAGGCAATGATGAGGGCTCTGACCTCAGAAGTGAATTAATCCATTTGCTGGATTAATCCATTGATAGGTGAATGAATTACTGGGTGGTAGTCATAGGCAGGTAGGGCCTTGCTAGAGGAAATAGGTCACTGGGGGTGTGTCCTTGAGGTCTATGTCTGCCCTGGAGTCTGTGCTTTCTGTCCCTCTGCTGCCTGGATACCATGTCCTCTGTCATGTCCTTCCACCATGATGTTTCTGCCTTGAAGTCGGCTGACTGAGGACTAAGATCTCTGAAACTCAGTCAAAATAAACGTTTCCTCCTCTAGGTTGTTCTTGTCAGGTATTTTGGTTACAGCAATGAAAATCTGACTAACATACCCGGTCAGCATCCTCTCTGGGCCCCTCCTTGATCTCTAGGTTGTGCTCACCAAAGCAGTATACTTTGATTTCTAGAGAGCTGGTTGGAAGAACACCCCCTAAAATACTGAGGATGAAAAATACAGTTTGATGCTTGAGGGGGCATCTTTTCCATACTGGTTTTTATTTTTATTTTTATTCGATTTTTTTTACATAGAGGTGACAGGCTTCCATAGGGAAGAAGGGAAACTATGGATCAATTTGTAAGTGGAGAAGAAGTTTAGTATTCTCAGATGTTATATTTCACTTCCCTGGAAGTCATGAAGCTGTCTGTTGAGAGAAAGCAGTTGGGGTTGAGGCAAATGAGAAGAGTGATTGTGACGAGTGCAGGGAATTGCAAGTTTTAGAAAAAAAAAAATCCCCATTGCAGTGGCAGGAGAGGTGTTCAGAAATGAGTTGGAAGTCCACTACATGGCCTTCAGGATCAAACTGGGTTTGGAGTAAAAAAAATTGTGGTTGCTACTAATTGTGTGACTATGGGATTTTTCCTGGCTGTGGCGGAATAGGAGACATAATGTTTTCTACAAGGTAAATGCAGGATCACACTCAAAGGTGGTTTGGTGAATATTTAGGGGGTAATTACATAATTATTTTTGAGATTTTTCTTTCATATCAAGTCAGAGAAAATATAAGTGGAAAAGATCTCCTTCCATTTCCCAAGTAATATTGCTTGTTATAAGGGTCTCCAAGAATGCATGCCTCATTTCCAAAGTCCTGTTAGGGAAGAGATCTCCACTTCCTTTAGGAATTATTTCATAGCCTAACAGTTATTGTAGCCAGGAGGCTTATTTTTTCTCCTTTTGATATTTAGTCCAACTTATATTCTTCTTGATTTCAACCTATTATTATTAGTCATTTCCTCATGGTTAGCTTAGGAATCTCTATCCCTTCCTGGTATTTACACCTTCCAAATATTATGTCGACTTATCACCTGGCCTGGCAATAACTGTTTAAAAATACACATTTTTGGTTTATATATAGGATGATGGTTTTACATCCTATAAACACACTATACATGGATGTCTAGGGACTCAAGAAAATATACTTTTGTGTGAGTGAAAATATGTAGGTCATATATACCTGATATATGCAGTTACAATCTTCATAATCATTCATTTTAGATTTGCCAACTTGCACATGTGGAAATGTTCAATTTGTAATGTGATTATAACACAAAAACAAAGCATGTTTGATACCTGTGGCTTGGTCGTTTCATGGTAAGTGCAGAAATTTTGAAAAACCGTGTTACATTTCATATTCTCGGCCAAGTCAAACTCTCAAAGTAGCTCTATAATTCTTGGGGAATCTCTTTAAGCAGACTTGTGTCAAGGCCAATTAGAATCCAAACAGCCTTTTTCTAATTGGGGTGAGGTATGCAGCTGAATAATTCTGTCATTAAGCAAACCCCTTATAAAGGTTACAACTCCAAGCAAACCTCAGCCCCAGGCCTGAATAAACATGGCGGTAGAGTGCAGCATTCCACGCCTGGCACCTTCGCCCCGGGTGCCCTGGGGAGGAGGGTGTGGGATTTCTTCCTATGCTATTACCCACACTTCTCCCTCCTTCCCCTGCCATCTCTCATATGAAGCAAAGACATTACAGAATTAAGGGGGCAAATGTAACGTTCCCATTAGCTCTTGTCTCGTCAAGAAGCCATTCTGAATTTCCTTCTTGGGGATAAGAGAATAGTGGAGAATTCTTCAGCACTGGTTCGACTCAATTTTGTGGTAAGTCCATGTCTGCTCTGGAATTTATGGCTTATTCCAATTTGAATTCTTCTGTATTTTTCAGACTTGTTTCTCTCTAACTCTCCTCATGCCCCTGAGGTCCAGTTACCACTCAGCTACTACCCTTCATGGAATTCTCTTTGTGAATCATCTATCTATCATCTATCAATCATTTCTCAATCATCTATCAAACTATCTACCTACCTATCTATTTACTCTTTGCTCATGTGATTGCCACTGATAGCAACGTTTGGTTACTCATGCTTCACAGGCTTGACAAGTTAACTGGGCTCAAATCTTGACAGTAATAATAGTTAAGACAAAATGTCATAACCAGTAAGGTATTAAATTTTTCTAAGTTTCGGCTTTCTCAACTTTACAGGATTTACTTCAATATTGAATTCACAGTTTATTTTGGGGAGACTGAATTATCTTAATACACGACAAGTGCCTGTTAATAATAAAAATTAACAATAACCATATCTAATTCTACGGTGTAGGTTGGGATCCCAGGGAAAGAAACTTTGAATTGGAGACTTATGTGCAGGCAGTTTGTTGGGGAGAACTGTGAGGGTCAAAGAGGTATGATAGAGTAACATCTAATACCTCAGACCAGCGGCTGGGGTTGCAGGTCAGTGGTAGAGAGCTTGCCTAGCATGTGTGAGGCACTAGGTTTGATTCTCAGCACCACATATGAATAAATTAAAAAAAATAAAGGTCCAACAGCAACTAAAAAAAATTTTTTTTAAATACCTCAGTCCATCTTGTGAAGAACTCTGGAATTGATAGCCTTTAGCGTTGACTAATACTATAGAAAGAAATAAAAAAAAGTAATTCCCAGAATTAACTAGTCGTTGTAGGAGGACTGGTCCTGGAGAGGAAGCATGGTCTTGGGTAAGGAGGCTTTCTTCATCTGAGGGCAGTTTCCAACAGTTGAAGGTCTCAGCAATTCAGTGAAGAAGGAAAACATGGATAGTGCTACATGTTCCAACAGAGAACAGTATTCAGTACTGTCCTCCCTCGGTACTGCTTCACTTACAGGGAGAATTTCCATCATAATTCCTATGGACCTCTTTTCCAGGGAAAACTTAAGAGAACATGAGGTGGGAGCTACAACAACTACTGCTGTTGCTGATCTTGAGTCTGTAACCAACACTCATCATCTTCCTTCCTCCAGCATCTGTTAAGTCCCTTGGTTAACATGAGTTACCTTGTGCCCCTGATATAGATTCTCATCTTTTAGACATCTGATCTCATGGGTTACCATGCCTTTCTCAGTTCATGGCTACTTCACTTCCTAATTTACCATCAAAATCAGTGAGGGAGTTTCAAGAGAAACCCAGGTGGATCCCATGAGTACCAAATATATTCTTCCCTGTCCTCAATTTAGAATAACATCTCTCTATATTCCTGATGATTAGGGTTAACTATCCTGGTTTTTCTTTTCTTTTTTTCCCCCTTCATTCATTTTTCTCTTTCATCTCTCTTTCTCTTTCTCTCTCCCTTTCTTTCTTCCTTTCTCTCTTTCTATTGTTCTCTTGATATGAGGAGCCCAAGATGACCAGGCCCAACTGCAGTTTGAAGTTTAATATAATACTAGTGAAAGCACTTTGACTGAGTGTCATTGCCTCTAAACTTGCAGGTATGGGAAGCACAAATTCCCCCAAATCAGTGAGAGTGATGGTAGTAAGACCACTCCTATTTCTGTTCCCTGGATCTTGGACTCAAGTGTTCCATGTATTGAAGAGAGAACAGTATTATGGTTGTTAATTTTGGTTGTATGCTGCATCATGAAGGTTAGGGTCCTATCTTCATTGTTTCTCAGCTCCATTCTGACCCCTTAACTGCATTCTTCCATATTCTATCAGGCCAGCTGGGCAGAACATTATGTGAAAATATTCAACAGGTACCAAGGCCCTGTGCCCACTGCCATATTTTTTTACACCATATTGCTTGGACCAATATGACGTTATATGGGGTCCTATGTTGGTAATCAAACTCTATATACATCCTCAGCTGGTGGTGCTGCAGGGTCTTGTAAGAAAGAATGGCAAATTCATACTTAGAATTCATGTTGATTTTGCTGAAGATAAATTTTTGCTCTTTTATGAGTTCCAATGTTGTCAACTTGCCACCAAATTGTTCTCCTTGAAATATAATGTCACATAAAGGACTCAGTGTTGGTCTCTATTACTGGAAAGTTGGACATTTGGCAGTGGCGGCAGCTAGATGTGTTCCATGAGGGCGAGCTCAGGCTCTCGGTCTCATTCTGATTCTCCATTCCTCCCATCCGTCAACTGAGTCATTCATTCTTTTTTCCAGATTTAATGAGGTACGATTGGCAAATAAAATTCAATATATTTAAGTGTACAATGTGAGATTTGGCATATGTATACATTGTGAAATAATTGCCACAATCACATTTATTAACACGTTCATCACTTCACATCATTACCTTTTTGTGGGTGTGTGGTTTTGAGAGCATTTAAGATCTACTTTCTTAGAAAATTTCAAATATGTGATTACTAACCATAGTTACCATGCATCACATTTGAACCTCAGAACTTACTCATCTTATAACCAAAAGTTCATACCCTTTGGCCAACATTCCTCCTTTCCCCTGCTTTCCAGCCTCAGCAACCATCATAATATTCTGTTTCTATGAGTTTATGAATCATTCTTTTTATTTTGTTTAGAGCCTCTTCTGTAGCAAACGCTGTATTTAAGTGACATTAATGTGACACAAAAATCTTTACATATTATGACCACTTGCATTAATCTGTCCAAATTCCCCTGTCATAAACTTCCTTAAAGTATCTAATTATTTTTTTCCTTCAGGTTCCAGAGTAAACAGCTTTGAAGCTGTTTGCACACCAACCTGGAGTACTTATTTTCCATACAAAGTAGATACCTTGATGCCAATGATGACTATGTTCACTGCTCAGAGCTTTATCCTTTAGGAGAATTTCCCATCACTATTCTTTCTCAGTATTGCCCAGGAATGAGGCTGTTGTGTGGTTATAGCTCATTTATGACCTGCCCACACAGACCAGGCCTATCCTTCCATGAATGCAGCTCAAAACTTTCTCCTCTCTGTCTGGTTCCTTGCCCTCACTATGTGACCACAGGTGTGAACTGTGAAAGAGAGTCTTGTACAATAGTGCTGGAGGCCATGGGTGAACAGAGTCTAGAGGGAAGTGTTCTAGGGCCTCTGGTCCTACGCATCATAATCCCAGATATATTGCTTCCACCTTAATATACATTGCTGCTAGACTCATTCACATTTATGACTCAGTGACTCTGGAAGAGCCCAGTTTATAATGGGAAGTTTTGACCATCGGGTCACTTGATATGTCCATGATCATGTTCTTGGTGTCTATGATGACTTGCAGCAAACCAAGAACTAGTATCCCAAAATTATGTAATTCTCATTTGCAAACTGTCTGCCTTTGCTCCACGACCTCATGATGTTGCGATATTCCCACTGGGGTGTGCCATAAAATCCATACAGCAGTTTCACTTTCCACAGATACCTCCTATACCATAGTGTCTCCCATCATGTGACCCAGTGAGCAGGTAACCTAATCCCTAATTGTGTAATATGCTCTCTCCACATCCCACAGAGACTCACCAGAAAACTATTGCTTTCTTCTTAGTGATGGGAGTTAGTCAATGCAAGAATTTGTCCTTTATATTGAATGGGAAGTTCTACTGTGTCCCAGATAACTGTACTCCAAAGATCTTCAATGATATGAATTTCTGAATCTTTACTGTGTTTATTTCTAACCCCCAATCCTGAGAATACTTATGTTTTACTAAGATCTCTAGCATTCTTGTCACTTCTTGTTCATTTAGGTTAAGTAAAAGGCCTATGTCTATATACGGGATTGATGTAATTTCTGAAGAATATTTATGTAGTGCAGGTCTTTTGTACTATATTATGATTGGGAATGGGAAAGGGAGTATCAACTAGAGGGCAAGATTATTCATATGTATTCTTGTCTATCTTAAATAAATGTGAAGTGTTCCTGATCTTTCTAATTAGACTACAAAAAATGCATTTACCAGATTAGTGGCCATATATAATCTGTCTAGGACTTTATTAATCTGCTCTAGTAAACATGTCATTTCTGGTTTAGCAGCTACAATTGGGGCTGCTATTGAGTTTCTAATAGTCTATTGTCAAATTTCAGGACCTATTCCTCACTCAGTTTCCAGACCAGAGCCTCTATCAGTCACTTGGAAAAGGTAAAAAGCAAACATTTCAATAACTATTCGATACACTCACAGCTGTCACTCCAACACTGGTGCTCATGGCAACCATTGTTTCCACCTTGCTTCTGTAATTATTCCAGCTTCTATCCCTCATGCCGTCAGAGAGCACAGTTCTGTATAAGCATCACCTATCATTAGTCTTGACCTATGCCGCATATTCATCACAGAGGTTCTCAGTGATGCTGGCTCTCCTCTGATGTGCAAGTTCTTTATTATCTTGGGAAATTATCTTTTGGCCTTCCTACAAAAATGTCCAATCTTATGAAATGTAGATATGGTGGCATGTCCCTTTTTTCTTGGCTTTGTAAAAATTCTTCCTTTCTTTTCTGCCAGAGTACCCTGGTAAATGAAGTTCACTTATAATGTCATTAACTTTCAACAAATATCCAAGACTATCCAAAAAGCATGTTAACACTATCTCCTAAGCTCCTTGGCTGGGGCATTAAATCCTGTGTAGTGGTAGAGTGCTCCCATATTAATAAATTGTTCTTTATCCAACATTGTTTCTACCATCCTGTTATATTGTTGGTACATGTTGACTGGACCCTGCCATGCCTTTGAAATATAGACTTGTTCTTTCCTTAGTAGGCCCTGACCCTTTCCTCACTGGGTTATGTGGAGATTCCATTCTGGCAATCATATTAAAAGACTAATTGGGGAATTAGATCCAGGAAGGGAGATGTTTGTCTATAAAGTAGGAACTTTGCATCATTTTTAGACAAAGGAGAAGTACTGACTTTGATCAGGGAGGGTGGGTCACTTACACAGATTCAAAGAGTTCAGGAGTATATAGGGATTCAAAATATTTTAAGGCAATTACCCTGATATCCACAACCTGTCTCAGTGTCTCACTGAGTTCTGACCCCAGAATTACAGAGCTGCCACGTTTGAACATTGAATTTCTTTGGGAGCTTTGTTATTCTCATCATTAAGTTCTTGATCTGGTCCACAGCTTTTTCTGCTCTAAAGCTGCAGGGGCTAAGAGGCTCTTGATATATTGTCACTCAGTCTTTAAGTGGTGAATAATTTTGTGAAACCTTTCATTTTCTTTCTCCCATGCATACATTGCCCACATTAGAGGCATAAAATTTGATAGTCTTGATAATCTTTATCATTAGCATTTCTCTGTTATTTCTTCAATATAATATGTTGCACCTTTTAGTACATTCCCTTCCATCAGTATCTATATTAATTATCTATTATTACATAAAAAATTACCCCCCAAATTTAGTAAATCAAAATAGCAATAATCATTTGTAATCTCTCACAGTTTCCTTGGGTCAGACATGAGGGAATGGCTTGGCTGGGCAGTTTCTAGTTCAGGGTTTATCATGGGTTGAATCACATTTCAACCAGATCTGTGCTCATAGAAAGGTTTGACTGTAGCTGTAATAGTCAATTTTATATGACTAGTTCTTGAGTTAGACCTCAGGGTTTCTTTTCAGAGCAGCTTAAATGTCCTCATGACATGGCAGCTGGCTGCACCTGGAAAGAGTAATTTGAGATACTAAGATGGAAGTTTCCACGTGTTAATAACCTATCCTCAGAAGTCATGTACCATCACTTTGGTAACGTCCTATTAAGTGTATAAGTCATCCTGATTCAGTGTGGTAGGAAATGGCTTCAGAGAATGCATTCCAGGAGGTGAGGTTAATTAGAGAACAACTTAGGCTTTTCACAGCATCCCATTCAAGTTAGTTTAGAATTAGTGAAAACTTTGTCAATTGCCCCATTAGTGCAAGCCAATGATAACAAGTGTTCTACTTAGACACTCTCAATGTGGTCTCCATTACCAACTGGTCATCCATGATCTAGCTCCAAAATTCCATTTTGATCCTGCATCCTTTGATCAGTCCTAGTGTTCAAGTGCCAGGTTTCCTGGGAAACAGACGCTGAGGAAGAGATTTACATGTAAGATGTTGATGAAAGGTGTTGTTGAAATTAACACTGTACAGAGCAAGAGCACAGGAAGCAAGATTGAACAGGGGGATAACTGAGCTTTTGCGCAGTTGCATCAAAGACCTCAGTGGATACAAGAGGAACTCTGGAACTGAAATGCCCCTTTAGAGTGGCCCTAAATTAAGTCAAGGGATCTTAACAGCTAGCATCCCAGCCAACAGTAATTAAGTAGGCAGGTAGATAGGTAGAGGGATCTATCTATCTATCTATCTATCTAACTATCTATCTATCTATCATCTATCATCTATCATCTGTTTATCTTTATTTCCATCCATCTATCTCCTGAATTTGACTATTTTTACAGCCTCTTATTACTCTTGTCCAGGCCACAAGAACACCTTATCATGGTCTATGGTGTCTTTGTGATCTGAGCCCCAGTTCCCTGTCCAGACTCCTCTCTGAACATGCTTCTCTTGGTTTATCCCTCTGTAGCACAAATGCCACCTGAACAGACAGACTACATGTGCCCTCCTCATTCTAAGTGCCACCGCCCTGCACTCTCTCCTCACCCTGCTGTGCTGTTTTTCCCTGTACTCGTCACCATCAGACATGGCTACGAGAAGATATGTGTTTACTCACTTGTTCCATGTTCATCTTCCACACAATGTTCTTTGGTTCACTATTTAAAACTGTGTCTGATATACAGTGTGGGCCCTCTAAATATTTGTAAAATTAATAAATAAGTCCATTATTGACAACTTAGTGTTATCAGATATCACACTGATGACCTATGTTAAAATATTCATGGGCCCTGATTGAACCAATACAAGAAGTCACACACCTGCTTTTATATTCAAAATTATCTTTTCTGAGTTAAATGTGGTTTTAATTTTGAGGCAAAAGACAGTATTCTTTCTAAGTGCCCTATTTCCATAAACACCGACATCCATTTTGGAATCTCTATTGTACTGTGAATTTCATTCTTGCAGAGTCTATTGTTCAGCTTTGCATCAACATATAATCCCTTAGAATCAAAATGAAGGGATTAAGAAGAATATCATATCACCCAATTTTCCATGACTTCTTTTAACTCTTAGCATCTAGAGCCTTAGCATTCCCATGACCAGACTGTCCTGTGAGGACTGTCAGGCAGTCTCCAAGGTTTCTCTGCCAATCAGCCCTGTCATTGCTGTTCAGTATAAATGGTGGATGTTACAGGAAATAAAAAGGGGCTAAAATTAATTTATTGCTTGCAAACCTCTTCGGTATAACTATTTGATGTGTGATATAAGAACCTTTCTGTTGCTTTGAAATATTTAAGATAACCAGGTTCAAATAATATTTACCTACTTAAACATGAATCTCTGTAGTGCTAAATCCATAGAGCGTACATCACCTCTGCATTTATCAAAGTGTCTCATCTTTGTGTCTTTCTGCAATATCTAAAATATGTCCTAGGAAATTCATGGGAAAGACAAAAAACACTACCATTTGGCAGGCAGATCAAATTCAGGAATATTTAAGAGATTTTATAAAAATTTGGCCAAGTCATGGTGAATACTGTCTCCATTTTTTTCTGTATTTGTGTATTTGATTAGTTTTGCTATGTTACTAGAATGTAAATATGATGAGAGAAGACCTTAGTTTCTATTTTCTTTTACCCTATCTATATCTAAATTATCTAGAACACAGCCTGGCATGTATTAAACTCTTGATATATAACATGTCTTTAAAAAAGATAAGATCTGTTACTTTTTTTTCTGCTAATATGCTTTTGACATCCCTTGATGCCAATATTTAGTTTTACCAACCATAACTCACATTATGATTTTTGTTGCTTTTATTTTCTGTGGAGAAATAATCTAACCTTTTAAAAATATGTTCTTTATTTTAGAAGTTTTCACAAAGTGTCTTACTTTGCTTAATCATGATTTGAGATCTCAAGAAGTGTGAAGCTCTCCTCATCTCTAAAAATCTAAGAAAATTACAATTTTACACCTTTAGAATGACTGATATTTGATCTAGGTTTATCATTAATTCATTTTCTCCACAAATATTTATTGAATCATATTTTATGTCAAGCACTAATTTTGCCTTGAAGACAGTAGAAGTTGTCCTCATTGATCCTATACTTTGGTGGGAAAGGTAGACATTGGACTAGTGAGTTCACCTAAGATGAATGTTGCAAAAGAGTAAGATGGGAGCCAACATTCAGCAGGGTTATGTCCCTGAGGAAATGATGCATAATTTAAATGTGGAGGCTGAGTTGGCAGCGTCCAGTGAAAGAGTAGTAGAACAAAATGTTCCTGGTAGGTGAAGTAGCAAGTCCATCTCCTAAGGAGATGGAGAAGTTGTTATACGTTCATTTTTTAAAGTAAACAGTATGAATAGGGCTCAAAGAACAAGGATCTATGTGGTTGAAGATGAGGCTAGAGAAGTTGACAAGATCCAAACTATGTAGATTTGATTTTAAACTTAGAGCAAGTTTTGTTTTAAACAGGAAATGACATGATCAGTGTTGGTTGGAGAAGTTGCTTTAGCTTATGTTAGAATTACCTTCTGAAAACAATTTTGGGGACATTTGAAATATCACATGTGGGAAAAAATGGTGAATTGGGACTGAGGTGGGATCAATAGAGATGAGAAAAATTCCATGGAACAAGGGGTTGTTTAGGAGATCGAATTGCTAGGATATGTTGAATGATGAACTTGGAAAGTGAAGGAAAGGGTGGAGTCAAGAATGACTTACGGCTTTTTGGTGAAAGCCATGAGCTGAATGGTGGACAAAAGTACTAAGATGGGAAATACTTAGTTGAGTAAGTGGTAGTATGAATGTGATCATCTACTTCATGAAATCAGAAGGCTTGCAAAAATCTCCCTCCTCCAATCTATTACGTTGTTGAAATACGATTTTTAAGATTGAAAATTTTAAGATTGCAATATAAAATGTCGGAAGGGATTTATAGGTAATCTTCTCAATGTATCTCTATTGCATTCATATAAAAGTACTGTAGGATGATTATTCAGTGTCTACTTACTTCCAGTAAGAAGGAGTTCACTACTACTTTATGGAGATACTACTGAGTATCTCTCCACACTCTCTCCTCCTGCCTCCGGTCCCAGTACAAACTGAAAGTCTTGACCATATTGATAACTAGTAGACCCAACCTACTTGGCATAACAAATTGAGGCAAATATGTTTAATTGGATAATATTCTACTGGGAGAATTTGAGCTACAAGACTCAGAAGTAGCAGAGAGATGCTGTTGGGTTTGGGAATGCTAAGAAAAAACAGAGATGGTTATAGAGTTGTTCCTGTGGTTACATTGAGCCACATGCTAGTTGAATATATGGAGGCACAGAAACCTGAAATCCCAAAGGAGCATGCATTCTACAGAAAGAAGAATGTAACAGACTTAAAGAAAAGAAAGGGAGAATAGGGATCTTGTGGTTCATGAGAGAATAGGGTAGAGAGGAGATGCCACATACTATTTTGTTTTCCCTGGAGTGTAACTGCATTGACTGTAGTTTACCTGTGCAAGTATTTTCTTTCTCTTTCATTAATCTACTTTAAAAAATATATGCTAGAGACGGGTTTTCACTGAAACCATTGAATATCTGTCTCAGATACTATCATAAAGAAGATTCCCATTTAACATATGCAGTGAACACAATTTTCTTCCATACACAAAATCACATTTTTCTTCCTGCAAATTATGTACCTTGGTCCTTGGGATCCATATTGAATAAGTCCAATTCTTCTATTATAGTCATATTCATTGAATATCAGAGGGTACCTCTCTTACAGGTCTTCTTTTCTTCACATAAAACATTCATCTTTAATTGTTGCTAATGTGATTTAATTTTCAGAACTCTCCTCCATTCTGTTACACTTATCTCAATATTTTATGGTTTGACAAGCCTCTTAAATTAAGGGGCTCACAATTAAGTATAATGCTTCATATATTATCAGAAAATCATAGGGTACCTCTCTCCATTGTACCTTTGTAGTAGATAAATTTCTTTTCAGAAAATTCTTATATTTGTGCTTTTACTCTTTGGCATAGATAATTTTCTAGGAAAAAATCCCCCCAATTTCTTTGGATTAAGACACTATCACCTGGTAAAATGAAAATAATATTTTAAGTAAGGTAATGCAATTGTTATCACTAGCTACTTACACCTTAGCTTCTGGTCCTTTTAGTAGGTCAGCTGGAGGATGCTTATCAAAATGAAAATAAAATATTATGTATTTTGAGAGAAGAATAAGGATTTCTGGGTCAGAATAACCATTCATGTGTGGAAGTGGAGGAGTTATGCTTCTAAGTCAATGAGAATATTGGATTGAATAGATTTGGAAGAGAGGTTCGTGTAAGTAAAGAAATTAAATGAGAGGTGGAAAGGTATGCAGAGCAAGTTAGTGATGGGTAGCACTTCTCTGCTAATGAAGCATTCCCCAGATAGCTCTCTTCTTAAGATCAGTCCAGGAAGTAAAGACCCAAGAGCAAGCAATATTTTGTTCTTCTGGTCATGGGTGGTTGTCTATGACCAGTGAGGATGATAAGATTAGCAAAAATCTTTAAACTGCCAGTGATTAGCTGCAGATCTATTGGTCTGCATCCAGGTTCCACAAACTGGCATACCACCCTCAATATATCAGATTCGGTGATACTTTAATATCTGATCCTCATAACTCCTTATAGAAGAGAGTCAATGGTTGATTGTTAAATTTCATTTTGTTTTTCTGTGTGTGAAACTGAGAAGCAAATGTAAAAAGGCTTTTTACATAGTTATGGATGACTCCCGGGGCAGAACCAGGAATAGGCACCCCTTCTTTATACAGACTTCAATTTCCAGCCACGCAGAGCCCTGCCAATTGCAAACTGATCCGGTGTGTGCTGGCAATCTGTCCGTGTGCAGTAAGTGATCAAGCGCCACCCTTTCTGCAATGAGGCATTAGCTTCGACATCTGGCAAAGGTTACTTCTGCCAGGAGAATGGCTCTGCCCAGCTGTGTCTAAAGCTACAGAAGATGGATTTTCTCAGTGTCTCTCTGGGTCAGGTTTGCCTAGGGGAGAGAAGCATTTGGTCAAAATAAGAAATCAAAGTAAAACATTTTCTTGCACCTTCTCAGGTCTTAGAGATACTCTCTGGAGTGCAGGTTTCAGTTAGCTTTCATAAGATTACAATGCTTAGTCTCATTAAGGTTATCAGTTCTGTCATGTATTATAAACCCTCCAATCAAGGCAGTGGGAACCAGTGTTTCTATTTAATACCCGGAGAAATGGTGGAAGTCAGCGATTGATACCAACACAATGATGGGAAAAAGTGTCCAGAGGTGCTACTCACATAATCTCATTTTACAACATCTTGAAAATTCAATAGAAAGGCCTCCACTAACAATACCATTACACACCACTGATTATTGTTCTCAAATGTTCCTAAAGCTCTAAAAGCATAACTTAACAATAAAATGCTCTATAAATACATCCCAACAATGTAGGTAACTGTATTTTTTTCCCTTTAAAAACAAAAGCACACAGTGTTAGTCACAAGTCATATAATTTTACTTAGGCAATTTTTTGGCTGAAAGTACATTATCACTTTTAAAACATCTAAATCTAAATCTAAATAAATGAGCTGTTGCTTGATGTTATGAAGTATTTCCAAATGATTTAGAACAGGTAAAGAATATTGCACATTATAATGCTGCTACCTATTTAATATGTGATACTTATTAGGAGAAATATTTTGTTTATCATGTACTCTGTCTCATTTGCAAAGACATTTGTTGAAAATGAATAGAATTTCCTTGCAAAAATCATGTATGGTTTTAAAATTTCCTGCTAGAAATGTGTCTATGAGTCTTGACTTTTATCTTTGACCATTAAGACTTTTGAAATACATATATATTTCAAATGAGTTAAAATGGTAGGAAGTTACTATAATATCCTGTCCAAACAATGAACAGTTGAGAGCTATATATGAAATACAAGTTCTTTGAAAAAAAAAAGCCAAACTCATTTAGAAAAATATATTTCGTGCTTCCTGTTTGTACTCATATCATGGACCCAAAGGAGTAATACCAGTCTATCAGATCAAGAAAAACTTTCAATATTATTTTCCTAAGAATGTTACATGATTTCATTCTGTACTTGAAATAAATAAGAAATAAATAATTTTTGTTTTAATGCTAAAACACCTAACTTAATATTTTAGCTTGGCAAGTCTAAATTTTAAATTATTTGTATACTATCGATAACCTTAAAAATGATTTTCAAAACCATTGGAGGCATCCACGTACTTTAAAAAGTTCATACTTATACAAAACTCACTTTTCGAAGTATCATATGGAATTCCTTGAAATTTGCTAAGACAAAAAAATTTTAATGCAAATTAAAATATTCACAATGGCAATTTTATAATGAATGTTCTAAAATGTTTTATGTTATTACATATGGCTAAATTATGCCATTGAGAAAACTGTATGTTGTTATTAAAATACAACCAGAATATCTTTTTCATAACTTATCAGGATAAATTTCAAAACCTGTTTTCTACTAAGAATCCACAAAACTATCAGCTTACATTTTCTTTAAATACTTTTAAAAATGATTATTTGAGGCTATATTCTTAGATGGTAATTTTATGTATTCTGCCAGATTTGTTTGCAGTTTTTATAAACAACATTTATTGGAGAATGCAAGAATCATCCGAAGAGAAAGTTTTAACTCCTTCAAACATAGTAAAATGTTCAAACGTTTGGAATAGAAGCAAATTGTAAAAATGTGTCTTAACTGAGACGCTTTGCCCTAAGGAATCATGCCTTTGTGTTTGATGATTCTTCCATAAATCTGAGTTTATTTTTAAAAATTGACCCTTTTAATGCAAGAAGGTTGATGGAGAAAGAATTCCTCTTACGAGTTTTTCCACTAGACACTATAAAACTCCATCATAGCACCTTGCATTTTTGGCATCTGCAGTTGAACCTCACAGTTGAATATTGCCAGACCTTATTTTGAAAAATGGGGTTGTGTCTATAGAATGCAAATCATCTGGATGAAAATTCAGGTCAAATAAGAAAATCTGGGTGATTCTTTTTTTGTTGTTCTTCTTTTTCTTTTTTTTAATTTGGGTTGAGCAATGAGAACACCAAAACTCCATCAAGCAAGTTATGGGGAGAAAACAGCAAAAAAAGAGAGGAAAGAAGAAAAGGCAAGAGTAAAGAGAAAAAGCAAAGAATGAAACAGACTTTATTGCCTCATATACATGTATGACTGCATGACCAGTGTGATCCTGCAATATGTATAATCAGAAAAATGAGATATTACACTCTATTTATGTATGCTCTATCAAAATGCATAAATGCATTCTACTGTCATGTACAACTAATTAGAACAAATAAAATTTAAAAAATTAAAAAAAAAAAACAAAGAAAGCTGAGTTGACTTGCAAAGAGCCTTGGTCACATGCTTCCTGGTCTGTTGTGGTGTTGCTATCTCCCCCACACACTGAGAGAGCTTGTCCATAGCATGGATTCTATGTGATCACATTTGTTGGAAATATTTGATAATTAAGTACATTTAAAATTTTGGATAGCTAGTGAGTTTTAAATTCTCTTTTCTTTATTGCAGAAACTGAGACTACATTCTTTACTGTTCTGCATTACATTTATAGGTTCTGTACCAACCCAAATTCTTATTTTACAATGGTTTATATTAAACTCTAATGAACTATGTAGTCACTGTACTGAACACTCAATCTGGAAAGTACGAGCATTTATTGAGAACTCTATTTACATGAAGAAGTGGTTCATGTGGAATTCAGTCTTGCATATGCTTTATCTTTCTAAGGACAATGGTTTAAAACCAGTGTTGCAACCAGGAAGAGCAGAGAGGAGTCATAAAATGAGAAATTCTAAATAATTCAAGGATGTGCATGGAAATAAGGTTTCAAAACTCAAGTCAGAAGCAGCTGCTGGGAAAAATTGTTTTTTAAAAAGAGTTACATAAACAACAGTCGTATTATATCAGGTTAGTTCACACCATTGTGTACATTTACAATGCTACATTTGAATGCTTACATTGATTTGGGAAAAAAATTTAGACCACTTAAAACACATAAACACAGCCAATATAAAGAATCTTTCTAGTTCTTGCAGACGGTATGTATGACACTATAGTAAGAAATACTGCTCTATTTGCAGAATTTATTCTAAAATATGCTTCTATGTTTTTAAAAAATGTATCTTATTTTTATTTGACACATAATAAATGTGTAAATTTATGGGATTTAAAATAACTAGAAGAGAGGATTTGGCATGTTTCACCATGGAAAACGATAAATGTTTGAGGTGATGATTTTATACTTTTAAAAGTAAATCTAACTTGAATCTTATGCCAGAGAATCACCCATTCACAAAGAAAATATAAAAATAAGACAAGTTACTGTTTTTTTTTCCTTTTGTTTATTTCACAAATGCTCCATATCCTGATATAGGATCAGGAAAAGGGACATTGGAGATGGTTGACAATAAATGTGAAGCTATTGTCATTGTCCAGGCAGGTGGTTCCCAATTCTAAAATTGAACAAGATGTGGAAGCAACTTATTTATTATTCATAATCCCTACATTGGAAGTGTGAATGGAGAAATGGGAAAAGGAAAGTAATTGAAACTGTATGGGGATAAATATTCAAGTAAAAGAATATATTCTTCAAAACATCACTTGGAAAGAAGATAACTGATAATGATACAAGTAGAACCATTCTTCAATTTATTTAAAATGGTTTTACACAGCCCCCTTTTCACAGTAAGAACTATTCTAGCTCCCTGTGCTAATATAAAGATAATGCTCACAAATATATTTTCCACTAGATTTAAGTATTAAAAATCTAAATTATTCTAATATTTTAAATGAAATAATTAGTTACCGTGTGCTAAATGCTTTAAGGAAACAACTTTGTAATATCGTAGATTAAACAATGCATTCTTGACATTAACTTTTACATTAGTACTTTAAGGTTATTTATAGTAACTTTTTCTTTGAGTGATGGTGATGTTTACCCTATAATTAACTGGGAAAAAACCCACACCATTCATCTTAAAAATTTGAAGAAGAACAAACTTCTTATCTCATATAACTTGGTGAATTTCAAGTAACATTTTTAAATTTGTAAACCAATCTGTCTTCTTAATCAGAGTGCACATTGGACTTATTCAAACCATGAGGCTCTAAACAGTGTATTTTGAGGAATTTTATTTTACCTATTGGAACAACTAAAATAATGCATAGTATTGAATTTTAAAACAGATTATAATATTTTAAGTAGCAATTATTTTTAGTTAGTCTAAGACAGACTTCTTAATTCACTTTGCTAGTTAACTTTCAAATACTGAAGCTGTTTTATCCTGGATATGTTTTCACAAGAATGCAAATTAATGGTATTCCAGAAGAAACTCAGAGCTGGGGATGTGGCTCCGTGGTAAAGCACTCACCTAGCACCTGTGAGGCACTGGGTTTATCCTCGGCACCCCATAAAAATAAAATAAAGGCATTGTGTGCATCAACAACTAAAAAAAGTATATATATATATATTCATATATATAAATATTTATAAATATGTATATTTTATAAATATTTATATTATTTATATATATAAATATATATTATTTATATAAATATTTATATATATATGAATATATATTTATATTATAAAGAAACTCATGTTTTAAATGTATTCCTAAAATGGCAGTTTTCTTTTGTGTCCTTTTTTTCCTTTTGATTGTCAAAGATATTGTTTCCTGTTTTTATTTGGTATTAGTCCAATATCCAAAAAGAACATTCTTGCAGTTGATTCACATCAAAGCCAACCATTTCATCTGGGATGTGATCCTCCATAATCAACTATTCCATAAAATTACAATTAAGAGCAATACCAAACCATGCTCCATCCCTGTGAATTACAACTCACAGACAAAAGTTGTAATACGCCACATGATTTGGCCATAGAAACATTATAAGATCCTGACTTCACTGAGCACTTCAAATTTCCATTTTGACCATGCTGCTATTGACTTATTCTGCTTGGATTATCTTATTTAGATTACATGTGCATGGCACAAAGGAGGTACTTTCCTTCTTTTCTTTTTGTCTTTACTTTCAATGTTTTTTAGTCCTGGATGTCCTCTCTTCTCTCTCCTCTGGGGTTTACTGGAGAGTGTGACAGGAATGAGAAGTTGTATTGTACTTTATTGTCATGTGAAAAAACAAAAACAACAACACAATCCCAAACTTCCTTTCATTGGCACACAGGTCAAGAAGAGCAAGGAGATGTCTTCCCCTTCACTGTTTTCCTTTCTGCAGTAGGTCCCTGTGGATTCTGCCTTGGGGTTCCAGGCAGGCCTGAGAGAGAGTGCCGTGCTTGAGTGGAAATGGCTAACCTTGGGCACAGAAGTGAAAAGTTTGCTATCCTGGAGCCAGGTGCAAAGTTCAGCAAATGAGCAGCTATGCTTTTCTAAAAATCAGACAATGATTTTGTGTTATTTATATGCCAATTTCAAATTATCTCTGGCTTGACCTGAGAAAAATAAATATATAAAATTATACTTCAGGGCTTTAAAGATCTGAAATCAGCAATGGAAGGAATCTTTACTTGGGAAGAGGTTAACTTACTTTCCCCTAAAGCTAAACAGAAAAAAAAAAAAAAAAAAAAAGAATGTTGATCTTGTTTCAGCCCTTTTAAAAATGGTTGATAATAGGTGATAACTTCAACTGGGGCTCAGTTATCTACATTGAGCAGAGTCCTGAATTTGGGTTTCAGGTCACTGTAGATAAAAGTGCAAAGGCACAGTTTAAAAATTAAGAAAAAAGTTTATTCAGTTAAAAGAATCATTTATTGGTTAAAACAAATTTTAGAGCATTTCGAGGAAACCCATGCATATCTTAAAAACTGGTTATGATTGGATACTTTATTCAATGAGATTGAAATGTTTTTTTTGTTTTTTTTTTTTTTTAGTTTTTCTTTTTTTTTTCTGGTTAAGGTTCAAATGGGAAGAAAACCTATTGTCTCAGTTTCAAAAGTAAAGAGTTAGTTACCTACTTTTTCCCCCACTGTAAAACCAAAAAATCATCCAAATATTCTGATTATATTTAATGGGTTAGAATCTTTTTCCACTCCAAGTGTGATTGATCTTAAATTGCTGTATTACTTCTTACTTGGAAGCACAGCTAAGCAATAGTTACTGTAGTCATTTTTTTTTAAATCTATCTTATGATTATATTCACAAAACTAAGGAGAGATCCTTCTAGAAGAAAAAAATATGTAAATTTTGAACTATGTTTTCATAAATTCCTTCACATGTGTACAGTAACTATTTCTCATCAATAGCATATGTACAGATACAACGGCCCACAAATGTGTCTGATTATTGGGCCATCAATTTCACTCATACCAAATAAAGTAGTTTGACTTTATTATTTACATGATTCTTAAAATATGCAGACCATTGACCACACAAATAAACATGTGCTTTTGGATCAGTATAAAGCCTGGTGTTTATGAACAGGGTTCTTTGTGTTTTTAACAATATCTGGCACATTGAAGCAAAACTCTTTACTGAAACATGGAGCTTGGGTAATTGTGTGCTTCGTGATCTGTGCCCCACAGGGGCCCCAACCTCTGCTCTTCAGGCAGACAAGAGTACAAAAATCTGTTACTACAGTTTGACATTTTCTCTGCATGATTCGGTCAGTTGGTAAATCTCCACTTCACAGTTCTTAGAAGCCCAGATTTCCCGTTATGAAGCAATGTGGTTCTGATTACAGCATTATTGAAATCCAGGCATAGTACCTGTGTTCTGCCAGCAGTTCTACCTCTCATTTCCCACATTAACATGAACAACTTGGGAACTCTGCCTCCCACTTCTTTGCCTGCCATGTTTGGGGAGGTCGAACTCCCAGGGGTTGTGGCGAGGGGAATGAAGACAGTCCACATTTCAAGTCATCATACAATGATCTTCAACTGGAGAAGAGAATCATGATGAATGGAATGAAAACTGAAAATGGTTTTTCTAGGTAGAGCAGTGAAGTTAGCACACCTGTTTTGGGTTCTAGTTCTGACTCTGACCAGCAAGTTCAGTTTGTGAGGCAACATGATTATCTTTCAAAGGAACACTGCCAAAGACTTCCAGAGGTACAATGAAGAACCCAATCTCACCTAAAATTGCATAATGAACCTGGTCCATGGCACTATCTTTGCTCTCCTGATTTATATGGCAGTTTCCTAACTCATCTCTGTCCTCTCATTCTTGGTCTCCTATAATTACTTCCTCACAGAGAACGCTGAAGTCTCTTTCAAAAATAAGCATAGGTGATAGTTTGCCTCTTGATGGAATCCTCCTGGGCTTCTCACTGCACTCTGATCAACATCCAGGCTCCTTTCTGTGACGTCAAAAGCCGACACCATCTGGGCAGAACTGTTTTTCTGACTTCATTTCTCAGCACTCTCTCTGTTCCTTGGATAATGGCTCCTCCCTAAAACCTTTGAGCTGGCTATTCATGCCTTCATTTTTAAAAGGTTCTTTTTCTGCTCCATCATACTACCTCCTTCTCATTCATCCTTTAGGTCTTAGCTGGTCCATCATGTCAGTTCCTTAGAGAACTCTTCCAGGAGCACTATCTTTGGACAAATCCTTGAGGGATTCTCCACAATTCTACCTTATTTTCTTCATAGCACTCATTACTCTCTAATATTATCTAGTTACTTTATTAGTTTACCTGTTTATTTTTTGGGGGGAGGCTTTCTGTACAAGGATGTGTGCTATCTAAGGAAAATTATTGCATCTTACTCATGGTGGGCCACAGCTTGCAGGGCATAGTCACCCCATAGGTGGATGAAGACCAAATCATTGAGCATATCTTAGTTTCTCCACTAAGCAGAAAAAGCTCATTATAGGCTTTAGAGTCTCAATTTACAACAAAAGTAACATGGAGTCCATTAATCTTCATTTACTTGTTTCCTTAGTTACCCTAATTCTTGTCAGAACTCTACATTTATTTATTTATTTATTTATTTATTTATTTATTTATTTATTTTGAGGATTGAACCCAGGGTCACTTTACCACTGACCAACATCCCCAGTCCTTTTTAGTTTTTATTTTGAGGCAGTGTCTGGCTAAGTTGCTGAGACTAGTCTTAAACTTGCAATCTTCCTGCTTCAACCTCCAGGTTTATTGGCATTACAGGCATGTACCACCACATCTGGCAGAACCTTACATTTGTTTAATTTCTATTACTACCTAGAAAGAGAATCCCAAACAGATAAGTGCTCAGGCAGTATTGAAAAACTTAGACTCTGACATTTTTTTTTCAATAAATTGAACAATCTCATATTTACCATATAATTCATTAACTCTACTAAAATAGCCAAATTTTTACACATAAAAAGATAATAATTAGTGATAACACTCCCTCTTCTAATGTCCGCAAGACATTCTCCGTGGTTCCCAAAATGTGAAGGCCCTGCAAGCTAAGAGATAAAAACAATACTCCCAGTTTTTATAGAATTAACTTTCAAAGAGTTTTTACACATTACTATGTCTGCTTACATAGAATGTCTTTAAGGAGGTGTTCTTACTTGTCCCTTTTCCAGATGGAGTTCATGTGAAGCAACTCAGGTCAAGCAGGAAGCACCTCCCGTTTCTGATGCCTACCATGCCCAAGACCTTCCCTCCTTGCCTCCTGCGTCCCTACCTTCTGCCTATTTGCTGTTTGAATGTGTTTGCTCTTTTTCGTTTCCATTGGATTTATTAAAGTTCAAATTTATCGCCTTGTTTTCCATGATATCATTTAAAGGCCCGCACAAACAAAAGGCAAGGGAGTGGAATACTGTTCAGGGAGTAGGAAAAAAGGAGGTGGGGAGAGATGGTGGTAAACATCGCGAGATCTTCGGAAGTTCAAGAGAGCCTTTTAATCAAGAGAAAAAGATCAGTGCAAGGTGAAGTAATTCCTCTCCAAAGTTAGCCAGAGGAAGACTGGAAATGACCAGCATTTACTCATCCTTGACGGCAATGCTTTCCCTAGTGTGCAACCAGAACCTTGATGTCCTGTTTCCAAGTCATCCTGGGAGCCCAGCATTTGAGAACATTTAAATGCTCTGGCTCTCAAATAAAATTTGATTGGCTGCTAAAGACTAGATTTTCAGTTGTGATGGATAAAACAGTGGCATTTACTTCCTTTTCTGCTCTCAAGGCTCAATGACACCATTTTTTTTAAACTTTGCCGGGAAGGATAAAATACATACTGAAGGGGTGCAGGGTTGCAACCAGCTAATAAGGGTAGCCGGGACACCTGCTCCGATTCCACAAATGGGGAACCAAAACGTGCAAAAAATAGACAGCAACCTCCAGGTGCTTGGGATCATCTGTTGTTAAACTATGACTGGTCCACGGGACTTCTTTGCCTTGCACCCACCAACAGAGCCTGACCATCATTTCCCAGAAGCATAAACGAAAGGAAAATCTCATAGACACCTTTTCCATCTGGAAGGGTTCAGTAATATGAGGAAAATGAGCCCCAAAGTGTGAACAGTCGGGGAAAAGGGCCTTTTCTATTAAGAAAATAGATGCCAGGCGGTGGAGGCTGCATAGTGTGTGAGATGCTTTCTCAGGTTCAGTGACACCATTCCTGGGCCAAGGATTGAACCCCAGTTTAACTTCTTAAAGTGGAGATAATAATATATACCTTGCACTGTTGTTTTGAGGTCTAATCTAATATGAGGTTCATAGGAGACATTTGGTGGTGGATAACGTTAGAAATTATAGGGATAATTCAAGCTCAATCAAAACTAAATAATTGCTAATATCTTATACTAAGAAACATAATATCCTCTTCCAAATCTGTAGTAATTGCAAATTCCTTATGTAATGATTTTTATCGTTACGTAAACTATCCTTAGTTATACAGAGGCCGCATTGAATAAAGGTTCTTTAAAAATATATTTCATTGTATTAGTTACAGGTTGAGTGTGGGCCTGGAAAAATCTATGAGAATATCCAGAAAAAAAAAGAGTTTAAATGCCAGGCTACTGGCCAGTTCATGAGTGCAAAGTGTGAGAAGTTCCCCAATCCCTTAAAAAACAAAGGTATTTATGTTATGAAGTATGAAAATCTATTGAGTGGATTTTAGAAAATTGTTTATCTAGTTGTATTAGTTGCTTGTAGACCCAACCTGATTTACCCCAGTAGCTTATTGTTATGTATTTTCTTTCACATTACTAAGAAAATGTGAATGCTACAGATTGTATTTTATTAATTCATGTTTTCATTGCAACTATGTGAAGATTAAATTGCAAATTTCTCACAAATTCACCAAACTAATCTTTCAGATTATGAAGAATTTTTTGCCAACACAGAAATTGCTTTTTATGTTTTTGCTGATTTTGAAAGCAGTACACACTATCTGTTAAAAAGCAAAATCAACCTAAAAAACCAAAAACAAACAACAACAAAAAAAAAAAAAAAAAAAAAAAAAAAAACAGAAAATGAACTCAGACCTACAGGAAGTGCCCAAAAAGAAAAACAAACATCTATAAGGTCATTACTCAGACAGACAGCCTTTTTGGTGTATATCATCTAGGCTAGACGTTTTTTAAAGTAGTCACAGGGTCTTCCTAGGTGGTTTCATACTATATATGATGTCTTCAAACTTATTTTAAATTAAAATGTGCTGTGATCTTTCAATGTCAATGAACATGTATTTGTAGCATTTTTAATGACTTTCAGAACAGTCCATTTGTATAGCTATACCTTAATTTACTCATTCTCCTTTTTGAGACAATTTAAGTTCTTATTTTCCTAATTCTTACTATTAAAACATAGACACTTATTTGTCTGGTTGTATCCATAGGATTAACTATCAATGAAATTACTAGGTTAAAGGAAATTCACATTTTTAAAGTTTTTATATGTATTTCTAAACTAATTTCTGAAAGTTTTTCCACTGTGTCCGCATGTTTGTGAATAGCTTTTCTTTCTTGTTAATTCTAGACATTGTGGTTCTTTTTAATCTGTGCTTTTCTAGTAATATAAAGTATATTAAAGTAATTAAGGTATATTAAATTGAAAGTATATTTCAATTTACTTTTTCTCCTCCTCCTCCTTCTTTCTTTTTCTTCTTCTTCTTCTTTTTTTCTTTTGTTTGATATTGGAGTCTAACTGAGGGGGACTTTACCACTGAGCTTCATTCCCAGCCCTTTAAAAAATATTTATATTTTTGGACACTAAGTTGCTGAGTCTGACCTTGAACTTGCAATCTTCTTGTGTCAGCCTCCCAAATTGCTGGGATTATAGGCGTGCATTACCATGCCTGGAATTTGCATTTTTTTGTTTACTGATTAGCATGAACAATTTTCATACATACATTGACTATAATTCTACTTTTGCAAATTGCCTGCTTATTATGTATTGTTATTTTTATGCTGGTCTTTAATGTTTTTACGGACTGATTCCTAACAGTGAATCATATATTAAGACTATTGCTAGTCATTTTGCAAATTTATGATTTTTAAATTTTATTTTAAATTAATAGCACCCAAATTTCAAATAAAAAATGGCAAAACTAATATGGGCTAAAAGGAACAGGGGTGCATAAAAAAATAGGGATGGACATGAGAGAAAGATCCAGGGTGTCCCTAGATATTTTTTAAAATAGTGGTTAAATTATAACATGAAAATAGGATCAGACATTTAAGAAATTCCTAATAGTTAACATTTTAAAAGTTTGGCCATGCTCTAGAAAGAGACGCACAAGTCTTCTGTGGGACTTTATAAATGTGTTACATACCTTTCTGTCAGGCTTGCATAATCCACGGGGATGGGCCAGATGACCTCTCAAGATGTCCCTTTTACTCTGGGTAATTATTTTCTTCCATTTTCACACATGTACTTGAGTTTTCTAAAAGCTTTGATTCTTTTCACTTAATTTACTCATGTTATCTATATTATCCTTCCTAAATAGCTTTTCAAAGAAAAAAAGGAAAGTGAATAAACTCTAAAATATATTGCTAAATCCAAGAACAAGTAGGCTTGTCTTTCAATTCTTCCTAACAGCAGAAAGCACACACAGCAGTGTGACTGTGAGTCATCTTCCTAAGCTTTAATTTCTTACTGCTCTCTTGTGGCCATTCAAATGAACTGTCCAAAGGCATTTTTTAAAAACAGATCCTATATTAATAGGAAAAAGTTTTCCAAGCAGAGTCATCTGATTTTGTTTATGTAAGAAATTTGGAGTTTTTGACATTTGAACTTCAAGGACATAAAATATTTTATTATTAAGTACTGGGATGGAATTGCAGAAAAGAAAGGACTGTTAATTTCTTCCTATTTTTTTTAATAAAGTCAACCACATTGTTATTCATCTGTGAAGTCATCAAAAGGCTGAAGTTTGAAATATTTCTGGCCATCCCGAAGATAAAATAATGGAATTCCCAGCTTATTCCCTTACTGTGGTTTTGGGACTATCAGTAGAGTCTGAGTTAGTCATCATAATTTAAAACAGCCTCTTCTTAAGGGCAAAAAAAAAAAAAAAAAAAGACTGGTTATATGTTAGAGTACAAATAAGACATAAGACATAACTAATATATAAAATTACGTTGCTATATTTTGGGCATGTAAAACTATCCATGAATATGGAGGACCCAGAAGTTGCATCTTAGCAATCTTAAGACAAAAGGAATTGAAATGCTCTATTGTTGAACTTGTGTTAGTCATGAAAATTCTGATGTAGTCCAACAAATTTCTTATTTATTTGTCCTCAATCTCTGTGACCACATCTATTCAAACATGCCAGGATTTAAGCAGAATTGGTTGATACAGAGCTATAATTAGCACACATGTATTTTTGTAGCTGACATTCCTGCAGTGATGCACCCTGAATGCCAAGGGTTAAGTTGCTTTAACCAATGCATCTTGGAGCTGCATCTATATGCCAGATCCTGGTTAAACAGTGGAACCACCCGCCCTGGAAGGCATAGCCTCATAGAGTTTGCAGTTGACTATATGAGACAGACATAATCAATGAATGACATGAAAGCATGTAAAACTGTAACCATGGTAAATGCTACAAAAAGGAGAGAGTTGAAGAGTTTATTGGGTTGAGAATGTCAGATGATGTTTTTCTGAGGATGTGATACCACATCCAAGATGTTATGATGCGTAGGAACAAATGAGAAAAAGAGAAGAGCCGAAGGACCAGCATGTGCAATAGCCCTGCACTAAGAGGAAGCAAGGAGCTTTCAATGAAATCAAAAAGAGTCACGGACTACAGTAAGAAAGGCAGAGGAAATGGGATGATTTGAAACTGACATTTGTAGGTTTTTTGAACTGTCAAGTAGATAGCATGACTTTACTATGAGAGTATAAGGAAGACACTGACATCTCTAATCATGTAATGATAGGACTTCCTCATGTTTGAAAAGATCATTCTTTTCAATGTGTGGAAAATAGATTGACATAAGTCAGAGCAATGAGAAGTGAGTTCTTTGAAAGATATTGCAGTAGTCCAAGTAAAACATAATGGTAGTATGGACTGGGTGTGAAGAATATGTGAATAAGAGGACATAGGAGGTCATATCTTTAGGGCTTATATTGGATATCAAGGATGGGCGTGACAGAAGTAGTCTGGAAAATTCCTGGCTTCATAGCTTTAATAACACATTGACTGCTGGTTATATTTACTGAGTGGGGAATACCAGAAAGTGGCCACTTTGGAGAAAAATTGAGTTTAGGATGTACGGGAGACATTCAAATGGAGATGTCCAGTAGGCAGTTTGACATATCAATCAAGAATTCAGAGGAGTGATGCATGCTAGAAAGATAATTTACATGAACTTAATGTTCTAATGTGTGAATTTTGGTGAGATTTCTGAGGGGTAGAAAACTGATAAAAAGAATAAACCTTGTAAGTAAAACCTGAAGAACTTAAATATTTATTTGTTAAGTAAAAACAAATGAATGAAGAACAGAGGGGAGTGAGATACAGCGAAGGAGAGTGAGAAAAACCATTGTAGAGGATAGTATAAAATCATGAGCACATGGTACCTTAGTATCAATGGAAGATTGGAATTAAAGAATAAAGAGATGATTTATATGTGTGTTGATCAGTTTTCCATGGCTGTGACAAAATAACTGAGAAAATTAATTTAATGAAGGAAAGATTTATTTTGGTCACAGTTGCAGAGGTTTCAGTTCATGAGCAGTTGGCTGTGCTGTTTCTGGGCCTGTGGGGATGGAGAACATCATGGTTGGAAGCACTTGATGCTGCAAAGCTATTCACTTTGTGGTGGCAATTAAAAGAGATATAGGAAGAAGAGGGACTGGGAATAAAATATGACCTTCAAAGTCATACCCCTAAGGACGTACTTCCTCTAATGAGGCTTCGTGTTCTAAGCTTAGAGCCCATTAAGTTATGATTCTAGTAATGGATTGAGCATTTCAGATCCAAATCATATCAGCATGTCAAGCAGTTGATAAGGTAATAACAAATAATAATATCTAACGCCTATAACATTAATATGAGTCAGTTATTTTCTCAGGTCTTAGCTTGTATTAGCTCACTGAATTCTCCCACCTATCCTGTGAAGTAGATGCTATTATCTTATAGAATTTGTAAGTGGTGCAAATGAATCACAGAGTTTAAGTACCTTGCTTAAGGACACACAAGTAGTAAACCAAATGTGTAAGTCAGCTTTCCTCTACTGCAACAAATACCCAAGATGATAAGATTAATATGAGAAGAGGTTTTCTTTGCCTCACAGTTTGGGGATTTTGGTGCATGATCAATTGATTCCATTGCTTTTGGGCCTGTGTACATCATTGTGGGAAGAGCATGGTTGAGTAAAGCTATTCACATCTTGAATGGGACATGAAAAGAGAGACAGAGAGGAAGAGAAGGGGTTTCCACAATCCCCTTCAAGGGCATACCTCCATGACCTAAAACTTCCTCACCTCTAAGAGGCCTCACCTCTTAGAGTTCTTACCAGCTCCCAATACTATGACTCTGGGGATTAAGTCTTTAACACAAGGGCCTTTGGGGACAATCAAGGTCCAAACCACAGCACCAAGGCAGTCTGATTTCAGAGTGTCATGCTTTGTTTACCACTATCTACTTCATGAAAATTCAAAGATAAAGACAGAAAAATGTTTTCTTGACTTCAGTGACACGAAGGTCGGTAATGACCTTGCCAGAAGCTATTTGAGTTGACAGGGCCAACAGCCACCCTGGAGTGAACTGGAGAGCCAGCGAGGTAAGGAAATAGAGACTGCATTGGGTCCAGCAGTACACATAGGCTTCAAGAGGTGCTGATCTGAGAAATGTAGTTTGAACCAGATCCAAAGACAGACGTGTGCCAGGAAGGCTCTGGTGAGCTCCCGGCAGCTATGGAAGATGCCAAAGCTTTGGGTCATTACTCTATAGAATGAGGGAGTGGTTCAGAAATCTATTAGGCTGTTAGTTCTGCTTTCAAATGAGACAAATTCATTGTATTACTTCTGATATTAAATTTTTGAGGTCAAAAACTATTTTGCTCATCGCATTATCAATCCTGTTTCCAAACCCAAGCACTTATTACTGTGCTTTATATGTAACAGAGAGAAATGTGCTGGTGAAAGTCACTCTTCATTGTCTGTCACTTTGGACAAATCCAAGTATCCTGGTTCTTTAGCTGTAGAAGAGGGAAAACACCTCCCTGTTGGCATTTTTGGTAGAATTAAGAATAAAAAATACCTTGTTAACTACACCATTCTATATAAATGCTTGGTATTAATATAATAAAGTTATTGAAAGAGCAAAGGCATATGAAAGTCTGGGAGAGGTTCCTAGTTTTGGGGAGTTTCACTCAACTGGAAGAAATATAAGCCTATAAAAATGTGGGTACATAGTAGGTAGTCAATAACTACCAGTTGGTGGATTAATTGGTTTGTCCATTTGGAAACGGCCAGAAGCAAAAGTACCCAACCACTGATCGTCTTGATCTTTGCCTCAACACCACTCACGTGAGCACATTGGCCAGTGGAGGAGGTGTGTCATGTCAGCAATACTGATAAGAACACATTTAACATAAATATTTGCTGATTGATTGATTGAACTGGACACATCATCAACATTGCAGCACAAAACATTTCGACAACTGATCTTGTGAGACTTGAGAGGAATAAGCCCGCCAGCACTGTGGCAGCCAGACGTTTCCTGAATAGTCACACTGCAGAGCCCCAGATGAATTGCCCACCAGCGCCAATTAAACATAGCTGCAGTTAAGCTTTCAGGGTGGTAGAAAATGATCTTTAGGACAGTTTAGGATTCACTGGGGAGCAACCAGTCTACATTGTTAGTCTCATACATAATTTGAGCAGGAAGTAGAGGAAGATGCAGGAGAGCCACATTGTGTCTGCATAGACCAGAGATTCTTCATCCAGAGCAAGTCTGAGGATGTTTCGATCTTTAGAAACAATAAGATCTGTGGCCCTTCCAGACACGACACCATGTCCTCTGAAATTTTTATTCAAGGGTACATATTATTTGTTAAAATACTTTGTAAAAGCATTGACTTTTAAAAACAAAACAAATAAGCCATAAGAACAATAGCAAACAGCAAATGAACCAAAAAGAGTACCTGTCTGTGTCTGAGTCCATAGGACCTGACCCTGTTAATGAGACCACACAAAACTGCGTAGAATTATTTTCTACATCGGATCTCTAGAGGATTCATTCTTCCCTACGCTTGTGCACACAGAAGCATTAGCAGCTGTCCCTGATCATACCAGGGGATGCTGTTAGGATCAGGCATTAGATCAGGTCAAGGTCAAATGGAGACTTCTGTGCAAGTTGAAGGAGGGCTGTATCCCTTTTAATCTTTCTCGTGGAGATACACAAGGATGTGTTGGTAAGGTCCTTTTGGGATAGTTGCTTTTCGGGTCCTAGTGTCTCACTCGGTGCAAATTCCACTTTGTGATAAGACTTTCTGTCTTTGTTTCTTTTCTTTTCTTTTTTTTTATGATTTTCTGTTTATTCATTCACAAACATTTATTGAGACCTTAATGTTCCTGACACTGTTCTCAGATCTTGGCATGCATATTTCTCTCTCTTTTTTCTTTTTTACGAGAGAATACAATTTTACTTATATAGGCAAACACACACACAAGAATTATAGGACAACATAAACTTTTAAAGCAATATGCAAAGATTAGTTTGGACATGCACAAAGGGCAAAAAATACAAGAAGCAAATTAATAAATACTTTGCTTATAGAATAGAAACAGAATATAGCTAAACACTTGAATGTGTAATATGATGGATACTTATTTTATGCAATGATAATTAAGAATTTTTATAGCTTTTGATAATCTTTAAAATCTGAATATGTCATATTAATATCTAAACATCATATAATTTTAATTATTTTATTTATTTTTATTTTTACAGAATGCACTTTGATTCATTGTACACAAATGGGGTACAACTTTTCATTTTTCTGGTTGTACATGATGTAGAGTCACACCATTCATGTAATCATGCATGTACATAGGGAAATGATGTTTGCATCATTCCATCAGTTTTCCTTCCCTCTGCCCCTCCTCTCCCCTCATTTCCCTCTACACAATCCGAAGTTCCTCCATTCTTACCATACCACATCCCCACCCCACTGTTATGTATCATCATCCACTTATCAGAGAAAACATTTGGCTTTTGTTTTTTTGGGATTGGCTTATCTCACTTAGTATGATATTCTCCAACTCCATCCATTTACCTGCAAATGCCATAATTTTATTCTTCTATATGGCTGAATAATATTCCTGTGTATATATATATACCACAGTTTCTTTATCTATTCATCTGTTGAAGAGCATCTAGGTTGGTTCCACAATCTAGCTGTTGTGAATTGAGTTGCTATGAACATTGATGTGGCTGTGCTACTGCAGTACACTGATTTTAAGTCCTTTGGGTATAAACTGAAGAGTGGGATAACTGGGTCAAATGGTTGGTCCACTCCAAGTTTTCGAAGGAATCTCCACACTGCTTTCCAGAGTAGCTGCACCATTTTGCAATTTCACCAGCAATGTATGAGTTTACCTTTTCCCCCACATCCTCACCAACACCTGTTATTGCTTGTGTTCTTGATAATAGTCATTCTAACTGGGGTGAAATGAAATCTTAGAGTGGTTTTGACTTGCATTTCTCTAATTACTAGAGATGTTGAAACTTTTTCATGTATTTGTTGATTGCTTGTATATCTTCTTCTGTGAAGTTTCTGCTCAGTTCCTTAGTCCATTTATTGACTGGGCTCTTTGTATTTTTGGTGTCAAGATTTTTAAGTTCTTTATAAATTTTGGAGATTAGTGCTTTATCTGAAGTGAGTGTGGAAAAGATTTTTTCCCACCCCGTAGGCTATCTTTGAGAAAAAGCTTTTTATTTGAATTTATTCCATTTATTGATTATATTTACAGGATCCAAAAAACTCCACCAGAAAACTTCTAGAACTACTAAATGAATTCAGCAAAGTAGCAGGATATAAAATCAACACTCATAAATCTGATACATTTCTATTCATAAGTGATGAATCCTCTGAAGAGAAATTAGGAAAAATCCTCCATTCACAATAACCTCAACAAAAATTAAAATACTTGGGATCAATCTAAAAACAGTGGTGAAAGACCTCTATGATGAAAATTACAGAACACTAAAGAAAGAAATTAAAGAAAACCTTATATGACGGAAAGATCTCCCATGTTCTTGGATAGGCAGAATTAATATTGTCGAAATGGCCATACTACCGAAAGAGCTATACAGATTCAATGTGATTTCAATTAAAATCCCTATGATTATTCATAGAAATAAAGAAAGCAATCCTGAGATTAATTTGGAAGAATAAGAGACCCAGAATAGCCAAAGTGATCCTTAGCAGGAAGAGTGATTCAGGAGGTATCACAATATCAGATCTTCAACTATACTACAGAGCAATAGTAACAAAGTGGCATGGTATTGGCACCAAAATAGACAGGTAGACCAATGGTACAGAATAGAAGACATAGAGACAAACCCATGTAAATACAGTTATCTCTCACTACACAAAGGTGCCAAAAACATACAGGGGAGAAAAGATAGCCTCTTCAACAAATGGTGGCTGAGAAAACTGCAAATCCATATGCAGCAAAATGAATTAAACCCCTATATCTCACCCTGCACAAAACACAATTGTCTTTGGACATTAATTATCCCCTAAATTAATCAAAGCCTGGAGGCCTGAGATTGAAACCTGAATCTGCAGCATAGTTTATGAACCAGTTGAATATAACACTAAATGTTACTTGAACTATAACAGTTTGCTTAGTCTTAGCAAAAAATTTAAAAGGACGTCTTTTGCTGACTGGTGGGCTATCAAGTCCCTAAATTCTCTTGCAAAAAACCCATGACTATACCCACTTAGGTCCATGAAGATGGCTTTTGTATCCTTCCTTGCAGCCAACAGAAACTTGCCTAGAATTTGGATCTGCTGGAACACACAGGTGAAATGAATTCTCAAGATTGGAGGAGTTAATGCAGTCCCTTGTGACCCACACACTTTCAGAAGGATAATTCCATTCTTTTCCTCTGGTGGCACCACTCTGCTTTGTTCAGCCCTGTGACTTCCCTCCCTTCTCTCCTCAAGGGCAACAGTGTCAAGCTACCTCTTGTTTGGTCCATGCCCAGGATTCCATGTTCCATATTCTCTTCATTTATATGAAGAGAAAACCACTCAGACTTCCATTTATAAAACAAGATTACCAGGTAATCTGTCACATTCCAATGGTCTTCTCTGCCATCGATTGCACTATTTCTTTCCCACTCAAGAAAACAGATAAGATGGAACATGCTAAAGAAATGGCAATAATGATGCTTTATAGATGGCATTGAATCTACTCTAACTTAAAAAACACTAATAATTGCAGGTAGTTTATCGGTAATCACCAGTGATACTTCAATTGCAACTGTGATTGAACTATTTCCTAAGATAGACACCTAAGAGGAAGGTTTGACTTAGAATGAAGTTTAAGACCATCTGATGTTCACCATCTCCTAGCTCTCACTGAGAAGGACTTCAGGAATCAGATGGTGCTATAGCAAGAGCTCTTACCTGTAACTGTTCAAGAAGACCCAGACAAGGGAAAGAGCTCAGGAGTCCTGCTGACTCTGACATTTCCATGTCTGTCCTGACATCATTCATTTTAGCTCATTACTCTCAAAAAGTATTCTTGGATTATTTTTCTAAATAAAAATGTTCTTTAGGAAACAAAGTTAATGTGTTCATCCTAATAATTATGTCAAGAACTCTTAATTGCAACTAGATACCTTTGTACTACTCTTGTTCTCATTCCAAAATATCTGGCTATACAAATACTAAGTGAATATCTAATTAATGTGTATTGAGATCTATTATATTCTAAACTCTTTTCAAGTTCTACAGATAAAACAGAGAACAAAATCGCTTCTGTCATTACAGAATTTACATCCTGCATGAGGAAATAAGTAACAAAAAGCAGTTATAACAAGGTTTTATAATGTTGAAGGGTAAGCACTAAATGCTAACAAATTAAGTAACCATCTCCTGTGCAAGCGAGGGCCCCATACCTGGGGGACATGAGAACTTAGCTGCTGCCAGAGGATTGATGGGGAGTTAGTGACACACTAATCAGGCAGAAGAATCTGAGCTTAAGTAAAAGAGTTCTAGTCAAACAGAATGCCATGTACAAAGGACTCAAGACTAGGGATAAGTGATATGTACAAAAATTCAGAATAAAGTACCTCTGTTTGGGAGTTAAAATTTCTTAGTGGAGTGGCAGCATTAAGAAAAATCAGATAATCTAAGTCTCCTAAGCCAAGTTAAGACTTTGGGTTATGGTAAGGACCATGGGAAGCCATTGAAAAATTACCTAGTGTTGTAGATTAGATTTGCATTTCAAAAAGATTACTTGGGCATCACTCTAGAGAACAGAGGCACCCTTCACTACCCACATTTTTCAGTAGTAAGAGCTCATAGTGTCCCAATCCAGGAGTGATGAGACTTGAATAAACTTTTAAGTAATACCTGCCCCAACCTCTTGAGACTTGCAATACCAAATAGATTTGGATAACTTAATATCCCATCCTGTCTGAACCCTTTCTGTTCAAGCTGAGGAAACAGATTCAAAGAATTCCTAATTCGGGGAGTGGGAAGTACTTGTAAGTTTCAGTGGGGAAATAGTGGAAAATGGAGACACTACTTTTCTTCATGGTGCCTTAGCTTTTACCCCAGTGATAGAGAATGTGTTAGATGCACCTGGGAAAAAATTCAGATGAGAAAAGAAAGGCCATTTGATAGGTCCTTGTGGAACACCAGTGTTGACAGTATATTTCAGAATCTTCAAAAAGGTGTAAGGACCTGAGGTATCAAAGGGGATGGAAGGGTGTGTCTTTCTGTGAGCTGGGGTAAGATAGTTTCAGGAAGAAGAATGTGGTCATTAGTGCCAAATGAGGGCAAATAAGAACAAGAGAAAAAGTCTAGGAGATTTAGAGTCAAGAAGGCCACAAAGAGCAAGTTCAGTGGGGTGATAGCATGAAGAGATGACAGAGAAATAAGGAAAAGAAGCCTGCAAACACAGAGAGCATTTTAAGGAAGTTTAGTGTGGCATAATTATAGACGGAAATGAGATCGATGACCAATAATTAATATTCACCAAGTGCCTATGCAAATCAGATATTCTGAATATTTTACATTTATTGTCTCATTCAATCTCTACAACAACCCTATTAAATCAGTTCTTTGAAGCGTATTTCACAGATAGAAAAACTAAGGCAGAAAGGCCTGGAATAGTTGCCCAAGGCCCCACTAAGTTTTGAAGCACCCTTCATCACAGCTATACTATAGCTGCTTACCAATCTGTCCAGGGAGGTTATGTATGTGTGCCCTTTCTCTATGCATATCATTGGGACACTTCCCACTTTATTTTTGCTAAATGAGAGTTCAAGTTAACTCCCCCAAAATGTTTCACAACAAGGAAAATCACATTAGTTTTTCTACTTTGACCAAGGTCCAGAAACTTTCCTATTTGTCCCATTTAGCTCTGATAAGTGAAAGAAAGACACTTATGGATTTTATATATTGATAGCAATTAGCACCATTTGCTAGTCATGCCATACATTATAGAATTAATTCAAGGGTCCCTTTGAAACATTTGCCTTGGATACCAACATTATTAGGCTCACTATTGGTATAAGTACCAAGGGATCCACAAAAGGGCTAAGACAAGGTAAAAGTATTTTTAAACAGTTTTTACTTGTTCTTTTTAGTCATACATGACAGTAGGATGTATTTTGTTATATTATACATACACAGAGTATAACTTCCCATTCTTATAGTTGTACATGATGTGGAGTTACACTGGTCATATTTTCATATATGAGCATAGGAAAGTTGTGTCTGATTCATTCTACTGTCCCTTCCCATCTTCCTTCAATCCCCTTTGTCTAATCCAATGAACGTCTATTTTTTTCCTCCCTCCTCCCCCATTATGTGTTAACATCCACTTATCAGCCTTTCGTTTGTAAGGACTGGCTTACTTCACTTAGGGTCCACTTCCATCCATTTACCAGCAAATGTCATAATTTCAATAGAAGAAAGTATTTCTAAGAAGAACCCAATGACTGTTGTGGAGACTATGAATTTATTGCAATATCAATCTGCAAATGTTGTGATTTCCTCCAAATTATGTTCAGTTGTTGAGGTGAATATGCCGAAAAAGGAGTTGATTGGATTCCTCTTGACTTGGGCTTCTACCAGCAGATGATGGAAGAATAATGAGTGAGGAAGTTGGGATATTAAATGCAGAGTAGTTGAAATAATGGATCATGAGATTTAAGTTATGTAAGAAAAAAGTTAGGGGATACTTAATCAGAGAGTGAAGAAGGGTCAGAATTTGATTGTCACAGGAGAGCCGTGTCTTTCCTTGCCTGATTCACTCTAGAGATCCAAGGTCTATAATATTACCAGGCACCCACAAGGCTTTCAATCATAGGTTAAAGTGACTAAACAAATGAGATTAAATTATTGGAAATAATTGAACAATTGTCAGAGAGTAAGAGTTTTATGTCAAGTAATTATAGTGTCTTAATTTGAAATTTAAAAACTGGAGCTGTTTCAGGTAAAGATTAAGGTTCAGATTTACAACTTGCTTAGGGATGCCTGAAGGGTATGGACAGGAAAGGGAAAGCCATTGGATATGAGACCAATGTGCTGAAAGCCAAGAGTTGGTTTGGGCTGAGCATAAATCTTTTCAGGCCCTCAAGATGATAATAGAACCTGTGGAAGAGAGGAGAAATGGAAACCCAGGCACCCAGGGAATCAGAGAGAGAAGGAGAGAATGATCAGAGGTAGGGAGACAATGCAGAGGGGAGGACACAGGATGGTATAAGCAAAGGGCATATAGGCCAAAGAAAATTATTCCAGTTAATTTCACCCAGTGATGTTAATGGTTAATGTCATCATTTCACTTGGCTAAAGAGTAAGTGACAATATAGGTTTTGTAACCTGGTTTATCTGTTTTCATGGTCTAAAATGAGAACATTGATTGCCTGTCTGGAAAATTATTTTATTCTGTGCCATATGACATGAATCTTGTTTCTTTGTTTTTGATGTACGCCAACATTGGTTGAATCTGCAAGGACAAATTTATTTGATGTAATAATCAATCAATAACAAGAAAAAAACATTCTGGTGAGTTTGAGTATATGATATCTAATAATGCATTCACAAATTCTTATTATTCACTACTGCTTCTCAATAAGAATTATCTACTTACTCCTGATTCTCTTTACCATGATGTGCATGATTGGGAGCAGGGTATGTCAAATACCTTGGGTTGGCCAGGGCCTTTTATATTTTGCAATTATACATTGTTTATTTGATGATGTGGATTGAAATTTACTTCAATTCACATTTGACAATACAAATATGTCCTTTTCAGATGATTGCTTTTTATTTTAATAATATGTAAAATGTTAAAATCTTTATGTCATGTCTTGGAACTTAAAATTATCTCCACTAGAAACAAATAAAGGTAAGTGGTTCCTTTGTTTTATACTTGGAAGAGAAACTGGAAACTCTCACCAATAATTTCAGGATAAAAAAATGACTTGGCTATTTGCTCAAAAGAGTTTTCTTCACTTGAATTATAAGAATGTTTGTTTAATTCTAACCATCCATTTCTGTCTAGGGAGAGACAGTGTCTGAATCAGAAACTAAAGGAAAAGTTTTGAAGACTTCAGTTCAAAAATAGGTGAAAGTGTTCTGTCTATGCTGTAATATGTAGAAGTTCTAATGCCAAAATATTAACAAAAAAATTATTTACCTTGATTGCCGATAGTTAGAATTTAGGAACAGAATCCAATCAATGAGTAAACCATTTCATAAAAGAGAGTGTTTGTGCTGAGCTCTTTTTTCCCCTCTTTTTTTATAAATTGGAAGTCACCAGCACTATTTGATAGCTCGTTCCACCCATTCCACAGTATTCTTTTCTTTTCACTATTTCAGCTATGCTACTCAAATGAGTTTCCATGGCCCTGTCCTCAAACGTTGTACAGGGCATGATGGCTTGTTTTGGTTGGCAAAATTCTCTAAAACGTGATTCATTGTCTGCAGGTGATTCATGGTTAGGAAATTAATTCTGAACTCTGCCAGTGATTGCGGTTGATTAAAGTCCAGAAGTCCCTGCCGTCTGTTCACTAGCACTCTTTGTCAACTGGAATATTTCTATAATAAAAAGAGCCGAAAGTCGATGTGCTTGATGCATGGAATTTACATGCATGTTTGCATCTTTTGAAACAGCTACTCAGGCCTACACAATTTTAAACACTTGGCATGAAAATCATTCTAAAAGTGTCTGACTGAATGAATCACATTTACAAATAAATATCTGTCAAATGGTGCAATTACTTCAGATTCAGTCATTAAGCCATAAAATAAAGAAGTAAATAGGATACATCTGCTGCAAAGTGCTATAGAAATGTGAGTTTCCTTCTCAAGTTTCTTGTCTTTAATATTTTAGTCTAATGGTAGAGTGATTCACTAGAAACATCTATCACTCAATCTCATCATGGCACCAAAAAAAAAAAAAAAAGGAAGGGGAAAGCCTTAGGAACCCTTTATTGGAAATGAAAAAAACATTTCCTTAAGTAGAAAAGAAAGCAAAAATCAGGATGGGCATAAAGCTTCCTTTTATGTGTCACACTAAGGAGTATCGGGAGAAACCCTGTGCTCCTGGAAAGCGTACCAGCAGCTCACGGTGTTAACCCATTTTTTCCAACCACAGCAAAACATTTAACTGAGTGCATGCTAATAAGTGTGGATGGAGAGAGATTGTTATCTTTGTAAATGAACTTGAATCCTTTATTTGTGGTGGATAGTTTTTCTTAAATAAGGAAAGGAAATATACTGGGATGATATGAGCTTCATAATTCTGTACCTCTTTAAGTTGGTCAGTGGCACAGAACTTATATTTGCAGGATTACAGGAGCTAAGCATGCCTGTTGATATATCAATAGACAACATAAAACGGGTCTTCTTTCTCCACTTGGCCTCCCTTTATATTAATAAAGTAAAAAAGTGACCTCAAGAAGGGGGAAATTTGTGAACATTTAGTTTGGTGAAATATTTAAAATATTTTTCATCATAATTTGATTATAAAAGCAATATATATTATTGTTATTATATGAAAGTAGTATATTTTTATTTTTAGAAAAAATAACAAAAGAATTGAAAATTATACATAATACTACCATCCAGATAACTAATGTTGGAGTCTATGTATCTTGTGGTTTTTCTGTTTTTCAAAGAATAATTGTAAGCCTAGATCTAAAGAGTTTTCCCTGTTTCCGATTCCTTTTCTGTCTGTGACTTAACCATAAGAAGAACACACTCAGACTAGTTTGCTTCTCTAAGGAGGATGAAAGACTTCTGGAACATGTAGAGCAGAACTGTTCCAGCCAACCACAGGCCTACAGTGATGCATGAGTGAAAATGAATGAATGAGTGGAAATAGTGACTGTCATTTGGGGGTGACTTATTACACAGCAATAGTAACAGATACAATGTGTATACAGATAAATTTGTGCATATGTACTGATGTACTGGTTAAAGGATATTATGCTTTGGCACAATATTTTAATCTGTTTCTTTCTTTTCAGTCACTATATAACCACACAGTATAATTAATATTTCCATTTCTGTCTTTGTGGTAGAATGTGAGTTCAGTGAAAACAAATATTATTGTATGCCAGTACCTGGCCAGCATTTGGCCTTTTATAAGAACCTAAAATGTACACACAGACCAAATTAAACATTTCTATAAGGGCATTTTAATGGTTGTATTTATTCCATTATGTATGCATATGCTATAATGCACCTAATGATTCTTCTATTTTATGCTTATTAAAATCATTACACAGCCTGTGCACATGTATGATTATGCCCTTGGGAAAATTTCTGAGAAGTAGAATTTTGGATCCACAGTAACAGAAAGGATAGCAATTTAAATAAAAACCAGTTTATTAGCATCTTAGTCATGACAATTTGGCAAATTGTTTTTGTTTATCTTCTACTTTATTTGATTCATAATGTGATTTTTCTGGAGTCAGGTGAGAAAAAGAATGTTTTCAAATTGTCCTAAGCACAAGGGGAGGCATAACATGGGGAGTTTCCCCCTAAAGATGAAGAATGAGGCTCTGAGCACTTCCTTTCACTTCATTTTCTATCGTCTTCTCTCTGTGCTTCTTATGGCTCCTTTCGTTTCTAGTCAATGACGCTCCCTCGAAGTTCTATGTGGGCAGCACTTTTTTCACCAACCTCTTCTGTGAAAGGGTTGCTCTCCTCCATGGCACCCCAGCAAGTCCACAGACAAGGAGGGTGCAGCCACTGCAAATCACAGGCTGAAAATTCCAAAGACAGGACCTATCAAGACCCAGGGAGAAGCAGCCTTATGTGCTTTTGTGTACAACCCTATTGTCTAGCTCAAGGGAACCTTTTGTACCTTTTAGTATGGACAGGTTTAAAAGCAAAGGCCAGGAAGTTGACTAGAGGAGCAGAGGACTTATTAGCAACCGGAAGAGAGGTATGCACACTAGCACTGAGGGCCTTACTCCCCCAGCATTTGAGTAAGCATAGCCTTTCAAATGGGCCATAATTGTGTCTGTGCCTCTTCCTTCCTCATCTCTAGGAATCATTCCACAACACAGACTTCATGGGGAACAAAGACACTAGCTTTACCCCTTTCTGTGTAGTACCTGTTCAAAGTACAATAGGCTTGTCAATTCATGGTAATGCTATTCCCACATTCTGCCAAGCACAGTATTTATTATCCAACATAAATGACAGCAGACTGACAGATTTTGTTAGCACAGACACTAGATGTTAACTATGCCCCATCTATTTTAATTGATGTGTACTTCTATAGTTTAAGAAACTTTTGTTGGTTGTTTTCTAAACGAAGCTAATTTCTATGTTAATGCCGATATTATGTTCAGTTCAGGGCTGAAGCTAAAGAAATACAATCAGAAGAATTTCATTCTACCTTGACATAGGTATATGGTTTGTAAAGATCAGAAAAAAAGAAGGGGTGGGATTTTTTAGTTTCAAATAACTGTAATTTTAACTCTCTTCCGATATCAGAATTGTCTTGGACTGATTGGACTATAACTCTTTTAGCAGAGTTGAAGCATTGACTCCAGGATCAGATCTTAATTCTGTATGTAGAATAAAAACTGAAAGGATTTTAAAAATTGTGTTTCTAACTGTGCCCCACCCCCAACACTCACCCACAAAGAAAGCCATGTCTTGTCACTGTTGTATGAGGTTGTGCTTGTAAGCAGCCTAATTCAAGCCAAAATTACAGTTGGAAGTACCATATTTCAGTAAAGATTTTGCCATTTATCCATGAACTTCAATTTAATAAAAAGCCACTGAATTTTGAAACAAATTAGAAGGAGAAAAATGTAAAACGATACTCTATTTATGTTGGAAAATTGGAGACACAATTCAGGGCCTACCTCACCCTCTCCTCCACAAAAAGATCAGATTTATACATATATTCAAGATGATATGAATAATTGGGGCAATTATTCAGATATTTGGACTGAAATATTCAGGCATACTACATAAAAGTGTTTTGATATTTGGGGTTTGAATTATTTTGGTAATTGGACCAATATTTTGCTTTGCCCCTGCAAATGTAGCAGTACCTTAATTATTGTCTAGTTTATAGACAATACTTTTCTCTCTCTCTCTCTCTCTTTCTCCCTCCCTCCCTCCTCTACCCTCTCTTTATTTCTTTTTTCCTCTCTCTTAGCCCAGGGACACACTACCACTACTGAGCTACTTCCCCAGAACTTTTTATTTTTATTTTGAGACAGGGTCTTACTAAGTTTCTGAGGCTGGCCTTGAACTTGTGATCCTCCTGCCTCAGCCTCCTGAGTCACTGGGATTACAGACATTGTGCCAGGTTCTCCACAGACACTTCAAGAACACAAGATTTCAGGGCTAGTGTTGTGGCTCAGTGGTAGAGTGCTTGCCTAGCATGTGTGAGGCACTAAGTTAGATTTTCAGCACCACATATAAATAAATGAGTAAAATAAAGATCCATCAACAAAAAATAAAATAAGTAAAAGAATGCTGGATTTCAAATCAGGAGACCTAGGCTTGATTCTCTTATTAGCCATGTAACCTTGGGTGAGCCACTTTCCCTTCACTGGTTCTGTTCCGTGATCTAGATAAAGATTATAACGCAGATCCTGTGTATTTCATGAAGTTGAGAAAAAGCTAAATAACTAATGACAGAAAGATCTACTGTTCATTGGTTTCCAGGTATATATATATATATGATTTCATTCAATTTTTAATCATCATAGTTGTGTAGAAGAATTGATGTCAAGAGAAATTAAAAACCCCCAAAATCACACAGCTAGAGCTCCATATAGCCCATAGCCCAGAATCAAACCTCAGGCTTGCGTTCCAATATGTGTTATACAGCCTCTCTAATAAGACAACTTCTACATAAACATAAAGGATCATTATTCCTAAGATTCTAGGCAGAGCAATGAACCAAACAACCCACAACAAGTTGAGCAAACTTCCATACTGTTGGATATTAAAATTTGCAGATTTTTCACCAAAGATTCTAGGACACTGCAACAAATGGCTGTTCACTGTGTCACTGTTGGGGCTGTAGCTGCATGTTCATGAAGGACATGTGAAACCTGTTAGTTTTGGCACCGTCATCAATAATAACTTTGCCATTTCCCTCAGCATGGGAATCAATCCCTGGGGTTGGATTTGCTAACACCAGCATGAGGTCTCTTATCTAATCAGAGCTAGACTTAGCCATATTTCAGTGTATTTGACAAGGAATGATGTAATCGTCTTAGTTGAAATGAGATACGCATTGACATTTGAATATCACATGATAATATGATTGTTAACTGAATTACCAATAATAGGTTTATCAAAAGCATAGTTTAAAATAGGGTAATGGTTTTACTCTAGATCTTTTTACCCTTGGTTACCATGCTACTTAACCACACACATGTATATATGTGTCAACACACATATATACTTACTTATCTACAAAATAATAATGATATGCCTGTGAAAACAACCAGATTGTGTCTGTTTTAAATAAGGAGAAGTCATCATTTTTTTTCCCAGTTAAGATTTTCCCACATATGGATGGGAAAAATAAAAATAAAAATCTTCCTGTTTGGATTCCAGGAGTGAAGGTTTTTTCCCCCATCTGTTCAGCATCTCTTTACCCTCAGATGTTCTGAGGGTAGCACAATAGTACATTCCATCCTTCATAAATTTCCATCAAACCTACTACGTGATGTACATGGACTAGCTGCCTACCACTTGCATAATTAAAAAAGAAGGAATATTTGTACTAGTAAAGGGACTATATGATCTTTCCAGAAATAATAGATAAGTGTAATATATAGCACAATTCCATGAAATAGACTAATTTATATTAAACTTTTGCTAGGAAAACTGCAAACCGAGGGCAATCTTTGACAGATCTAAAAATACAACCATGTGGATCAAATTTTCCAGTCACAGTTTCATCTCCATAGATTTTCTTTCCTTTGTAAAAATCTTGCTACTTCTGCAGAGGAGCTGATTAGACTGTCCACTTTAGTGCTGAGCAATGTGTTTCTGAAAATGAACTTCAGCCAACAATGCAGTCTGTTTGCTGAGTGTTTTTCAATCTGTCCAAGACCAGCCTTATAGACCCTACACTTCTATTTGACAGTTGTCTTCAGCATGAAGACTCTGCTAGTGGCAGATGCTTGAATTTTCACATAAATAGTATTCCAGTTGAAAACTGTACCAAAAGAGACATGTCATTGGAACATACAATTTTAAGCATCCTCTCATGATTAACATCCTTTCTATGTATTGCTCTCACCAAGTTTTGGCTTCTACCTCAGGAAAAGAAAACAATATTATACATTTTCACCTCAATTCATAAGCTTCAGAACAACTGAACTAGAAGTTGAAACCATTCTTGGAATATTTTATTAAACTATCAGAGAAATTTGCTTTCTTGTGGACTTGCTTTTTTGTGGACTCCCCTCGGACTTTAATCACAATGGAAGTGTTTTGTTTTTCTGGGCCACTTAATACTGTTGCACAATTCAGTGCTCTAGTAATGCTGAGACATGCCTGGGAAAAAGACTTTGACTAGAATGTAAGCTACATCCAGGTCATTAAACAGTGAAATGTCCTAGTAAATCTAGATAATTGAAGCTTATTCCAAAAAGCACCCCACAATTTTGTGATTAAAATTCATAGTGTTTTGGTAGAATTTTCTCTAGAAGTCATTGCATGGCAAACCATGAGCATTGTTTGCCTAATTTAGTTGGATGCAAATGCAATAAGTATTACTAGTGGTGTCTACCTGTAGGCGCCTGTCTTTGTTCGGACTCGGCCCTAATATACAGGTTGGTCCTCAGTGACCATTTTGATACTATGTGAACCTTTCTCATGCACACCTTTGATTGACTCATGGGTAAACTCTGATCTGGGCTGCACAATTAGAGTTCTTATTTTCAAAAAGGCTAAATGAAGGGGTAGTCCCTCAAATTTAGCTCTAGAATGTGATGCTAAGGTACTTCTGGCAGTCATATACCCTGTCTGTATTAGGAGAAGCATTACATGATGAGAGACCATGGTGAATAGAAAGACCGGAGACAGTGAGGAAGACTTGGAAAAGATCAATTTCTTTGTCCATTTATCTTGGAGGCTTAACTATACCTCTGTCCTTTGTTTTTTGATATTATAAAAGTTAAGTGTCAAATAGAGGTATGTATAATTTAGAATGAGGTTATCATTAGTGAACACAAGCTACAGCCTAGTGTCCTTATGAATCAGATAGGAAATTTGTTCACAATCAATAAAAGCTTGATATAGTATTATTTTATTTTTCCAACAAATATACACTTCTGCATCAATTATAAAATCTTACCTTTTGTTTTTGAAACTGGGTATTCCCACCTCTTTATAATTTCACAAGATTGTCCCATGCTTCTTTCATATCATTATAAAATACTTTTAGTACTTTGAATTGGACTTATTAGGACATTTAGAATACTAGGTGTCTTTCAGAATCATGATTGTCATTTGATCTAACTCTAGTCATTTCAATCTCTTTCTACATTCTTTTACTCTGGAAAATTTTCTATCTTCAGAGAATTGCTTCCTCTATGTCTTTACAAAAATGGTTCCAAGTAGAAGTGACTCAATATTTTCTTGATTTCTTTTCTCTCAATATCTTTGAAAACTGAAAAGTTCTATTCCCTTTCCCTGCATGGGGTGGTGGTGTGTGAAGGCTCAGGTCACTTAGGACTTTAACAAAATGTGGGAGTTTAAACCAACTGCAAATGTTTGTAGGGACGAGTCCCTGCAAAGACCAATGTCAAGTTGATAATTCACTAGAAGATTCACAGAACTCACTGAAAGTTATTATATCAAGGTTACGTTCATTCCTGGGGAAAGGTACAGATTTAAAATCTGCCAAGGAAGGAAGCACACGGGGCAGATTCTGGGAAAGGTACCTGACATGCAGTTGTATTGTCTTCCTGTGGAGTCAGAGATGTAATACTTTTTTGCCACTGATGTTTGATAGTACACAGGGAGTATTGCCACTGGGGAAAATGATCTTAAACTTCCACATTTCAGCGTTTTTACTGAGGTTCAATTATACACTGCGTACCTTCTTCTGGAGGTTGGACTGATGATACCCATGATCTCCAGTTTCTTTTGAAGGCAAGTCTGAGGCTGCATGATCCACAGACTTGGTTATAAATCACATATTTAGACGCTTTGGTGTCTAAAGTCATAAGGTAAGCCTATCGGACATGATATTCTTATTGCAATAAGAGGATCAGAAATTGGGATTTCTCACAAGTCACAGGATCTATGGTTTGATACTGGTCTGCAGTCTCCAGAAATAGAAGAATTAAATGTTGTTTAAGTCACTCATTCTGTGCTTTTCTGTTATAGCAGGGAAAGATTATTTTAATCAACAGGAAGGGGATGGCGTATTTTATTGCTTAGTTGGAAAATATAAACTTCATTCCTACCTCACAATATTGAAAAGTGGTAGATAAGTTAAAATGTTAGAAAGAAAATAATTTTAAAGTCACAAAATAAGTAGAAGAAAAAGGCAAAACACTAACCTTGACTGGTTTCTGTCTCATCTTTTGATATAGATGTTCTTGTTTTCACTGAACACTCCCAGAACTCAATAAAATGTTCAAGTAGACTTACAGCATGTTTAGTATTTCTAGCAATGAGTAATGCAATTTATCAGGGAGAAGCTCTATCACCATCTTTGAAATTTTGCCTTGAATATACAAAATTTTTGCACAAACTCATACTCACATTTATTAAGTAGAACCACATTGAATGCAAACTGACACTTGACTCTTTCTTTGTGAAGAGGAAACAAAAATGGACACAGGTCCAGTCGATGATGGGTCATCTTGGGCTGTAGATGACATGACCATTCTGCAGGCACTTTTGGTACCATATATTCATAAATTTTTGAAACTTAAAGAATGCATGGTAAAGAGGGAGAGAGGGGAATTAATGGTACTTTCAAACTGGCTTTTAAAAACAAACTGACTTACCACATAGAATATTTAAATTATGTATTCAAAAACTAGGTCAATGGTTCAACACATAATTTTTTTAAGCTGCTATAATTAACCTATTTCTGAGGTGAGAAAGCTGATTTGTTTAATTGTTTGATCCTTATTTATTGAGTATAAAATGCACTATGCACTATACTTGACTCTGGTTGTCTGGTGATAACTGGTTTTTTTTTCCCCCTTGTGGAGCTTATGGTCTAGAAGGAGATATAAACTTAAATTTTTCCAAAACATTTCACTGTGTTGAATGCCATGACAGGTTTTCTGGTAGCCATGGAAACAGGATAAGTTTAATGATGCCCAGAGAAAATGATATCTAGGGTAAGAATTGCAGGATGAATAAGAAATGGTGAAGTTCATGAGACTGGGACACAGAAACATGTGGAGTGAGGAGAGAATGTTTCAGAGAAAGCAAATTTCAATCCCAAGGCGACAGGAAACATGCCATGTTCCAAGCAGACAGTGCTCTATGGTGGAAGAGTCCAGAGATAGGATTGAAAGGGTAAGCGGGAAGATTGCGACTGGTCTTAATTAGCCTATGTAAAATAATTAGAACTCAATCCTGTGGGCAGTGTGGCACTGCTGGAAGTATATGTGACAAATCTGGTTGGAATTAGTCATCACAATGATGAGGATAGAGAGGGCAGTAATGAGTGAAGGCAGAGCTGATGGAGAGAAAGGAGATTTTAAGTGTAGAGTAGATAAGACCATTGTCTGGGGATGGTGGAGAAAATGCTGGACTCAAGGGTGCTGCCAAAGGTTCTGACTTTGGTGCATGATATGAGATAGAAAACAGAAGAAGATCCCACAGAACATGTGGGGAAACTTATGTTCATATGTTGACTTGAAATTGGATGAGCTGAATTTAAAAAGCTTCTGAAACTTCCAAGTAGAGATGTGGCTGAGACAATTGTTATGTGTAGATGGAGGAAGAAGCATTGTAAAAATGATTGATAAAATAGGGAAGAAAGAAAGAAGGGAAAAAAAAAACCCAGAAAATTATAGATTATGCAACTTGAACTAAAAATCTTTCTTCTCCAATCCTTAGTGTGTGTGTGTGTTGTGCATAGGAGAGTAAGTAAATATTTGTGAGGTATAAATTTCATACAACAAACTTCACCAAATTTGAATGTACAATTTGATGATTTTGCCAAAAGTAAGCAGTTGTGTAGCCATCACCTCAGTGCTGATCATAACATTCCCATTATTCTCAAAAGTGTCCTTGTGACCCTCATGGTCCCACTCACCTACTCCCAGTCCCTGACTGATTTTGACTTTGTGTCACTGTATTTTTGCCTTTTTAAATTTTCATATAAAGCAAACTATCCAGTGTGAAGACTTCCATATCTGGCTTCTTACTTTTTTCAAAATTCATTTATTTACTTTTATTGATGTATTATAATTATACATAATAGTGGGAGTCATTATGCCATATTCGTATATGCACATAACACAATTTGATCAGTCTCATTTGCCAGTCTCTTCCCTTTTCTTCTCTCCTCCCTTCTCCTGATGCGCTCGCTCTACTCTGCTGATCTCCTCTTCTATTACCATTTTAATCAGTGCAGTATGTGTGTGTGTATGGATGCAGAATACATTGTGATATATTCATACACAGACATAGCACAGCTTGGTAGATTTCATTTCCCAGTTCTTCTCCATGCCCTCCCATCCTCCCTCCCCTTAAATTCCCTCCTCTATGATTTATTCGTCTTCCTTCTATTTTTATTAGGTACCCCTTTAAAATATTTTATTTTTTCCTCTCTATCTTCTGCATCTGAGAGAAAACATTTGACCCTTGACTTTTTGAATCTGGCTTATTTCACTTAGCATGATGCCCTCCATTTCCATCCATTACCAACAATGATATAATTTCATTCTTCTTTGTGACTGAGTAAAACTTTACTGTGCATATATACCATATTTTCATTATCCATTTGTTTGTGGATGGGCACTTGGACTGGTTATGTAACTGGGCTATTGCGAACTGTACTGCTATAAGCATACGCATGCACGTATCACTACTGAATGCTGATTTTAGATCATGTAGATGAATACCGAAGAGTGAAACAACGGGTTTTGTAGTGGTTCTCTTACTAGTCTATTGAGGAATCTCCATTCTGTTTTCCAAAGTAGTTGTACTAATTTTCAGTCCACCAACACTATTTGAGTGTACTTTCCCCCACATATCCTTGCCATCAAGTATTGTTAATTGTATAATTGATGATTGCCATTCTAATCAGAGTGAGAATGAAATCTCAGGGTAGCTTTGATTTGCACTTGCCTAATTGCTAAAGATATTGAACATTTTTTCCATGTATTTGTTGGCCATTTGTATTTCGTCTTTTGGGAAATGTCTGTTTAGATCCTTTTCTGATTTATTGATTGGGTTATTAGGTTGTTTGGAGTTAAGCATTTTGAGTTATGTATTCTTAATATCAGTCCTTTATCAGAAAAGTAGCTGGTAATTATTTTCTCCTATTCTGTAGCCTCTCTTTATGCTCATGTCTCCTTTGCTGTGCAGAAACTATAATTTGATGCCAGCCTATTTACTGATTCTCATTTTTATTTCTTGAGCTTTAGGAATCTTACTAATGAAGTTGGTGCCTGTGCCAATTTATTGAAGAGTTGACTCTGTTTTCTTCTAACAGTTTCAGTGTTTCTGGTCTAATTCTTAGATCTTTGATCCACTTTGAGTTGATTTTGTGCAAGGTGAGTGGTAGGGCTCTAATTTCATTCTTCTGCATATGAATAATCAATTATCTTTCATTAAGATTTTGAGTTTTTTCCATGTGGTTGTGCCTATTAGAAGTGTATTCCTTTTAATTGCTGATAGTATTCATTTATATGGATATACCACAATTTGCTTATCCAGTCACCAGAGGATGGACATTTGGGCTGTTTAGTTTTTTACATTTATTCATTAGGTTTTCATAAACTTTTGAGAATAACCTTTTATTGAACCTATGTTTTCAGTTCCCATGGGTAAACATGTAAACATAAGATTATTTGGACTGTGTGGTTCTTACTTTAAGAAACTCCAAAATGTTTTTTGGTGTATATTTTGCATTCCTACTACTAATGTATCAATATTCTAATTGTTCCATATTCTTCCAATATACAATGTTATCAAGTAGTGAAAATTGAGCAATTTCAGTGTGTGATATTCATGGTGATATTATTTGCACTTCCCTAATGACTAATTCTAAGCAGTTTTCATTGATTTTTTCATTATTTGTGAATCTTTCCTGAAGATTTGAAGTTTCTATTAAAATCTTTGCCTGTTTCCTTTGCTTTCATACACTGCCCTCTCCCTCTCCCCCGCTTTCTTTTGGTCTTATTGATCTATATGCTGCTATATTGAGTTGTGTGTTCTATACATGTAAAATGAATCAAGTTTCTGATAGCGGTATTTAAGTCTATAACATTATTTTTAATCCATTTGTTTGTTCTACCAATTACTGAGAAAAGGGTATTGAAATCCCCATAACTTTACTGTTGTAAATAAGAACAATGATACAACATATCAGAATCTCTGGGACATTATGAAAGCAGTACTAAGAGGAAATTCATTGTATGGAGCATGTTCAATAAAAGAATAAAAAGTCAACAAATAAATTACCTATCATTTACAGCTCAAAGTCCTAACTGAATCTGGAGGATGTACACAATTTAAACAGATAATTTCAAGCAATGAAACAGAAGAAGACATCGAACGCCTATCAACCAAGAAAGTCCAGGACCAGATGAATTCTCAGCTGAGTTCTACAAGACCTTCAAAGAAGAACTAATTCCAATACTCCTCAAAGTATTCCATGAAGTATAAAAGAAGGGAACCTTCTGAACTCACTCTATGAAGCTAGTATCACCCTGATGCCAAAACCAGACAAAGACATATGAAGGAAAGAAAACTTCAGACCAATATCCTTGATGAACATAGATGCAATAATCTTAACAAAATTCTGGCATATCACATATAAAAACATATTAAAAAGATAAAGCACCATGATCAAGTGGGTTTCATCCCAGGGATCCAAGGTTGTTTCAACATCTGGAAATCAATATGATTATTTTAATAGATGCAGAAAAGCATTCAATAAAATACAGCATCACTTCATTCTCAAAAGACTAGAAAAAATAGGGATAGTAGGAACATACCTCAACATTGTAAAGGCTATCTATGCTAAGCCCATGGCTAACATCATTCTAAATGAAGAGAAACTGAAAACATTCCCACTAAAAACTGGAACAAGGCAGGGATGCGCTCTTTCGCCACTTCTATTAAACATTGTCCTTGAAACTCAAGTCAGAGCAATTAGATACCAAGAAATAAAAGGGATCCGAACAGGAAAAGAAGAACTCAAACTGTCACTATTTGCTGATTCTGTATTTAGAGGATCCAAAAAATTCCACCAGAAAACTTCTAGAACTACTAAATTAATTCAGCAAAATAGCAGGATATAAATCAACACTCATAAATCTAATGCATTTCTATTGATAAGTGATGAATCCTCTGAAAGAGAAATAGGAAAACTACTCCATTCACAAGAGCCTCAAAAAAAAATTGGGAATCAATCTAACAAAAGTGGTGAAAGATATCTACAATGAAAACTACAGAACACTAAAGAAAGAAATTAGAGAAAACCTTAGAAGAAAGATCTCCCATGTTCTTGGATAGGCAGGGTTAATATTGTTGAAATGGCCATACTACCGAAAGAGCTATACAGATTCAATGCAATTCCAATTAAAATCCCAATGATGTACCTTATAGAAATAGAGAAAGCAATCATGAAATTAATTTGGAAGAATAAGAGACCCAGAATAGTCAAAGCTATACTTAATAGGAAGAGTGAAGCAGGTGGTATCACAATACCAGACCTTCAACTATACTACAGAGCAATAGTAACAAAAATGGCATGGTATTTGCACCAAAATAGACAGGTAGACCAGTGGTATAGGATAGAGGACACGGAGACAAACCCACATAATACAGCTATCTCATACTAGACAAAGGTGCCAAAAGCATACAATGGAGAAAAGCCTGTCCAACAAATGGTACTGGGAAAACTGGAAATCCATATGCAACAAAATGAAATTAAACCCCTATCTCTCACCCTGTACAAAATTCAACTCAACATGGATCAAGGACCTAGGAATTAGACCAGAGATCCTGCACCAAATAGAAGAAAAGTAGTTCCAAATCTTCATTATGTCAGCTTAGGATCAGACTTCCTTAACAGACTCCCAAAGCACAAGAAATAAAAGTAAGAATCAATCAATGGGATGGATTCAAACTAAAAGCTTTTTCTCAGCAAAGGAAACAATCAATAAGGTGGAAAGAGAGTCTACAGAGTAGGAGAAATCTTTGCCACATGCACTTCAGATAGAGCACTAATCTCGAAAATGTATAAAGAATGTAAAAAACTTGACACCAAAAATTCAAAGAACCTAATCAATAAATGGGCTAAGGAAATGAACAGACACTTCACAGAAGAAGATAAACAAGTGATCAATAGACATATGAAAAAATGTTCAACATCGCTAGTAATTAGAGAAATGCAAATCAAAAGCACCCTAAGATTTCATCTCACCCCAATTAGAATGGCTATTATCAAGAATACAAGTAACAATAGATGTTGGCTGGGATGTGGGGGAAAAGTTACACTCATACATTTCTGATGGGACTACAAATTGGTGAAGCCACTCTGGAAAGAAGTATGGAGATTCCTTAGAAAACTTGGAATGGAACCACCATTTGACCCAGTTATCCCACTCCTTGGCATATACCCAAAGGACTTAAAACAAGCATACTACAATGACACAGCCACATCAATGTTTATAGCAGCTCAATTCACAATAGCTAGATTGTGGAACCAACCTAGATGCCCTTCAACAGAAGAATGGATAAAGAAACTCTGGTATATATACACAATGGAATATTATCCAGCCATAAAAGAAGAATAAAATTATGGCATTTGTAGGTAAATGGATGGGTTTGGAGAATATCATGCTAAGTGAGATAAGCCAATCCCAAAAATCCAAGGCTGAATGTTTTCTCTAATAAGTGGATGATGATACATAATGTGGGGGTAAGGGAAGAATGGAGGAAGGATAGATTGTGTAGAGAGAAATGAGGGGTGGGGAGAGCGCAGGGGGAAGGAAAGATAATGGAATGAGACAAACATCATTATCCTATGTACATGTATGATTATACAAGCTACATGAATCTACTTCATGTACGATCAGAAAAATGAAAAGTTGTACCCCATTTGTATACAATGAATCCATAAAAAGGTAAGTTTGAAAACAACAGAAATCCCCATAACTTTACTGTTTATCTTTGTAGTTCTCTTCCTTCATTTTTTGCTTAATGTAATATATATAGATAATATATATATATAGATAATATATATAAATATGGGTATAGTGTATATATATATATGTACACACACATATAGATATATATGCTTGTATATTTGTTTATTACCTTTATGAAACATCTCTCTTCTCTCTTCTTTACCAGAAATTTTTCTTGTTATATTTTAGTATTAATATTAAGATTAATATTAATATGGTAACTTTAGATTTTTTAAAAATATGTGTTTTCATGGCATATCCATTCTCATTCTTTTACTTTTAACTTATTGCCATATTTATGTTTTATGGTTAATTTTATGTATAAACTTAATAAATCATGATGTGCCCAGATATTTGGTTTAGCATTACCCTGGGTCAGTGAGGATGTTTCTAGATGAGATTAACATTAGAATTTGTAGAAAGAGTAAAGCACATTGTCCTCTCCATTATGGATGGGCCTCATCCAATTCACTGGAGGTCTGAGTAGAACATGAAAGAAGTAGTAAGGGAGAATTTCTATTTTCTGCATGCCTTGGACATGCAGAAAAACTGGGACATTTGTTTCTCCTGCATAAGGACTGCAAGTTATTCCTTCCGTTCTCATGGTGCTTGGGCACTCAGATTAGATCTATGCCACTACCAGACATGGCTCTCTAGCTTGCAATTGTCATTTTGTGGCCTCAAAAATCATACAAATTCCATACTATAATTTCTATATCTATCTTTTATTGGATATGTTTTTCTAAAGAACCCTGAATAATACAATATTAAAAATGAGTTTTCTGTAAAATAGAGTCTAATTTGGTCTCACTTTTAAAAATATAATATGAATAACTCTGGATTTTTTTGTTTAGTTTTGTTTGCCTTTTTTTTTCCCAATGATTTCTCTATTTCTTTGTTTGAAAAAAAGTATCTAGGTGGATAGTAATTCCTTCCTATCTTTCTTCTTCTTATCTTTTCCTATTCCTTCTTTCCAGACTTGAAAGTTTTACTTCATTGTCATTTAGCTTGCATAGTTTTGAACAGAACAATGTGTCTGCTGTAATTCTTACATTTGTTCCTTAATTTGTAATGTTTTCTTCCCAGCAACTTTTAAGACTTTATTACTGTTTTAAAGTAATTGCTTATGATGTAGCTTTGCATGTTACTATTCATGTTTGTTTTGCCTGAGATTGTTAGTAGTTATTGTATCAGTATATATATCATTTGAATAAAATTAGCATTACTTATTAAATTTCTCTTCTGTTTTACCCTTATTTCTTTGAATCAAATTGCACATATAATAGACTAATAGATACTGTTCACAGGTCAGTGATGTTTGCTCATATTTTTCAATCTTTGTGATACTTCGCATTTAGATAGTTCAACTAAAATGCATCTATATTTTCTAATACAATAACTTTTAGCAGTTTTCTGTTGTTATATTTTCTTCAGCAGTGACTAATAGTTTGCTAATCTCATCCAAATTATTTTAAGTTTTATGCACTGTATGTTCATCATTAGAGGTTCCATTGGGTCCTTTTATATTTTTAAAACTTTTCCCTTCATTGTGAAATTCATGAATATGTGAATCATTTTTATAACTGTTTCAATGTACTTTACTGGTAATTCCCTCATCTCTGTCATATCTAGAACTGTTCCTATTGACTGATTTTCTCCTGTTATAAGTGATATTTTCCTGTTTATTTAAGCATGTGCAATAATTTTTAAATGAATTCCAGGCATTGCAAAATTTCCCTTATTGGTATCAAGATCATACTGCATTTCTTTAAATAGTATTGGAATATGTTTTAGTATATAGTGAGTTATTTGGAAGGATTTGGATCATGGTGAGACTGCTTTTAAACTTTAAGCAGAAACAGAGGGGCCTTTAGTCTATCATTAATTCAGCACCACACAAATACATGACTTTTCTTGAGTATTCTATCCTTTTATTGTAAGATAAGCTGTTTTTACTTTGGCTTGTGGGAACACAAATTATTCTCCGATTAGTGTGACTGTAAGAAATTTTTTTCTGCCTATTCCCTTCTGCTGGTTGTTTCTCTGAACTTGGAAATTTTTCTATCAGCATGTGCTTATTAATATTTTTAAAAAGCTCCAAGTTTTGTCTGCAGATTTTTGAGTTTTCTCTTTATGTAGCTTCCTGTAACTCCCTTCTTTCTGATACTCTTTCTCTAAATTCCATTTGTCTTGACCTCCCATGTTTTCTTCTTTCTCTCCTGAACTATAAATCTCATTTTTTATTTTGTCTTCCTGAAGTGTAGTATGGAAACTGCCTCCACACATGAAGCTGTTACAATTGTGTTTCACCTTTCTTTTCCTCCGGTCACAGAGATTACAATTTTATATTGTATGATTTTCAATGTTTGAAAATTGCATGTATCTTTTTTTTTTTTTTACATTTGTTTTAGATGAGGAGGTAATTCTGGACCTGTTAGTCTATTTTGGCCACAAGTATAAGTCAATATACAATTGTTTTTATGACAGAACTGTTCAGGTTTGGGAAACAGATCTATTAAATGAATTAAACCAGTCAAATTACTTAACTCATGAAAACCTTAATTTTCTTGCACAAATGATGTTAATAATAAGCTTTCCATTCTGACTCTTGGATTGTGATTAGGATCCCATATGACAGGGGAAGGATTTTGTAAATCATGAAGCTCTATCTGTGCAAATGGCACTGCTGAGAGTTGGGTGAGCATGGGTGGATTAAAATGATGATGACTTTTTCCTCTTCCATGACTATTCAGATAATAAAACTATGTGTTATAGTTCAGACATAAGATATCTGAAAAGATTCTGTGATAATGAGAAAATGCTTGGAGATGAAATGATTGGATTGTGAAAGGTGCAACCAAATTAGTCCTTCCTTGTTTGAATGGATGGACTGGGTGATGAATACAGCAGATGGCTGGAGGAGGTGAGTCACTGGGTCATGCCTCGGCAGTTTACATCTTCCCTGTGGTCTCTTCCTCCCTTGATTCTCTCTGCTTCCTGTCTGCCATGAATGGAGACATGCTTCTCCACCACGCCCTTCTGCCAGGATGTGGTGCCTCAGTTAGGGCCCAGAACAATGGACTTGGTTGTGATTAACCTGACCATGTTGTTCAGAAGTCTTTTGGAGCTGGCTTATGGGAGCAGTTCCAAAAGTTTAGAGATGCAAACTGGAAAGCCTTTAGAATATTGTAAGCAGAGTTTAATGGGTGATTCTGGTGGGAGCTCAGAACACCAGAATGCTGAATGGAATGTGGACTGTGTTCATGAGGCTTCAGAGGAAATGAGGATTCCATTGGAATTGAACTAGAGGCTACTTGTGTTGACCGATGTCCTAAGATTTGGTGTGAGTCTGAATTTAAAAGCAATGGACTAATTAATCTGGTAGAGAAAATTTTAAGGCAGCACAGCATTGAGTCAGTGGCAGGGACATAGTTGGCAGTTTTTAGTCAGACTTACTGTGAGAATTTGGAGCAGAAAGCAGAGCTAAAGATTTTAAAAATTGTAGTTTGATCAGAAAAGTGCTTGTACAACTGGGAGCAAGGAAGGTAAACTCATAATTACTAAAAAGATGGTATGTTTGGTCGTAGCAGCAAAAAGTTGACTAACACATGATGTTTTAGATTTACTTACAAAAATTCTGTGAATATCATTAATAACACTTGCTCTACATCCTATGTGTGAGTCCCATCTAAACTGGTTTTAAGCAAAGAGCACGTAGTGATTCATGAGCTGGGAAGATCAAGCTGCAGGTCAAACCTGCTTGAATCCAGAGGCCAAATGTTGACTGTATCCTTCTTTTCTCTTTCTATCTTTGGAATTTTTGCCTCCCTCTCAGACTTTCTCCAGGTGGCAGCAAGATGGTTGTTGGCAACTCCATATTAGTATTCCAACAGCTTGGCAAAATGAGTAGACAGAAGGAATCTTTCAACAATTGTTTTGGCAGAAAAGTTCTGAGTCTTGTTTAGAAGATTTTTCCCTTTTCTGAGTCAACCATAGTGACCAGGAAAAAGTGATATTCCAAGGAGCCAGGTCTTGGAAACCAGGGACATTTGACCAGATACTTGGGATTCATAGCTCAAAAGGATCTCATCTTTGATGTTTCGGAGGTTAGTGAACTATGCTGTACAATGAGTCACAAGAGAGGGTGAGACCAGTTCTATTCAGCTAGTGATCAGGAAGAAGTTCACAATGTTTTCTATGTTTAGCACCCTTGCTTGCTACAATAGTACACTTTGATGCTTTGCTATGTGGGTAATAAGAAAACAGGCAACTGGCAAGCAAGTTCTGACAAAGGAATCCTTCATGGTCACAGAAAAACACCAAATCACTTTAAATTACAGGATTATAAGGAAAAATAATACTAGTGTTGACCCACTCTGTCTTCTTTTCACTTTCATACCTAATATACTTAAGTGATATGTTTTGAATATTATCTGACATTGTTGATATTTTTATTTGTGAATTATTTCTGAGAACAGACAGTTAATAACTTGAAGGTAGGAAAAACACTGCGCCTTTTTATCTTTGCTCCTTGAGACTCGTATTAGAATCTCCATGCATTATTTGTTGGATGTGTGAAGGACTGAATAAATAACTAATACTTGTTCTGCACTTTGGTGTGTGAGGTTACTCTTGGAAAAGTTTACGTGTAATTATTGTATTCTCCTGCGAATCCTGATTACATTTTATTATTTCTCTTTTGCAATGTAGAAATTCATGCACAGAGTTTCTATTCACACAGAATCTGTAACTTAAGAATAAGGTTTCAACCCAGGCAAACTGATTTCAGATTATTCTAATATGTATTAAAAAGAGCTTATTGAATTAGTACGTTAGAGAAGAGGAAACAAAATAGAAAAATGAATAGTATATTTTTTAAGAGTTAACAGCATTTAGTCACCCGTGAAGGAAATAGAAAGATTATTATTAGCTTAGAATTTGTAGAAGTACAAGGAAATTATCCATTAACTAGATGAGGTCAAGTGATGATCCAAAGAAAAGCCTTTCACTGGTGAGCTTAACTAATCAATTGAGTGATTGTTAGTATTGTAAGAGGGCTAAGGAATGATTCCCTCTTTGTTCTTAGGTAACCATGTAGAAATAAATAAAATTAAGCAACAGGTTTCTCAACTATTGGTGATGCAAGAACCACATTCTGAGTTCTTGAGACAGCAATAGTACTTAACTCATACAATAAAGTTTAATAACCTAAACTATATAGAAGAAACCTTTAGCAATAACAATGGGAGAGCAACCTAGGATTCCTATTTGAAACTGTATTAGGAGGACTTTTTATTGTTGAATCTCTTGATTTTTGGTTATTGCTGTTTCTCTTAACTCCAACTTGGGTAAAATCTAATTGATAATCATGGACTGGCTCCAGGAAACATTGCAATTTGAGTAAAGTCTCTGTTGTTTCTTACTGTCCTTTGAGTATTGTCTTAGTAGACCTTTATTTCTAAGTAACTGAAATATAAACTCAAACTAATTTAAATAACACCCAAATTTCCTTAATATGTTAGAAGAAGTTCAGAAATACTGCACCTTGGAGTTGACTAACAGCTCACAATGCTATCAAAGGTCGGTTTGTTTTATCTCTTAGCTCTGGTAGCCACAGTGCTAGCTTGTTTCTCAGGCTGATTGTCCTTGTGGTCTCAGGGTTGTTACCAGCAGCAACTAGTATCCTTTATTTTTTTATTCATACATCCTTATTTACACAGACCAAGGTGAAAGGTCTAGCTACCTGGGAGAGCATCTTAAGAAATGGAAAGAACATATCATGTGGAAATAAATGATCACAAGCCACAAATTCTTGACACACTGTAAATTCATGGACCATAAATTGAAAAGCCACTTAATTAAAAACTTCAGTGAAGGAACTACTGAAATAAGACATAGAAAATACAAAGCACTATATTAGCTATTCATTTTTAAAAAGAAAAAGAAAGAAGTAATGTGAAGAAAAGTTGGTATACCTGTTGCAATAAATTTTTTGTTAAAATATATTTTTTAGTTGTATATGGACAGAATGCCTTTGCTTCTTTATTTTTATGTGGTGCTGAGAAGCCAACCCAGTGCCTCACATGTGCTAGGCAAGTGCTCTACCACTGAGCTACAACTTCAGCCCCCAATTAAAATTTAAGTTATATCTACAGTTAATCTGTTGATAGTCAATATAGCTTCTTTCTAGTTGCGAGTAAAAATACTAGAGTTTTCTTGTGACATTCAAAGGTTTATTTTAATATTTATTTTCCAACTGCTATTAACTTGAATCATGGAGATATTAGTTAGAACGCCCTTCAGTTTGTTGTAGAAAAATTACATTCATTCACTTAATAGTGTAAATACTTTAGTATTAGAAGTTAATTTTTCCTACCAATCATGTGACCCTAAATAATGACCCACACTGTTGCCTCATGACATATCAGTAGGTAAGAGTTGAAACTCTCTTAAGTCAAGGGATGTATTTCAAAACATTTCTCTTCACATAAAGAATGTCCGTTGAACAATTAAAGTAAGGGACTATTAACAGATTCATTTAAAAATATGGTACAATGCAAATCTATGGTTCTGTACTTGGAAGCCTTCAGCATGAGCTACCCACACACCCACTCACACACACAGACATGCACAGGCACACCATTTTTTGACTGTGAGGTAAACATTGTCATCTTTTATACTCTTTTGTTAGTGAACTTGTGGACTACATAAGATTGCTTTCAATTCTTAAGTTGGGTTTAAAATTATGGCTCATATGAGAAGCTGATTGATACATTCAAAAATTTTGTCATCTTTCTCCCAAAACAATACCCTCCATGAACAACTGATAATAATACAAAGCAGCAAGTCACCAAATCCTGATTTTGTGCTGGAGATTTTAAGTGCCACAGGAGCACATCAATAAACTGTTTAAGCTCAAATATGACCAAGTGTCTCCTTGTGTCTAAAAACTACCACCCAGGAGGTCACAACGACCCTAAGGGAAATAAACAACTAATTATATTGTATTTGACATTCACACCTAAGTTCACAAATGAATAAAGGAAATTTAAAATTGTCTATTTAAATTACATCTAATGATGTTCCAAAGTTAAGGTTGGTTGAAAAAGGGGAGATTCAATTTCTGCTAAAGGTGTTCATTGTTTGACACAGTCCTGTGAATCTTATAAAATAAACATAAAATGTACAAAATTTAAATACAGAATAAAAATTTTAAATATTATTTTTTTTAGTAATTGTAATTCTGTATCAGTTCATGTGTATGCTGTTATTTTGCTTTTTGCTTTTTAGGAGACGATAAGGATAATTTCATACTTCCAGGAAGGAAAACCTCTTTAGCTAATAGATTCAAATACTTCAGAATGTCAATTAATGGTCCCAAGGCTGTGGGAAACCCATAAGAAAAAGAACATATAGTCCTTGCTCTCAAAAGTTTATAATATAATGAGGGAGAAAATAATGAGGTATTTGAACTGACAGGAAAGCAGTAATAAAAGGTAAATCACATTTTCTTGTGAAAATGTTTACTATTCTAACATGGTTTTCTAAAGTCTAAAGTAATTGTTGACATAATTTGTTTTACTTGCCTACTTACAGACACAGGCTATACCAGGATATCCCTGAGCTTAAGAAACCTTTTATTTGATATTATTTTCTAATGTTTATTTCTTCTCATAAGTCTATGAATTAATCCTATACCTAGGATCTGAGTTAAGCTTATGTCTTTCTATTGAGATTTCTGAGAAAATTCTTTTTAACAGTTTTTATGTACTTAGCTCTAGGGATCCTTGATTTCTCCTCACTTAGCCCCTGTCCCTATCCTGAGAAAGGTGAATATAATCACTTTTAAATTCTTATTAAGGTTCTCATGCCTTGACATTAGTTTACAATGTTGCCACGAGGTCTGGGGTGGAGCTCAATGGTAGAGCACTTGCCTGGCATGCAGGAGACCCACCGTTCAATTTGCACCACCATAAAACAAGCAAACAACGAACTATAAATGTTTCAGCGATGTGAGCTTGAGAGATCGGAAAACAATATATTATTTATTATTTATTTATTTTTCTTCTTCTTGGTACTGGAAATTGAACCCTGAGGCACTCTACCACTAAGCCACATGCTAGCCCTTCTTTGTATGTTATTTAGAGACAGGGTTTCACTGAGTTTATTAGGGCCTTGTTAAGTTGTGGAGGCTGGCTTTGAATTCCAGATCCTCCTGCCTCAGCCTCCCAAGCCACTGGGATTACAGGAGTATGCCACCACATCTGGCTGCAAGAATATATCTCTAACACTTTAATTCCCTCCCCAATTTACAGTTGTCAGATAAAGAAAAGGAAACAGAACAAATAATAAGAGAAGCAAGACAGAATGTAAGTGCTTTGGACAGAGAAAGTTTGTGTTTCTGTTTTGCTTTGTTTTCAAAAAAGGGAATGAGAAGAAAAATTATTAGCTCTTCTGCCCACCACATGAAGTTGAGAGCTTGTGGTGGTGATGAAAATAAAATAAACTCCTGATTTTCCATCTGTGCTCTAACCACTAGACTGCCATTTCCTGCTTAGTTTTCTGAAATATATTTTATTGATCCTGAACTTGTTTGATATATAAAGTGAATTTAATAAACTTAAGGGTCATATAAAATAAAATATGATTTATCAGTCAAAAGAATTTCCTGACCAAGGGTGCACTTAAGAACATACCCCAAACCACATCATTTCTCTAATGGTGTCTTTTTAAAAATTCCTGACCTCCCACCACTTCTACCCTGACAGATTTTTCCTGTTTTAGCTGTACACTCTTATGCCATCAGGCAGCTTTCAGCAGCATTATTTATTCAGATAAAACAACAGGAGTGGAGATGAGGGACTCATCAATTCCAAGGTAGACAGAAAAATGACTAAAATTATCTGGTTTGGAGTTACTTTCTTTTTCACCTCATAAAACATCCCACACATTCATCAGGCATCCACTTTCTGATTGCATTTCAACCTGACTGTTCTGTTTGTAGGTTCAAATAACTTTCACAGCCCTGTCTTTGTGTTTGTCTGGAGTTGCTGGTGGTGCCTTGGATCTCTCTCCTTGGTCTTCTAGCTCTCCCATCAGAAGCTGAAATTTACTTCAAATTCCTGCCCCTGTACTGGTGTGTAGTATTTTCTTGTTCCCTCGAGTCAGAAAACCTGTGAGAGCCTCTGAGAGATGGGGACTTGAGCTCAAGATTCTCAGTGGTAGGCTTCAGGGAAACTGAGGATGTACTTCAAGACTGGTGTGAGTGCCTCTGAGGGAAGAAGACACAAAGCACAGCGGGAATAGACCCAGTGACCTGTGTGAACTGAGCTAATGTCTATCATTTCTGACACCCAATACTTACCCCCCATTAAAAGCAATAGCACAGAAACAATAATGCCCACCTTCTTTACCTTGCATTATGGTGATCAGATTTCATGATGGATTGCAAAATCTTTTGAAACTCTTAGTGTGTCCCAAATTATTGGCATTTGTTAACATAAATTCCCCGAATGTCGTTACATGTTAAATGCCAGGTGTGTGGCTGTCATGGTAGCTTCATTGAGTTGATTACATCGTCCTCTTTCTCCATCCACCGAACTCTATGCTAGCTGTTTATAGAGGTAGCACACGACACCCATGAATATCTGAGATAAGCAGTTTTCTGTCCCCTGCCCCACACCACATTTCCTGATTGAAACCAAACTCATTTGTTTACATCGCCCATTTCCTTTATTCTCTAGTCTGTGGAGCCCTTTGTGATAGCTTGTTCCTGGTGATGTACAAAGAGTTATCTCAAGGTGTTTTTTTTACAGGAAAGAATCAAGACATCAGTGGATGAAGCGCTAATGTAGTCATTGGCAACTTCTCTTCCATTTCCTGGTTGGCTCATTGTTTACCTAATTGCCAGTAATAATATTTCATTGTGTAAAGAATGTTGGCACCAGGGGCCCAGGTTCCAGTTTATTGATGGCTCAGAGTTTATGAATTGATGCCCTCAGCAGGTTGCTGCCCTGATGAATGGCAATTACTGTGGCTCCCACAGAGGCAATTGTAGCTAGAGCATTTACTCCTTTCAAATAATTGCCCCTGAGAAGCTGAACAGGTAATTGTAACATCTGAAAACCATGCTTTTGGCTCAGAATCAAAGAGCATTAATCTCCATAACAGAGGTGTTTTGGAATAACCCAAAAGAGTTGTTAAAGAATGGTCTCTGGAGTATTTAATTTTAAGATGGGTTAGAGAAACCTTACCATGGTCCCCCTCCCTATTGCAAATTAAAATGTCGTAAAGACACCCAGGTAACCCTGAAGGGTGCCACTTTTCTTGAAGTTGTTATATATTTTGGTGAGTGGGTGATTTTAGACTTTGCACCTATCTCTACCTCTCCTTACCATGTCCTAAAAGTTCTGTTCTAGCTACACTAACCTTCCCATTAACCACCCCTGTGAAATGTTATGTGCTCTTTCTCACCCCCAGAGTGCTTGTTTACACTGTTCTTTATACGTGAAAAATGACACACGAGTAGAATTATTTGAAATGAACTCTGATTTTACACTATGATTTTGGTGAAGTCAACTAAAATCCTTTAATGCAGTAGATACTGAGAAAATCTTGGAGGCATGCATGTCTTTTATAGAATCAAACGATCACCAGTGTTGGACCTTCTCTGTTTACTTTGGTGTCATGGGAGAAATGGGAAGTAGCCACATGGCATAGCTTCTTTTTGCAAACTTTACTTTTGGAGAAAATATGGAGAGAAAAAAGAAAAAAAAAAAACAATGCAAAGAGACTAATGCTTAATAATTTGGGGGAAAAAAGAAAGTAAAAGAGTAATAGAGAAAAAATGGAAATGTATAGTCATACATACAACTTTGAGGCCTTCTGTGTGGAACAAGGACCAGACACTGGACATCTTTAAAGGATGACATTGGAAGAAAGAGAGGAAATAAGGAAAAAGGAAGGAAAATCTTTTTTTTTCCCCCAATCTATGAGGGTGTAGAAAGATCATAAACTCATTTTAAATCTGGAATACTTGATGTTTTAAACATTTATTCTTCTCAAATTGTTGGAAATAAGGCAGTGTGCTGAAAAGAAGCTGTCAGGTATGTTCAATCAAAGCATCATCATTCAAAGTGCCAGGGCTTTAAAAAGTGTTTTAGCATTATCATATTTCAGACTGATTGGTAATGCCAAGAGAAATGATTAGAAAACTTCAGACTGAATTATGAGTCATTTCAGAAACACTCAACAATTAGAACAAAACCTATGAAAAATTAATATGAACTTAGGCAAATATGGGATAAAATTATGAACATAGATAAAATTAAATATGTAGAAATCCTATCAGCCCACACATGCATGCACAACTAGAAGGATCTAAAGCATGCCAAGATAAAGATAGACATATCCATGCAATGCTAGACCTAAATGATCATAATCTCCATTTACCTCCAGGCTTCAATACTTGAATCTCTCTTACATAATCATGGCTTTGTTCTGCTAACTAGATTATTGGAACTGAGAGGTCTGTAGCCTCATGGAACTGGCAGTGATTTTAGAGAGCATCTGTTCCAGGTGCCTGCCTTAAGGCTGATAAATATCTGGGCCAGGGATGACAATCAGGTTTTAACCTGGAGACCAGTTCCAATCCGTTTGTAGTTGACTGCCTAGAACATCATGTTGAGGTGAATTCTGAGGAAGGAGGGCCATATCTGCTTGGTAATGTCTACCATGACCATGCAGGACACTTCTCCACTGCTCAGATCCAGGACTGATATCCCAGACACATACTGGGGTGGAGGTGACTTGAGTGCAATGCACTTGTCCTCATCAGTCTAAATTATTTAGGTTCAAGGACACCCAATCAAAGGGGTACTTGATGGTGTAATTTCAAAGTACAGATGTGCTTAGCCTGGATTACTTTTCCCCAACAAATTGTCTTTGACATATAAGGAGATTTTTAAAAATTGCTTTCTATATCCTGAGGAATCTGAAAATCATGCTACAAGTTCCTTATTCTTCACTAGGTCTACATAAAAGAGGGCATACAAAAGGGACAGAAAGCAAGAGTCAAGACTATTAAATGATTGGCATGCACTGTCAATGACTGTTCTTTGCCTCATGCTTTTGTCGTTAAGATGGCTATGACAGCCTAGGCCTCTGCCTAGTTCATCATTTTTTTCCATAAGTAACTCTACCAAATGCTTGGTTGAGCCATGGAACTGTGATGGTAATTGCAGACATTTATCCTAACTGCAATCTATTTATATCTAATAGCCATGCAGCATAAGAATTACTCACATTAAAGATGTGTCCAATTCACTTTGTGGTATGCCTTCAGTTAGCACAGGAATGAACCCTGTTAATTCCAGCTCATTTTTCATAAGGGCTCACCTCTTTGGCATAGTCTCCTGCCACAATTCAAACAATCAAAGGGTGTTGACATCTTCCATTGATTCCCTTGACCCTAAACTATTTTCATTCTCTTCCAACTGCCTATTCTCGCCTTCCATGTGTCCTTTCTTTGCTCTTTTCCTTCCACCTCTACTCTGAGGCGTTCATTCATAAATTAGATAAATATTCATCAATAATTACCTTGAACCAGTTAAAATGTATGTTATACACTGCAGTGGGTACTTTCCCTACTTTCTCTTATTTCTTCATGGTATTCAGAAAATACCCATTTTATGCTTGAAGAAATTGAGGGTCGGAGATATTAAGTAATTTTTTCAACATCCTGGAGTTAGAGAACACCTATGGAGAAACTAGAATTTAGCACTTCTCTTTCCAGTGTTTCTCTTTCACTTGCAAATCATTACTTAATATTGTGGCATCCCTAATGACAAAACATTATGCAAACTTTTATGGAACTTGGAAGTTAGAAATATACCAAATTAATTGCCTATCTTTTTCAGGTGTATATCTACTCAATCTGATGGCTCTGTCCTGTCCCTCATTGCTATTGCTAATATTGTTCCTGTTCTTGTCTCCTTATGCTTGGGACCAAAACCTTCTTCCTTAACATTTTTAGACTCTGTAGTATTTTCTTGTATGTGATCTTCAAGCAGATTGTCATTTCTGCTAGGATCATGGAGTGTTATTTTAATCAATTTGTAGAGAATCACATGAGTAGGTACAAAGGCAAATATGTAATTTATAGTTTATCCCATATATTATTTATGAGTCTGTAACATACCCATTTATTCAGCAAGTAATCCTTGAATGTGAGGCTGTTATTAGGCTCTGTCACAGACAGAAGAATCAGATTTGATCTTTTCGGCCAAAATTCTTTTAGGGAAAAGAGAGAACCCAAGGCTTAGACATCAGAAATATGGTGCAATGTAAAAAAATAAAATAAATGTCCTGCAGTAAGAGAGGTGCTGTCTGAGAGTTCATGAAAGAAAATCTCTGGAGAGAGCAGGAATCATCAAGGAAGGGACAGCATTTGGGGGTTGACCTTGAGGGAATACATTTCAGGGTTACAGACATGGAAAAAAGAGAAGAACTCATTGTAAAAACACAGCCAGTGGAACTGTATGGGGTGCCAGGAAATGCAAAGTAGGCCAGCATCTCTGGGACTCTCTGGCATGGAACATCTCTGCTCTCTCAGCTTTGGGCTTCTGCTCTGGGACACTCTCAGGGAAGTCAGTACTCCTTTTTGGCTTTGTAGCACTGTTCACCTACTGAACCCTGCTTGTTCAGTCTCTGGGGTTTCCTAAAAACGAATTTTCCCCCTCACTTTTTGCCACACTTAAGGCTTTTTCCATACTTTAAACAGTCTGATTCTATTTGGTCTAGTCAAAGATGCCTCTGTGTCTGTGTGCCAATGGTGTCCTGATCAGATTATAGTCCCTCCAAGGCCAGGGATGCATTCTTTCTACCCTCACATAAAACAGAGCACACAGCAGACTCTCAATAAACACTGGATGCTTTATTAGGTCTTTAGTTATGAGTGAATGAAACTGTCCACAGAAAATGTAGTTGAAAATGTCAAATGACTATTTCAGATTAATCTCATATTGTCAGCTATGGAAAAAAGTATACATCAATTTAAAAAAGGATACCACCAGATGATTCTTGCCACATTGCTTCTGTTAAAGGTATTTGTTCAATCAAAAACACTCAAGTTGGATGAGTATTGTGGTATGTATCTGGCTTTGAAGATCTATTTTTGGGCAATCTTAGGAAAGAAAAAAAAAACTTACTTGCTTCAGTTTTAAAACAACATTCCCAAGTGTATGCTGAAAGGATTCATATTTATTAACTACTTAGTTTGAGACATGTCCTTTTTAACCAGAATTATTTTCTCAAGTATAAAGTTTATTTCATTTTTCCCTATTTAAATTTGACTTTACTTATTAATGCAGAGTTATCACCAGGTTAAAATTCAGCATCTAAAACTGCTGGATAATTTAAACAAAACTTTGTTATTCTATGGGGTTGCCATGGCATAATTAAACTCAACTTGTTAAAAAAAAACACTTATAGAACTGTCAAAATTTGAGAACCCCAATTATATACGTACACCATGAACACTCACTTTCTGAGTTGACATCACAGCTGGTAAGTTTCACAAGTCCTACCAAATAAGAAATTTAAAGGAAAAACCTTGTATTATTTTCTTTGACTTCAACTTGGCCTGAGATTGCTGTTACCTCCTAAGTGTGTACAGTTCCTTCAGAGAGTGATTACCTCTTGCTTTCCATTCTAGCCATCTGCTAAGTCTTTTCTCATGTGAAATAAAAGTTTTACAAACAACACATTTAGTTTTCAACTTTTACTATAGCTACAGTTTCATGCCTATCTTGTTTTTCCAGTTGAACTGTGACTTCTCTTATAGCAAAAGATGGCATCTTTTCTTGTATTCTAATTCTATCACAAGATATATTACTTTGTAGAAGAGAGTAGAGAATGAAAAATAGCGCCTCAACCCATCTTTTAAAATTTATTGCTAGGGCTTGGGGGATAGCTCAGTAGTAAGAGTGCATGCTTAGCTTACATGAAGCCTTGGATTTGATGCTCAGCACTCAGAATAAGTAAATAAAATAATAAATAAATATATTAAATATAGTTTAATGAAAGTGCCAATTGCTGGTTGTTTATCTAATGACTTAGTCAAGCCATTGGTCATCTGAAACTGTGGCCAGGACAAGATAAATCTATAGTGAAATGACTCAAATTCTGGATCATACTAGAAGTGTGTACTGTACTGATCAGTTGTTGAACATACGTATGCTACTATTGGATTTATGCCTGGATCAAAAATGCTCAGTGAGTTAGGATGTTTTTGTTGCACGGAGTATTTCCTTAGGTCCAGTAAGTCAGGTTTCCCAAACACTCTGCATATCTGCTCTAAATTTTTTAGTTGACTGCTGTTCCCATCGCATAACCACGTGGATTAGATTTGAAGTGTGCAGGTCACTCATCGTTTTCCTGAACACACTGTTAACCTTGAGCCAAAGCAATTTTGCAAACCTGTTGATTGAGGCTTCTGACACTGTTCTATTATTTTCTCTTTGACTTTGTAGTTTTGTGGCAACCTTTACCCTCAAACCCTTCCTTCTAAAGGGACACAAATTAGCGTGAATGCATCTTTTCTCACACATTATCGTTACCACGTTTAGTCAAAATTAATTAAATCAACAGAGGGTTGCACTCAAAGATGTCTTAAAATATGCTTCATGATGATACTAAACATATTTACATATGACTGAACTTGAACATCACAAACTTAGGGCCAAAAAACACATGTCTTTGTGAAAAATACTGTTAAGATGTGCTAGTGAGATAGTACACTCTCCATGTGGAATCAGAAATATGGCTCAGTGTGATAATGGGAAGTTTCACTGAGTAAATGATCCAAGAGCTGGATATGAGAATAAGCAGGATTTTTCCCAGTGGGAGAGGGGCAGTTTTGGCATAAGGATGTGTGTGTACAACATGTGTGGAGCTCAAAGTTCAAGTCAAAAGGATTCTATCCATTGTGTTATATGCAATGTGGACTAAGAGTTATAGGAAAGCAAGGATGAATAAAAGATGGTGCCTACCATCATAATCTAGTGAAAAGTCAATTTAAATAACTTTATTTTGAGAAATGTAATAGAACAAGAGGATATTCATATAATAAAGAAAGAAGTATATTATTGTGGACTACAGAAAAGTGAAAGAAAATGACAATGGAGATAACTTTTCAGATAATATGGCGTTTGAGCTAGATATTGAAAGAGGAGCAAGAATATGAGAGATGGATTGAGGAAGAAAGAACAATTCTGGGAGAAGAAAGTGTGAGTGTGAATTGAAGCATGTGTAGAATGTTCACGACTGTCACGTGCCAGTTGGACAGGAAAGTGAGACTCTTAGGTTGCAAGATGGGAAACAGAGGTTAATGGGAGTCAATGCTGGAATAATAATTTGTAGTTGAAGGGCAGAATTATTTGATTCATAGATTGAGGAACTTGGACATCAGAATGAGGTGAACATGTCGTGATTTGATTTCTGTCTTAAGCTTATTAGAGAAGTAAGTTTAGAGATTTCAGGCATTGTCCATAAAGATGGTCAATTGTCACTGTAGGAAGGATATTGTAAAATATTGTCTTTATGTCAGTCAGGATTTCTTCACTGTGACCAAAATACTGAATAAGAATGATACTGAAGAGGAGAAGTTTATTGTTTGCTAACAGTTTCAGAGGTTCGGACCTTGGTTGGTAGATTCCATGGCTCTGGAACAGAGGTGAGGTGGAGCATCCTGGCAGGAGGACATGATGGAGGAGCCAGGAAGAGAGAGTGGGAAGAATCAAGGACAGAATATATAATCCTTGATGTTCCCCCAAGTGACCCATCCATCTCCTCCAGTCATGTCCCACTTGCCTATAATCACGGCCCAGTAATCCATTCAAAAATGAACCTACCAAATGAATTAATACACCGCTTAAATCACAAAACTCATAATCTAATCATTTCACCTCCTGCATTAGCACAGGAGCTTTGGGGGACACCTCATTTTCGAACTTTAAATAACAATGTCTATGAGAGCAGATGTGGATGAAGATGGAACTTGGGAAAGTCTTTCATATCAAAAAAGAAGGAAATAGGGAAAAGGGGAAAAGATTAAGAAAGAGACTACAGGGAGACAGTGAGGAATGTTCTGGTGTACCAAATCTTCCTTTTTTTTTTTCTTTTTTTCTTTTTTTCTTTTAGAGAACACTCAGACACATCAGCACAGAGCTTGTGGGATTTTATCCTGTTGGAGTTCATCAAATACCTGGTTTATATACTCAGAAAACCTTTGAAGTATTGAGATGATGTAGGACATATCCTACAGTATGTAAAACCTTCAACTCAACTCCTTTTTAATTACCTCCTTCACCATGTAATGCAACCCAAAGTTTACTTATTCTATGAGTCAAACTCTAAAAATTTCCTATATGTAATTTTGTAACTAAAACCACAGGAATAGTTTGGGACTTATAATTATTAAAGGTTTTCCTAATATCATTTGCTTGTTATACAAGAGATAAGAAATGTATAGAATAGTATTCAGAATAGTCCTAAAAGACTTTTATAGATCCACACCAAATATTAATCCAAAATCTATTCCTTAGGGTACTTTAAATATTAAACTAATAATTGATTTAGGAAAATGCATTAGTCTACTTTCCACTACAGTATCAAAATACCTGAGATGAATTAAATTTAAAAGATTTGAAATTATTTTGGCTCACAGTTTTGGAACTTTTGGTCCATGGTTTATTGACCCACTCCTTTTTTTTTTTTTTTTTTTTTTTTTTTTTTGGCTGCTGGGGATCGAACCCAGGGCCTTGTGCTTACAAGGCAAGCACTCTACTGACTGAGCTATCTCCCCAGCCCTGACCCACTCCTTTTGGGCCCGTGGTGAGTCAGTACATCATGGAAGGAAAATGTGCTGGAGGAAGTTCATTCACCTCATGACTAGGAGTGGAAGAGTAAAGAAGAGGAGTCAGGGTGGCCCCAATATTCTTTTGGAGGTCATATTCCCATGTAGCAGAAAGACTGCAAGCTAGGCTCCAGCTCTTAACGGTTCCATCACCTTCAATGGTGCCACAGGCAGGGACTAAGTCTAACACGTGGACCTCCGGGGGGAAGTACTTATCCAAACCATAACAGACATTATTAGGTAAAGTATTTTTTTTTCCTAAATATTTGTCCATTTATTGATATAAAGCAGTTGGTAACATTATTTTATCTTTCTTTGGCATAACTGTAGGATTGTAGTGACTATACCACTTTCATTCCTGACACTGGTAATTAATGCCCTCTCTCTGTTTTACTCTCACTGTATTGATCAGTATTGCTTGTTATTAATTCTATGGTATTAATAATTATAAAAATAATTATAAATAATAATTTTAAAAAACAATTATTTTTGCTTTTGTTGAATTTCTATTTCATTAATTCCTACTGTCATATTACATTATGATTTCTTTTATTTCATTGTGTTTTATTTCTTCATCCTTTTTATTACCTTTTGACTGATATTTAGAAGAGTTTTCAAACTTTCTTCTTTTTAAATTAATGTGTATTCCCTAAAAAAGAATTTAGCTGCAACATCTCATAAGTTTTGATTGCTCTATTTTTATAACTGTTAACTTAATTTTTTCTGATTTGCATGGTGATTTCTTCCTTGACCCACAGGTTATGTAGAATTGTCATGAGCTTCCAAATATACGTAGACTGAAAATATTTTTTGATTATTGTTTGAAGTTTCATGCTCCAATGTCAGGATAAGGTGCTTTGAATGGTTTCAGTCTTTCAAGGATAAAGATGCACTTTGTGGCTCAATATTTGCTCAATTTGATGGATGTTTCAAGGGTGCTTATAAAGGATATGAATTCTGTAGGTGATGAACATGATGTTTTATATATGAACTTGAAATTATGTTCATAGAATTTATTGCTAAAATAAAAATTGGGAAAGAAAGCGAGGGAAACAACAAGAAGAAGTTTTTCAGAGCAATTGGAAGAGGAAGTTGAAAAGGAAGAGGAAAAGAAAAAAGGAAGAGGAGGAAGAAGAGATGGAGAAAAAGGAGGAGGGGGGCGGAAGGGGAAGGGGAGGAGGAGGAGGAGAGAATGGGGAGGTGGAGGAGGACAGAAAGGAAAAAGAGGAGGAGGAGGAAACACCACTATCAAGGCAGAGCTGAGACAATATGATCTCCAGATGTGTTTCATCCAGAGGCGACCTCTCTCTGTTTCTGTTTTTTTTTTTTAAACACCCTGTGTCTTTCTTGTGCCTGTCACTTCTTGTTGCTTCAACCAACCTGTCTGAGAAGTTCATGGTGCCCTCAGTCCCTGGATGCATCCCACCACCCTTCCTTCAGACTCTTTCTTGGTCTGTAGATCTAAGACATCCACTGCTTGCAGTGCTTGTATGTATTCCAGCTTGGACTGAGACGATCTTTCTCCATTTTTCCTTCCCCACCCTTGACCCTCTTTCAGGCCTTTGTTGGAGTTCTTGCCCATCTGCCTGACATCCAGATTTGCTTCATTCTGACAAGACAGAGTGTCTCACCTAGCTTCAGAATACCATCATAGGTGCCAACCAAAGTAGACCAGATTCACCTTCCAAAATATCTCTCTAGGTTATTCCAAACTCAAACTGAGGCCAGGAGTTGTTTCAAAAGCACATCACTGTAATTTTGTGTTGGGTGTCATTTCCCTACTTGGCATGCTAGGCAAGAGAAGTTGGAACAGAGTTTCCTGTTAACATCTCTCATATTCTCTCTTTTCTTTCAGAAATTCATCTTTTACTCAGACCATCTCTAATATGACAGAGTGGCCTCAACTTTTACAATGACTTAATGCATATTAGAAAGCCGTGAATGGTCTACATTTTATCTCCAAACTTCTCTAAATCTGTTTTACCCAAACTGTTCTCTCCCCCAAATGAATGTTTTTGTGTGAATAAATAATTAACTGAGTCAGTATTTGTTTTGTATTTCTCCTTTCATAATGTCATTCAGCATTCTCTGTTTTAGTCAGCTCTTTCAATGCTGTGACTGGAAGACCCAACCAGAACAATTGTAGAGGAGGAAAAGTTTCTTTTGGCCCACAGTTTCAGAGGTGTCAATCCATAGATAGCAGGTTCCATTCCTCAGGGTTCAAGGTGAGGTAGAACATCATGGTGGAAGAGTGTGGTGGAGGGAAGCAGCTCACATGATAATCAGGAAGCAGAGGGAAACTCCACTCTCCAGATACAAAATATATACCCCATAGCCACGCCCCCAATGAACCACTTCTTCCAGCCACACTCCACTTGCCTCCAGTTACCACTTAGTTAATCTAGCAGGGATTAAAACACTGGCTGGGTTAAGACTCTCACAACCCAATCCTTTCTCCTTCAAACCTTCTTGCATCGTGTGACATGTGAGCTTCTGGGGAACACTTCACATTCAAACCATATTGCTCTCTGTGCATGTTTTCTCTTTTTCTTGGCCTAGGCAATCATGCCCATCCTTTAGGGTCCCTTTAAATCTTAAAGCCTCTGTTCACTGCCTGTTTGATACCTTTTGTAAATTAATTACTAAAATAGTTACTTTTTTTTTTTTTTACCATTTACTGGGATCAGTTGATAACTTCATTCAACTAGTACTGTAACCACATTATGTAAAGATACCTCGCCTCCAGAAATGGTTGGATGGGACTTTCCTTTATTAAGGAAAAACATCCTGTCCTTATGATACCATGTTTTTAGTTCACAAAGAATAGTCACCTGTTTTGTATTGTGCCCTTCAATTCTCAATGATCAGAGTAAGGCAAGATAGTGTTCTTTATCCAATTTTTAAAATGAAGAGGGCTAGGGAGGTAGCTCAGTAATAGAATGCTTACCTAACATGAACGTGGCCCAGGTTTGATCCCCAACACAGCAAAACAAATGAACAAACAAGCAACAACAACAGAGGTGATGAACCTAAAATTTACGGAGAATAAGTGACTTGTTCAAGGTCATGTTCTAACTTGTGAAGAAGGCAGGATTTAAACAAATATTCTTCCTCTAAGGGCTCTGACTCTTCTACTGTAGCATGCTGTTTTCAACTTTTTAAATCCCCCTTTGACCTTTAGCAAAATCTTTCACAAGTCTTAAAGACTCAACAAACAAAATGATCAAATAGATAAATGTCTTTTTCCTTTCTTCATTTAAATATTTATTCAGAAATAGACCTGGTTGAGATTTGCTTCCGAGTAAAAGAATTCCTCTATGATTACAGAATACACATGGAAGGACGTGAGCATTAATCAATGTAAGAAATAACCAGCAATGACTGAAAGTTTCAAGGCAGAATATGGATTCTGTTTTGATATCAATATTTTTAAGTTCTGAATCAAGCTGTTCTCAGCACTTGAATGAATGGGATTACTTAAAAACAGTCTAACTTCTGATCTTGTGCCTTAATCTTATCTTGGATTCACTACTACATTTGCTTTCTGCCTTGGCACCCGTGTAGATGTCCAAAACACATAGGGATAACACTCAAACTGACTACATGATCATCTTTCTGACCCTGCTCTCTTGGAGACACTGTGAGACATTTTGAGACAGTTCATATTGCAGGTTATATATTATTTTTCAGGCAGGTACCACATTTCATAGTAATTGGCTTCTCCAGTTTCTGGAAGCTTTTGAAAATGTTAGACTATCTGTACATTGCCTTTCTGACATGTCAGTAGAGATTATGAAGTATTATCATTCACCATTAATTTGCTTTTCTGATGGAGAAAAGTGTACCTTTTTAAAAAAAAATAGGAGGAAAACTTAATGATAGGTCTTGAATGTTAATCAGCGTTACTATAAATTAGCTTTTGTGCTAGTAGAGCCTGTTGGGTGCCAGGAACAATCCAAAGGTCTTATAATACAAAAAGGTGAGATTTTAACACAATGCAGTCTAGACAGAAATTGTGTGACAATACAGTCACATCATTTAAAAACAAAATAAAATAAATGATGCAAAATTACTTTTAATTACTTTTTGGTGCCAGATTCTACGCCCTAAGTGTCTTGTTTCTTAAACAGATATTTCTTCTGTTTCAGAAGTCTCCCCACCCTGCCCGCTGACCAGTAAATCCCCTGGCTAGAGGCAGTGATTTAAATATGAGAGTTGGGGCTGTGATTTTACTTGTGCCCAAATTCTGCTTGGCCATCGTTTCTCAGCTCAGCCCTGACATTGCCAGTTCTTGGGTATACCTACATTGGGGAATGCAGGCGCACAGCCCTGCCAAGGCCAAGGCCAGTTGTTTCCTAAGCTAGCAGGCTTGGAGTGCTGCTGCATGTCAGGACAGTGTCCTAGCAACCAAGTGACTCAGCTTTTCAATTATCTCATTATTCTCTTACCCGAAATTGGGAGAAACTCATAATTTCCTTCCAATATACTTTCTTGCCACAATCCACTTTCTCTTTTAATTATATGCAGGAAAAGAGGTTTTCATTGTGTTGGTGAGTTTCTTTTCCTTACCATTTAGAGTCTTTCAAATGAGAATACATTCTTTATGAACCTATATGTATATATACATGCACACACATATGCATATAAATTAAAACTTCATCTGTTGCTTTCTTTAATCTCTATATTTTTAAAAATACACTTTCTTTTTTCTGTTAGCTTAGGATCAGTTCCAACTTCCAATCCCCAATTTAGATTACATGCTCTGAAACTAACTCCAAACATTTACTGAGTTTGAAGGTCACAGTGCTATTGATTGATTTCTAGTTATAATATATGTTGTCCTAACATGAATTGTGCTTTTTTTTTTTTTTTTCCGAAACATTGGGCTGAGTCCAAAAATGCAAGGATCAAAGCATCTGGACTTGTTGCTTTCATGTTTGGCATATAAAGGGGCTGGCAGTCACCAATGTGGTCTTGGCCGGGCCCTCCTTGTTTTCATTCTCTGATGTGAAACAGTTGGGAATCACAGACCCTCCAACAGCTAGAGTGGACTCAATAAAAATTGGCTTAATAATCTGCCAAGCATTTGGAAGTGCCAGTCTCCAGTTTTTCAGCAGTTATTGGCCATGACATGTTCCTCTTTTTTTTTTTTTAAGAAAAGAATTTGCTGTAAAATTAGTTTTGAGATCAACATGTGAAAAAGGTAAACTATTCATCATAGTAACCAACTTTATCATCTTTGATCTCATTTTATTCATTATTTCATATGTTCCATTTTTCTTATATGATGGTTCCTTTCATCCATTTGTTTGTCTGCCCCTCTTGACAATCAAACCTGATATATAACAAATAACACAGAACGCTCCAGCATTTGACAATTCTATTCAAAGTCCACTAATGGTGAAAGTTATCTAGTCTTTTTAAAGTTTCCATTTTCTGAGATGTAAAATGTCCTATAGTAAATAATTGAAATTTGATTCCACTAAAAATGAATCGAACATAATTGTAAAACACTATCTTCAATGGGAACATCTATTTTCATTAAGTGAAGAGGTTTCCTGATAACTTGTTTTTACACTAAACTCCAGGGAAATGCTATTGTTTGTATTGAATTTTGTTATCAGAATTGCTACTTAGGTGGACTTGTTATTTAAGATGATATATATTTTCATTTTTAGAAAGTTCCTTGGTTTTGGATATAGTTTTTACATTTATTGCTGTTTTTGCCTTTCTCTACCACTTTGGTTTTTCACCAAAAAATAATTACCATACACATTCTATGGATTGAGATTTTCCAAGAGAGTTATACTAAGCCAGGTGTGATGGTGTGCACCTATAATCCCAGAGACTCCAGAGGCTGAGGCAGAAGGATCTCAAGTGCAAGGCCAGCCTCAGCAACTTAGTAAGGCCCTAAGCAACTTAGTAAGACCTTGTCTCAAAATAAAAATTAAAAGGGCTAGGGATGTAGTTCAATGGTAAAAGTGCTCCTGGGTTCAATTCAATTCCTGGCACAAGAGAGACAGAGAGAGAGAGAGAGAGAGAGCGAGAGTGTTGTACTAAGTTTAATAGTATTGGAAGTGAGGGTAGGGAGCAAAGTTGGGAGAGTAGATTAATATTTTTGCAGTTAAACTGGAGCTCTAATATGAATTTGACTGCTATTCTACCCATTACGATTAGACAAAAGGAAATGATAAATAGCTTAAAAATTGGGGAGAAAGAAAATTAATATTATTTGCTAAGAATTATATTGTTCTATTATATGTACATAGGAATATGTAACAACAAATACCACAATTATTTATAATTATAATGAACCAGTAAAAATAGGATATATGTATGCATATATATATGTTTCTTTATCTAGAAAGTTCAAGAAAATGAATTAAAATACTTCATAAACAATAAAATCATTTAATAAATTTGTTGGGGAAATGTTAATATGCTAATATCGCCTATCATTATATATAAAAAAAATGCTAAGAGGAAAAATGGATATCACTTTTTATAAGAGCAATCAAAGTTGAAATATGGAAGGATAAATTAAAAAGCAATGCATAAAGCTATGAAAATAAAGTCGTAAAATGCTTCTAAAGAAACAAAGTGAGATTTAAATAAGTACACATAAACAGGAAGATAAAAAACCCGAGTTTTTCCTTAATTAATCTATTTAATATTAAATTTTTAGAAAAGAAATTTTTTAGGAAGCAGAATGCTGTTTCTAAAATTCATGTGGAAAAACAAACAAACAAGTATAGCAAGAACAATTCTAAAAAATGAAAGTAATAATGATGGAGGAAGTCCAATGTTAAACCACACTATAATGCTACAGCAATTAAAACAGTGTGGTGTCGGCATATGACTAAACAGGTTGATTAATGTAATATACCAAAAAGGCTATAAATAGACACACACACACACACACAGAGTCATTTAACATATGGCAAAGGTGGCCTTACAAATAGAAGGAAAGGGTTTATTTAATAAATATGTGGAACAACTGTGTAAACATGTTAGAAAATGAAGTTAAACCCCTACCTCACATGCTATACCAAAATGAACCCCAAAATGGATCAGACATGTAAATCCATAGGGATGTGTTCTTATTTAAATCCACAGGAAAATGTTTTCGCCATATGATTGTGTGAGTCCTTTGCAAGTCAGTTGTGAATCTAGCAGTTACTTTTTAAAAAAAGAAATTCAAGTGCATAAATGTTAAAGAATTCTGCCTAGATTAAGAAAAACATAAAAAAACGTAAGGACAAATTAAAAGTTAGTAAATCTATAAATGGTATAAAAATAAAGGGACCATTCTCTTGGTATTTTAATATTGCTGATGAGTAATTTAGTAAAATTTAATTCACTGAATTAGAAATGCCAAAATTATAAAAAAGGCAACATAAATGAATCTAAAACAAATGAAAAGATTTAACCACATTTATAATTAAAGAAATTTTATATCTCTATACATTGAGATATAACTTTTACCTTTCAATTTAGAAAAGAAAATCTAGGAGTTTGGTATATTACATTAATAAAGGTATCTCCATACCAGCTTTTTCATAAATTGATGTCAATTAACTGGAACTTTCTACAATAAGCATTTTGGCAGCTTCTAAAGTTATAAAATGTGTATACCCTTTGATCAAGCAGTTCCTCTTCTAGGAATCTGTTTTGCAGATATTCTTGCTCATGCATAGAATAATATGTATTTTTTTTGCAGAGTTGTTTTTAATGGGAACATTAAAACACTCAACTGGACTTTAATGAAAGTATAGAAATGAATTATATCATTCCCATAAAATAGAATATTACATTACAGTTAAGAGGATACTGGAAAAGTAGGAATTTTATTTTCTAACATAAAAGCAGTCTTGTGCTATCATGATGACACCATTATACTAGCAATGATTCAGGTTCTTCTGTCTTTCTTTCATTAATTCTTACTGTGTGGTTTACCACTTACTTATTGCAAGAAGCCTGCTCCATTTCCAACGTCTTATTGACATTTCCAGGTGGAGAGAAGTGGAATTGTACATTCTGTACCCTTCCAGAGAACATTCCTGAAAGTCCCACAATCAACTTCTGTTTTCCTCCCATTGAACAGAACTGTGTTAAACAGTCACCCAAATGTCAAGTTACCTTACCTTCTATTTTAGCTGGGGTGCATTTCTACCCTGAATGGAATGAACATCCATTATATGAATCTGGTGATTGCTGGGAGTATAGAAAGATAGATGTATGTATCTTTGAGTATGTTCTTATATGTGCAGAGTATCTATGATGAATAAGAAACTGATGGTCTTAGTTTTCTCCTCCAAGGAAAATCAAGAGTTTTGAGAGTAAAGAGGTACTTTTTGCTGTACAACCTTTGAATTTTATACCTCATAATATATTACTTATTCCCAAAATATTTGAATAAAAATTTCAGTTCCTTTTAATATACTTTTTCAAGGACATTTCCTTAAAACTTCTAATGCACATAATTTCTTAATCAAGTGCTCTAATAATAAGGAGATATTTTCTACCACACATACAATTTATCCTTTATAAAAACACATTGTTTCTTTCATGAACAGGATTTGGATCAAAACTTCAGTTTTGTCAATTATGAGTTGTATGTGTTAAGGCAAAGTACTTCTAATTTCTTTAAATGTCAGTTTTCTCATACACAACATGGGGAAAAGATTATTGATATGGCATTAAGCTAAATGAACGTGTGTAGTGCATTTAACATGCACCAGGCACAGAGTGGTTGCTTCATAGGTGGGACTGTACTATTTTTTCACTATTACAATAATTATTGTTCCTGACAACATGAATATGAGACTGTTTACTCTCTCTCTAAATATTATAAGGAATAATAGTGCAAAGATTGTCAGTTCAAAAAATAGTACAGTAGCAGGGATATTTGTAGTAAAGAATGGTAGCCTGTTCTGTCTTAATCAGAGACTGAGAGCATGACAATTTTATAAGCATCACCTTGTATGATATAAACAGTTGAATCACTAGGCTCAGTACGGTCAAAAGGATATATCCCTTAGATTGAATATTATTACTGGTAGGTTCTGGACACTGCAAATGAAGTCAGTCTTGAACATGTTTTTGCCAGATTAAAAATTAATTGAAATTTCTGACCCACCTATGAATTTATATCACCCCCAACTTTCATTGGCAACTTATTGCAAAAAAGTGACTTTTCAAACAGCCAGAACCATTCGAAGTGCAGGTAGGTAAGTAAAGAATATTTGAAAAGTCAATGTCAGAAACCTAAGTTAATGCAACATGTCAATACTTTAAAATTCATGGTAGGCCCAATTTCTAAATGACATTATTAGTATATGACCTACTCAAAACTGAAAACAAAAACAAAAGCTAAGCTAAATGGCCCTTTCAGATTGCTAATGATTTTCTAAGTAAAATACTAAAGTCATTTATTAAGAGGATGCTTTCTTTGGTGTACTATTTTCCCCAAAGAATCAAAGATTTTCTGTCTTCCATATAAAGGCTTTTGTGCATATAAGGTGAGACAAGAAAATTAGCTAGACAAGTAGCTACTGGGTGATGAGCTACCATATCAGCTTTGCAAGAAACCCACCCAACTTATTCCTCAGAAAGAAAGTAGTAAAATATTCCATTCTGGATTCTTAGGGTTGTCTGCTAATAGTGGAATCATTTTAAGTTTTGTTTTTGAAAGCTAGGGGTTGGATCTATTGCTACAACACACAGTAGTTTACATTTAACATTTAACACAGCTATTTCAGAATACTATACCTTTCTTTTAAAATTAAATACATGTTGAACTTGAAGAGTTTCCTTCATTGATTGAATATTGTCTATATACAAAATTTCAGCGATATTTGAAAATCAACAATCTATTCAAAATTCCCACTTTATTTCAAAGTTGGATATAACATTTGCAATACACAGGGAAGACAACTGGAAAAAGAAAGAAATTTGATGTACTCCAGGGCTCCTGAAATGCTAGAGCAACAGCCTTAAATAGTAACCAAGTTGTTAGTCAGTTATTCAAAAAGGTTGTCTTTAACCCTTGGCCAGAATATGCAAGTCTTGCAGTTTTCCAAACCATTAAGTATATCAGTAACACAGATACACAGAGCAGAATGTTGAAGCCAAAAGGAGCTGAATGTGTTCTTTGTGCTCTCTCATCCTGTGTCCTTCACCAGCACGGCTGAGTCTTATACATTTCAGTGTTTGAGATACTCACTTAGCGTCCCCCTTCCTTTGCCTCAAAGCTGCTGAGGAGGGTCCCGAGGAGGAAAGGGACTTCAGCAAGTTGAGTGAATGTGGCACCAGGCCAAATGAAGAAAATAGCCAAATAATCACAGTAAGCCTTATAGATTTGTATGTTAACACCCTGTTCCTATAGTAAACATTTTGGCATTCATTTCAGAATCTTTGCTTAGTTAAACACTTTAAGGTGGGAAGCATTTCTTTCCTCACTGCTTCAAAGCATCAGCAAATTTTCACATATTATATTTGCACATATAATCTTTAAAACATAGAGAGGTGCATCTATGAGGGAGCATATGCAAGACATCGGAAGGGGGCTGGGGAGAGAGAAGGAAAGAAAACAATGTTGGGTTACACAACTCTTGTATCCTTAAAGACAGCTTGGAGACATGGAAACCATATGTGAACTTTTAGCTAATAAAATAAAAATGCCAAAATGTGGTGGCTAAAGCTATTGCACCCAAAATGTAATTGGACATATGCTCATTTACTTTCTTATAATCAAAACATTAAAAACTGTTTTGAACTCAGGCTAGGTGTAAGTATTGGACTAACTTAATTTATGTTATTATCTCACATGGAAAGAATGTATTGGTGCCATGATGTTATTATTACATTTAGAAAAGTAAACAACGTATAAGCTGGAATAGATAATACTTAAGCAAAACCAAAAAGTTTCTATTCCCCATGTTGAAAAAAGGAAAATAGCTTATTAATTTCACACTGGAGCTATTTTCCAATGAACGTGCTGTTTGGCTAGTGTGCGCGCTGTAGATTTATCATATTCATGCAAATGAATGTCAGTCTGTTTGGGTAATCAATGCAAATTTCTTTCCTTCAATCAAAAATAACAGCTTTTACTAGTCTGCTGAAATTGCCAGAATGTCAAACTTTGGTTGCTAAACTCAGTTTATGCACTGCGTGAATCTGGGTCTCACATGTGAGTTTGAGAATGTCAGGAGTATTGGGCTTTTCCTACCCAAAGGTTCTCTGCGGTTGGTTGACCTATTTATCTTCATTTATTGATTTGTTGGTTGGTTGAATGGTTTATCGAACACTTAGCAAAATGCAGTTAAGAAAATGATAGCTGATATACAGCATAATTAATTATGACTTAAATATAGAAGACAGAGAAAACATAAATTAGAAAAATTTTTTTTACTTAAACAATTTTGAAGGAAAATGAATATGACAATCATTAATAGCGAACTATGTTTTAATTATGTCCGAAAGCATTTGAATGGGAACTTGAGAGATTAGATGTCAGAATTAAGTGAAAAAAACTTAAAAATCAATTTTCCTTCCTCCAAACAAGGTAGTACAAGAAACAAAATGAACACAGATTAAAAGTGTAGAGAATATTTGTAAAGCAACCTTTTAAATTATGTGAGAGGGTATAATCTAGACTGGGTAACATGGCAAGGTCTGACAATACATAAATATCTTGCAGTTTAATGATCTCATGTCCTATATACATCTAAATATATGCTTACTAAAAATTCTCAAGCCCTCTATCTTCTCATACTCAGCACTTATTGAATCATTATTCTATACTTAGGACATCATAGGGTAAAATTTTACAACAGAATGTATTTTGGGGCAAGGTAAATTTCAAGGTGGAATAACAAGAACCCAGATGTGTGATTGACATATAGAGAGTCACAAAGGCTGGGGAAACAAGGCAAAATTGGAAAGATGGACACCAGTGAACCTGGAGAAAGGTGATCAAGTTAGGAGATAATGTTGCTGAAAACCAAGGAACATTGTAAGATGCTCAAGAGGAATAAAAAAAGTATTGTTGATTTAAAAGATGCAAATAAAGCTAGTTAATTCAGTACTTGGTGTATTGAAGTTTTAAAATTAATTTATTGATTTATCATTACTAAATTTGTATAGGCCCAGCCTGATGAATGATTGGTATGAGGCTCCTAGAAGGAATAAAGAAGGCCCTGTGGTTCATTCGATGGGTTTATATTCAAGATGAATGAATGCGTGTAGTCATGAAGACCTGGTGCTACTTTGTGTCTTCAGAAATGCAAAGAAGGGCGTCTACCTGACTGTCTGTGACCACTGAGTCAGAACTCTGCCCTTGCCATGTTTTGAGCGCAGAGACCTAGCCACTAAGAGTGACTAGAAGAAAGTATGAATCAAAAAAATCTTTAGAGGAATAAGAAGCACAAGGTCATATTAATATGAGCAAAGTGAAATATGAGGGAATAATAGTGAAAATTAACAACATCTTCACTTATTTTCCCTTTTCTATAAAAGAACATAAATCCTTAGGAACAAAGGGGAAGTGAAAAGACCCTTACCTCATATAGAGAGTAATTTCAGAGCTTCTCTTTATACTAAGTATTTAGAGGGAAATAGAGCCTTCTAAATCAGTAAGTAATCGGAATAACTATGAATGCTAACAAATTCTCAAAACCCATTAATTTTTTAGCAGACTAAGGTTGCTAATTTCTTGCTCAAAGTTCCAGAACCAAACCTTGATATAAATATACATATATATGTACACATATACATATAATATATTATAAATGAATGAATATTAAAATCTCTTATTATTAAATGCTCATTATATACCAGGCAATATGTCAAGTGACTTAGTTATACCCTAGTAGCCAAAAGCACAAACATTAGAGCTAGACTGCCTATGTTCAAACTCTGTCATTACTAACTTTGTTACTAACTTTGTCAGCTTTGACCAAGGATCCTTTCTTTCAGTTTCCTCATCTTTTTATAATCGAAATAGTAGTACGTGCTTCACACCTCCTAGGAATGCCGTGAAAACTAAATGGAATTTTGCAGGTAATGTACTTAGAATAGTGGGCAGCATATACCTGAACCCTCCCGGCACTAAAAGGATGTGAAAACTGAAGCTCGTTGATTTTAACAACTTTGTCTGAGTTCATGCCTCCAGCTAGCAGAGCTGGGATTTTAACCCTCGCTCATCTGGCTAATCTATCTTCACAGTGCTTTGTCACTTCCTATGCACAATGTGGACTCTGTCTCACCCTTTACTTGGCTCCCAGGTGTTGGTACCCTGAAAGGATCCGCCTCACAGCTCCATTTCCCTCCTGCCCGAAGACTGTCAGGCATTCCTTACTCTCCCCTGACCTCTGCAGAATTCAGTGAACCTAAGCTACAGATCCCCAAACTTAACTCATTCAAAAAGAAAAAAAAGTTTTAATTTCTTCAGAAAAGTCAGAATGGCTCTTCCGTTTATTTGTTTGCTTAGGATCATGTAACCCTCCAAGGAAAACATTTAAGATTCTGGAGAGTAGTTGATTTTCAGTGTTGAAAAAAATGACATGATAACTGGACAGGGTTGGATCCAGAGGGGGCAACAGCATATAAAATCAAGAGACACTTCAACCATCCTGTTAAAGTTAGAAAAATCCATTACCAAGTTGTAGAAGGAAAACAACTTGCGGAAATATCATCTAGGGCCGACCGTTTCCAATCACTGGTACTCCATTCATTATATGCTTGAGTGGTTCCAGGAACAACAGAAGACCGTGCGCTGCTACAATGCCAAGGACAAGAAAGGCAACCCAGTCTGTCGGGCTGACTTCCCCTCGCCGCAGTCCCAACATTTCAGGCTTCGCTTCCCTTGCCCAGAGGAGTTAGTCACTTGGGAAGTGGACTTGTAGTCAGTCACTCTCCCTGCTGTCTTGTGGACCATCTGCGGCTTCCACAGTCTTCAGAACAACTCTGTTTGGAAGAAGCAAGAATAGCATGTTGCTACCTCCTCATCCTCCCTTCCTGAGTCCTCATTTTAAGAGCTACTGTCTGCTGATGCCATCTTTTTACAGTATCTCTCTTTTTTACACTATGCCTAAAAGATGGTTTCATTTCTAGATGAGGAAATTGATGCTTATGATATTCAGTTTAAAAGACAGACACCTACTAGACACGGGGGCGGTACAGGTCTGTTGAGTTACAAAATCCATGCTCTTTCACATGGCAGAGCTTAGTATGCCTTGGAAAAACTAAAAATGCAGTCAATAGTATAATAACTATACTAGAATACAAGGAAAAAGACATAAAACTTTTGTTTGAGTAAATTCAGAAAATTGTGCCTTTGAATGAAATGGAAAAATTTGATGAAGAAACTATCTGGTATCATGTTAAAGAAGAGAATGAGTTGTCTAATCAATATTCTGTCATAAGGAATGGGTGGGGTGAGAGAAAACTGAATTTTAGCTTGCCTGCACATCCAATATATTGTCAATGGCCAAACCAAAAGGTGCAGTTGTACTGAAACATTATTTTAAAATCTCTTTAGACATCCTTGTTCATTTACATTTTACTCAAACTTGTATGCTGAAATATTTAAATTCTTCCTGAGCCTAAACACACGCATCCCAAACCTATTTTGCAAATGTAGTCAGCATTATGCTTATGAGTTAAAGTTTAAATGAGACCTTAAACTTGATGGAGAATCTCTAAATATTAAATTTAGATATTAAGTTTTGATATTAAGAGTCTGATAGTAATACTATATTAAGTCTAGATATTAAATCCATATTTATAAAAAACAAAAGAGCTCTCTCCTTAACCCTGACATGGCATTATTCGATTCACGAAGCTAGTGAAATCTGCTTCAAGATATTGGAGACCGTGGTAAAAGAACTGGACCCTGGTGTTTATCACATAGGGATGCCTTGAAAGGTCTCCCACTAGAATGTAGCCCAGAGAATCTTTTTGATAACTATGTTTTTATTATTGGTTCTGGATTGAACTGTGGTTAATTTATCCCTTAGCTTTTTTGTTCTGCTTTTAAAAATGTGTAATTTAGAATGATACGACTGGCTTCACCAATTCACTTTCTATTTTCCACTCTCCGGAGAGTTTTCTCCTGATACCTTCAGCTCAGGAAAGAATAAATTTATGCAGGGCTTGGGTTGGGGAACAGCTGGTACTGGAAGTGTTTCTCTTCTTTAAGCCCTCTCCCCTCCTTATCCAAACAGAGAAAAGACAGATCTGTTTTCTCCTACTCAGAAGGAGTGGAGTGAAATCCAAGTCCTCCAAAAAAAGAGATGGAATGCTGTTCTACCTCACTATTCACTCCTATTTCAAACTCGACTTTTGGACTCATGACATTTTTAAAATGGTAAACCATTTTTCCAAGACATTAGCCTCCCAAGAGGTAGGTGAGGATTAATTCCAGTTTAAGGAACATTTAAACATTTTTTTTTTTTTTGAAAAACAAAGCAAAACAAATTATCTGGACATACCATTTTCTCTCTTTCTTTTTAGACAAAGACCTTTTCACAAACAACACAGAAAGCGTTTGACACTTCTCAAACTGCATTCTTTTGACCCTCCAGGCCTCCAAAAAGAAGTTTGGGAAGACATGCACTGTTGAGAAGTTGCCAGTTAAGAAGTCAGTTTGGAAGCCACTTTAAACCAAAGTTGTGTAATCAGAACTGTTGGTCTTAAGTATGTGTTTGAGTAATGTATTAAATGGCATTAACATGGACAGTAAAACTCTTGCATTATTTTCTTCCCTGGGGGCATATAATGCAAAACTTCATTGACTAGAGCCAGTTTGGTAAATGGGGCAGAAAATGCCTGTAGAACTGATGTAATGTTATGAAGAAAGTGGAGCATAAGATGGCATATAAACTCTTAATGGCATTGTTTCCTAGATTCCCCATGTGCAGCAAAGTGGATACTGTTGCTGCCTTTAAGGGAACAGCATTACAATTAAAACAGCAGCATGTTCATTTCCTGGCACACATATGAACGCGAGGCACAGATTAGAATTTATTTCATCAAGCTTTAATTTCATTTTCAGCCCCTTAAAAGTTCCATATCTCTTAAATATGCTGCCAGCAACCTGTTATCTGGTATAATGAAAAGCAGTGTAACTACTCACCAAATAAAACCCCATATAAAACCTAAACCTCAGTTTCACTTTTCAGGCCCCGGTTTCATTGCTTCTTCCACCCACCCTTTCTCTCTGCCAGAGCCTCTAATGAGCAGCCACAAGGGCCAAATCCTGCCAAGTGTGAGCAGGTGGGCTTAATGGGATGTGAGATGTAGTTTGCCTATAAGCAGGCTACCATTCACTGGCAAGATCACAGGGATGTTAGGGTGAGAGAGCGAAAAATTTAAGTGAGGTGTTTACAAATAAGAATGGAAATAAACCATATTGCTTGGTGTTGCTACTTTATGCATTTGAATGATGCTCATTATATGTATAGATTATTTAAAGAGAAATTTCTGAAAATATTTCCCACCTTTGTTAGATGTGACCTAAGTGGTTTTCCAGTGGGGAGGAACAGATTCCTTACTATTTTCACAAAACCCAAAAGAACAGAAGTTGTTTGGACCCTATGCCCATTCATTCATTCATTCATTCATTCATTCATTTGTTCATTTGTTCAATTGTTCTCACCCCCAAAATCAAGCAGTTTTCAAAGTAATTAATTTTGTTTATTTCTTAGATAAAACCATGAATATTACCATGGGGTCAATGAAACAAAAACACAATTATTTTATTTTTACTTTTGACTTGATTATCTAGAAAAAATTTTAACAGAAAGATCTTAAATGTTGATAGCCCAGTCCCTGTTTGGTTTAAATTATGCTCTATGTATGTTCTGAGAAGGAAGAAATACACTAAAGAAACTCAAGGGCAAGTGTGAGAATCAAAACAGATGATGTGATATGAAAGGCATTTTAAAAGTGGTGAAATATTTTACAGGCTTATAAGCTTATTATTATCTTTAAAGGTAAAATGGTACAGGGAAAATAGTAGACAATGAATTGGATTCAAGCACAAACTATGCACCTAACAGGTTGTATGGGTCTGTTTAGGTGACTTAGTCTCTTAAACACTTAGTCTTTGCTAATTTAAATACTTCTCCAACTGTTGATAACTAACTTAGCCATCCACCACCCAGGCTCATTGCACCTTAATTTACATTTGCATTATTAATGAGATTGAGTTCCAATTTTGTTTGGCAAAGTATTATCTGTTATGTGAAATTTCTGCTTGTATTTTCTGCCTAATTTTCTATATGGTAACTGTATTATTGACTCATGAAGTTGTTTTTTTTTTAATATTTGAGATAAAAACCTTGTGTTGGTTACATATTTTGTAAATATCTTCTTTGTGATTTGTTTTTGTCATTTTCTTTGGAGGTACAGAAGTTGTGAGTCAATCTTATTAATCTTTTCTTTTGTGTTTTTGTTTTTGTTTTGTTTTGTTTTGTTTTTTTACAAATTAAGAAAGTTCCAATTACCCTAGTTTCAGAGGGATTTTTTTTCCATAGTTTCTTCAAAAATTTTTGGTTTTCTATTTCACAGAGAAGACTTTAAAGCATGGTTTTATTATAGTAAGAACAAGGGGCTAATTTATTTTTTTATGTTTTCACTTTTTTTCTAGCAATGTTAGAAAAGGTAACCTTTCCTTTCCCCCATGATCTCTCATGTCACTTCCTCCTTCAGGCATAGTTTCTTCTATGCCTGAACTTCTATTCTGTATTATTTATCAACCTGTCTATCCATGCATCAATATCACTTTCTTATAATTCTTATTATCTATTAGGATAAGCATTCCTACTGGTTCTTCTTCCTTATGAATATCTTAGCTAATCTTAGCTCTTTTCTATGTATATATTAGGTTTGGGTTTAAAAACTACATATAAAGCAATGAATTTCCACTGCAGCATTAAAGCTATAGATCAATTTGAGGATTGAGCTATTGATCAATTGAGTTATTGATCAATTTCAAGGACATTTGATATCATTTTAATGTTGGTTCTATTTACATATAAGATATTACTCCATTAATTTAGGCCCACCTTAAATTATTTGGTGATAGTATTTTAAGATTTTGTTTTGTGTGTCTTTTATTAGATTTCCTCTAATATAATAGAGATTTTATCACTACTACCAGGTTATTTTTTAAAAATTGTATTTTCTTTTTGATGCTGTTCTATGAAAATGCAATTGATTTTTGCACATAAATCTAATATTCTGCCAGTTTACTATATATCTTCATCTTATGCTCAACTACTTGTACTAGATTCTTTGGTGTTGTTTCTTCCTTTCCAATTTTGTTTTATTTTCTCTTTATTTTCTTAGTGTAGTCAGGGTGATTGAGACTTACATTGTGGCCTAATATATGTGTGATCAATTTTTGTAAATATTATCAATGTGTATAAGCAGAATGCAAATTATATATACTCTTAGATCAAGCATGTTAAATCTCTTCTGTTTTTCTATCTGCTTGATCTATTAATAATTAAAATATATAGTTTTCTTGAAATTCCTACTATGAAGATAGATTTATTAATTTTATTGCACTTCCATCTTTTTGAGATGGAGTCTTATTGTGTTACTCAGGTTGGTTTCACACTCATGGGTGCCAGTGATCCTCCTGCCTCAGTCTCCCAAGTACCTGGATTACAGGCATGTGCTACCATGTCTGGCTTCATTTTTCCTCTGTGTATTTCGAGGTCACTTTATAGGTTCATTCAAATGCTATCTCTAAATAAATTGAACATTTATTATTATGTACTGATCCTATTTATATATAATGGATTTTGGGGGGGGTACCGGGGATTGAAACCAGCAGTGCTTAACCACTGAACCACATCCCCAGCACCCTCTTTTATTTCGGCAGTCACTGGTAACTATTTTTTTAATTGTTCTTTTTAATTGTACATGACAGTAGAATGTATTTTGACATATACATGGGGAATAACTTCCCATTCTTGTGGTTGTACATGATGTGGAGTTACACTGGTTGTGTATTCATATATGAACATAGGAAAGTTTTGTCTAATTCATTCCACTGCCTTTTCCATTCCCACCACCCTTCTCTTTCCCCACTCCCCCGGTCCAATTGGGTGAACTGCCACTCCTCCCTCACCACCTCCTCTTTTGAGTTAGCATTCGCATATCAGAGAGAACATTTGGCCTTTGGCTTTTTTGGAATTGGCTTATTTCACTTAGCATGAGAGTCTCCAGTTCCATCCATTTACTGGCAAGTGCCATAATTTCATTCTTCTTTACGGCTGAGTGATATTCCATTGTGTATATGTACCACATTTTTTAAATCCTTTCATCCATTGAAGGACACCTAGGTTTGTTCTGTAGCTTATCTATCGTGAATTGAGCTGCTATGAACATTGATGTTGCTGTGTTTTTATTGTATGCTGATTTTAAGTACTTTGGGTATATGCCAAGGAGTGGAATAACTGGGTCAAATGGTGGTTCCATTCTAAGTTTTCTAAGGAATTTCCATACCCTTACCAGAATGGTAGCACCAATTTGTAACCCTACCAGCAATATATGAATGTACCTTTCTCCTTACATCCTCACCAACATTTATTGTTACTTGTATTCATGATAACTGCCATTCTGATGGGAGTGAGATGAATTCTCAGTGTAGTTTTAATTTGTATTTCTCTAATTGATAGGGGTGTTGAACAATCTTTCATATATTTGTTGTTTCACCAATCTTAGAGGGAATGCTTTCAATTTTTCTCCATTTAGAATGATGTTGGCTTTAGGTTTAGCATATATAGCTTTTACAGTGTTGAGGTATGTTTCTATTATCCCTTGTTTTTCTAGTGTTTTGAACATGAATGGAGGCTATATCTTGTCGAGTGCTTTTTCTGCATCTATTGAGCTAATCATATGATTCTTGTCTTTAAGTCTATTGATGTGATGAATTATGTTTTTTGTTTTCCATATGTTGAAACAATCTTGCATCCCTGGGATGAATTCTACTTGATCATGGTTCACTATCTTCTTAATATGTTTTTGTATGCCATTTGCTGGTATTTTGAGAATTTCTGCATCTGTCTTCATCAGGGATATTGGTCTGAAATTTTCTTTCCTTTATGTGTCTTTGTCTGGTTTTCATATCAGGGTGATTCTAGTTTCATAGAATGAGTTTGGAAGTGTTCCCTCTTTTTCTTTTTCATGGAATAATTTGAGGAGGATTGCTGTTAATTCTTTTTTGAAGGTCTGGTAGAACTCAGCTGAGACTCTGTCTGGTCCTGGGTTTTTCTTTCTTGGTTGGCTTTTGATGGCGTCTTCAATTTCATTGCTTGTAATTGATCTGCTCAAATTTTCTACATCTTCCTGATTCAATGTGAGTAGAAATATATGTCTCTAGAAATCGTCAGTGTCTTCAAGATTTTCTATTTCACTGAAGTATAACTTCTCAATATAGCTTCTGCTTATTGTCTATATTTCAGTAGTGTTCATTGAAATTTCCTATCTCATTGTGAATGTTAGTAATTCGTTTTCTCTATTTTTCTTCATTAGGTTGGCTAAGTGTTCATTAATTTTATTGACTTTTTTCAAAGAACCAACTTTTTGTTTCATTGATTTTTTGGATTTTTTCTTTTGTTTCAATTTCATTGATTTCAATGATTTTTCTGTCTTCTACTATTTTGGTGTTGCTTTGTCCTTCTTCTAGGGCTTTGAGATGTAATTTTAGGTTATTTATTTGTTGACTTTATATTCCTTTAATGAATGTGCTCAATGCAATGAACTTTCCTCTTAGCACTGCCTTCATAGTGTTCCAGATAATTTGGTATGTTGTTAATACAACATACCAAATATTCTTATTTACCTCTAAGTATTTTTTTTTTATTTCATCCATGATTTCTTCTGCTATCTATTTGTCATTCAATAGTGTATTATTTAGTCTCCAGGTTTTAGAGTAGTACCTATTTTTCATTTTATCATTGATTTTCAATTTAATTCCATTATGATCTGATAGGGTGTAAGGTATTATTTCTATTTTTTTTTTGTATTTGCTAAGAGTTGCTTTGTAGTCTAAGATATGGTCTATTTTAAAGAAGGATCCATGTGCTGCTAAGACTATGTATTCAATTATTGATGCATGAAATATTCTATATATGTCTGTTAAGTCTAAATTATTAATTGTATTATTTAGTTTTAAAGTTTCTTTATTTAGTTTTTGTTTGGAGGATTTATCCAGTGGTGAGAGGTGTGTTAAAGTCACTCAGTATTATTGTGTTGTGTTCTATTTGATTCCAGAAATTGAGAAGGGTTTGTTTGATATATGTAGATACTCCATTGTTTGGAGCATAAATATTTATGATTTTTATGTCTTATTGATGTATAATTCCCTTAAGCAGTATACAATGTCCTTCTTTGTCCCTTCTGATTAACTTTGGTTTGAAGTCTGCTATTATCTGTTATGAGGAGAGAAAGCCCTTCTTGTTTATGAGATTCATGTGAATATGTTTTTTCCCATCCTTTTACCTTCAGTCTGTGGATGTCTTTGCCTATGAGGTGAATCTCTTAGAGACAGCATATAGTTGGGTCTTGTTTTTTAATCCAATCTGCCAGTTGTTTAAGTCATTTATGTTCAATGTTATTATTGAGATATGATTTTTATTCCCTGTCATTTTGATTTATTTCTGGCTTTTAATTTGAATTAGTTTCTCCATTGAGTCAGTATTTTTCGTGTAGTTCCTCCCTTTTCTAGTTTTCACTTTTATTTTTCATTTCTTCTTCATGAAATATCTTATTGAGTACATTTATAGTATGAGTATGTTTTTTATCATGGAAGGGTTTTATTTCATCTTCAAGTCTGAAGCTTAATTTTGCTGGGCATATTATTCTTGGCTAGCATCCATTTTATTTCAGAGCTTGGTATATATTATTCTAAGACCTCCTAGCTTTTAGGGTTTGGGTTGAGAGATCAGCTGAGATCTGGATTGGTTTCCAACTAAATGTTACCGGTCATTTATCTCTGACAGCCTTAAAATTCTACCCTTATTCTGTATGTTAGGCATTTTCTTAATAATGTGCCTTGGTGTGGGTCTGTTGTAGCTTCATATATTTGGGGTACTGTAAACCTGTGGTATTTGATTTTCCATTTCATTCTTTAGGTTTGGGAAATTTTCTTGTGTTATTTCATTGAATAGATTGTGTGTTCCATTGGTTTGTATTTCTGAACCTTCATCTATCCCAATAAAATTTAAATTTGTTCTTTTCAGATTATACCATACGTCTTGGAAATTCTGTTCATGGTCTCTTACTATCTTTTTTCCACAGTCAACTTTGTTTTCAAGATTATATATTTTTTCTTCATTGCCTAAAACTCTGTTTTCCAAATGATCTAGTCTGTTGGTGTTGCTTTCAATTGAATTTTTAGTTTGGTTTATTGATTCCTTCATTTTGAGGATTTCTTCTTCTTCTTTTTTAATCTCTTCATTGGTCTTTACTTCCTGTATTTTCTGATTTCTCTCCTTACATCATCCTTTACCTCACAGATTAAGTATGTACATTCTAAACTCCTTCTCTGACATTTCTTCTACTGTAATGTCAGTGGATACTGTTATTGGAGTATTGGTTTGTTTGTGGTGATTTTTTCCCTTGCTTTTTCTTGTTGTTTGTATGTCTACTCATCTAACAGTATGTATCTGAGGCAATAATAGTGTCCCTGAAGGTTTCCAGTACCCCACTTGCTGAGAATCTTCCTGTCTACTTTCTTGGTTTTGCACTACAGAGCAGCCAGGAAAGTGTCCCTCTCCATTCAGTCATTTTGAAACCTCCACTGGTTAAGTTCTGAAGGTCCAAGGTCAAAGCATGGCCCATGATGATGGTCTTCTTGGTGGAAGGGTCCTGCAATGGTTCAGGATCAGGACCAGCCCTTTTTAATTCACAGAAAAGTTCTCACTAAGTTGCTTAGGGCCTCAGTAAGTTGCTGAGGCTGACTTTGAACTCGCAATCTTTTGCCTCAGCCTCCTGAGCTGCAGGGATTACAGGTGTTCACCACTGCACCCAGTTAATAGATTTTTAAAAATTTGATGCCCATATACTTTTCAAAATGATTTAAATTATTCTTTAAGTGTACAGTTCAGTAGCATTAGTACATTAATGAGGTTGTACTGCCAGTACCACTGTCCTTGTCAATTCAGCTACAGTAAGCTATAATGAACTGGTTGGCTTAACCAACAGAAATTTATTTCTCCCAGGCATGGAGTCTGGGAGGTGCAAGATCAGGTGACAGTGGTCTCTGCTGAGAGACCTCTTCCTCATTTTCAGATGGCTGCCCTCTTATTGAGGAGTGGAGGAGAGAACTATCCTCTCACTCTTTTCTTGGAAAGCACTATTATCATCCTGGGAGTCCACATCATGACCTTACCTAAATCTCATTACATGTCAAAGGTCTCACCACCTAGCAACATGCCTTTGGAGTTTAGAATTTCAACCTGTAATTCTGAGGCAGGAATTCTTTAGCAAATAATATCCATTTCCAGAAATTTGTTCTTTTTATCACCCCAAACAGAATATCTGTACTCATTAAATAACTCCTTCCTTCTTCCTCTACCCAGTACCTGATTGCCTTTATTCTGTTTTCTGTTTCTCGAAATTTGCCTACTCTACATAGCCCACATAAATGGAATCATATACTACTTATTACTATGTGACTGACTTATTTCATTTAGATAATGTTTTGAAGGTTTGCCTTTATTGTAGAATGTAACACAATATGAAACTTTTTGTGCTAAAATCTTTTCACTGATATCACTTTATTATCCAGCATTCGTTCAGCTAGTATTTTCCTGGTATGTCATTTTAAACATCTTAGTATCAATCTTTTTTCTCTTTATGCATTAGAAGCATCTCTTACAACTTATAGATAGCATCCTTTCCTTAATTCAATATGAAAGATCTGATTTAACTGAAAAATTAAATTATTGATATGTTAATTGATATGAATTTTTACTTTCATATCCAGATTTTAAAATGTTGTATCTCCTTTCTTATCTTTATTTTATGGATTTATTGAGGTTATTTTTGTCATTTTTACCTTTACTGTGTTGTTTTCTTCACTGCTTTGTACTTTGTATCACCTGTTTTACTTTAGACTTTGAAGTCTAAAGTTAAACAACATATGAATCTCTGCTTCTCAATTAAAATTCTCTTAAAGAATATACACCCATTGTTTATTTGTTCTATAATATATATTATTTCTTTACAGACATTTATCTATATCTTAAAAAAAAACAATATCACATATTATGTAACTTATTTTGGAAAATAAATCAGTACAATCATTATGTTCACCTTTAAGAATCAGAAATTATAGCAAGGGTTTGAAGAAAAAAAATGTGAGTTCAGGTTCTGGTCCCAAATTTTTTTAACTTTGGATGAGATTCTTATAATCTCTAAACCAAAGGTATTTATATAAGAACATAGATGTAACAATATCTACCATGTAGATATTTACTTATTATTTAAATTTACTTATTGATCATTGATTTATTGGGGAATGTTTGCTTGAACCAACACGAGACTGATTATGTACCAAATGCTGTCTATATAGTATGATAAACAAAATGTGTTTATATTCAGCCCTAGTGGTATTTATAGTTTTTAGAAGACATACATTGTTAAAAATCATACCAATAACTGAGTAATTCTCAGAAGAAAGAAACTGGTGTGCAAAAAGAGCCTGTTTCAATGATATATTTATAAAGTATATTAAACAACATAAGTGTATTATAAGTATATTAATAATGTGTATTATAGTACATAATGATAAAAGTAAAAAGTGTATTGAATATAATAATTCATTTAGTGTTGTATTTATTATTTTGAGTGCAACTCAATCAGTTGTAATTTCAAATTTAACTCTGACTTTAACTCACCCATTTTAAAGTAAGAGATCTACAAATTTTTTAAGCCAAGAGGAAAAAAATCTCTGTGGATATCTAGTGAGAGTTAAGTTTGAGCTTTAAAACATTGGAAACTAAATCTAGTTCAGCAATGACCATATCTTCAGAAATTAAAATTCTCTGGAATATGGAACACTTACCATTTATCAAATTTATCTCTCCAATGGAAAATTGCAGGTTGACCAAATAATAATTAAATGAGTCTAACAAAGTACAAAGAACTACTGGGAAGATAGGATAGACAAATCCAAAAAGGTAGATATTTGTGAACTTATGCTTATTATTGAGCTTTCTCCTTTGGATACTTGGCAGATGTCTTTGTTATTTGGTTTGCTTTGAGTCTCTTCATAATATACTCTTTCTTCATGAGATCAAACAGAAATGACACCCTAGCCACAAAATCTTCAAACTCTGAAAAAATAGTAGAATTGGTGATGCAGTGATTTCAAGATAGTTCGATTTTTTAATTATTATCTTCATTGAATATGCTTACACTTCATTTACAGTTTTCACTAAAAATGGGAAGGCAGAATGCTTTATGGAGTCACGGAGAGCTAAAGCTTTTATCACTGTTTTATTTTTCCTCTGAATGAAGTCTTCATCATAGAAGAAACTGGTGGCTGTGTAAATATAGTAATTTTACTTCTTACCAAACTAAAGTACAACAGGAAATGACCACAAATAGAATGACTTTTGTTTGTTTGTTTGGTTATTGTTGTTTACTTCTCTTATATAGTGGACTATATTTTAAATGGTACCTCAAATTACTTGTCAAATGGTAAGTATCCTTCACCACACTAAAAAAAAAAAAAAATTAAAATACACTTTTTTTTTTGTTTGTTTGGTACTGGGGATTGAACCCATGGGTGCTTTACCAGTGAGATACATACCCAGGTCTTTTAATTTTTTTTATTATGAGACAGGGTCTTGCTAAGTTGTTGGCCTTGAATTCTCCAGCCTGAGCCTCCCAAGTTGCTGGGATTCTAAATAACTTTTAGGGTTAGTTGCTGGCATGAGGAAAGTATAAGAACAGAGGCCTGAACAAATGAGTTTCTGGATGACCTGTTATGGATTTGGGGTAATGCTTATGACCTCTGAGATGAGAGAGCGGCAGAGACTTGCTATTTGTTCACCAAATTGTGTCTCTTTTCTATCTGGACAAACAAACTACATTTCCCAGCCTCCCTTTCACTGGAATGTGAATAGATCCAATGCATGATGTTTCCAGTGTTGGATCATACAGTCTTCTGATGTAAGCCTCCATGCTCTCTCCACATTGTCTCTCCCATCTCTATGCTGAATTTGGAGCATTGTAAGCACTCAAAAGGGGCAGAGCCATATGACAGGAAAGCCACAAGAGAAAAGGAATTTCTTTTTGGAAGAAAGCCTGGCAGAACACTGCACTGAACTATGCCTAAGAATAAATGATTATTATATTAAGTCATAAAAACTTAGAGTTGTGATTTAGTCTATTATGACTAATTCAGAAATATCTGAAGAATGAGACAAAGTAGAAAAGCTACCATCAATATCCTAGAAGTTATATCATTTATGAACACTTGAACATGAACTAGAGGGATATCCAGTGCCTGTTCATGTTGTCTGAATTCTATCATTAGAGTGGGATTTATTTTGGGATGCTTTCTAAGATGCAAATATTCAGGGGTAGGAAATGTAATTTTTATGAGGCAGTTTTCCTCCAAAGGAGAAATGGAAGTAACTTTGGGGTAAAAGATTGTATTTGAGAAAATAGGAATGTAAATGAAACAGGAAAAGAGTAAGAAGTGGAATCCACAAATGTTGCTTATTCTATTTAGGGTCAAGGTGCCAAAGGTAATAGAAAACATGATCCCTTTTATAATCTGTCCTTGGTTCCATGAATAATGGAAGATGTGTTCAGGGTGATGTCTTCATTCCTTCCTTCCTGTCTTGTCTTTTTTGTTTTTCTTTTTCTTTTCTTTCCTTTTCTTTCCTTTTTTTTTTTTTTTTGATACTAGGGATTTAACTGGGGTGCTCTGCCACTGAGCTACACCCTCAGTCCTATTTTTAATTTTTATTTTGAGACAAGATCTCACTAAGTTTCAGAGGCTGGTCTTGAACTTGTGATCCTCCTGCCTCAGCTTTGGGCCACTCCACACAACCTGATGCCATTATTTCTAACACAGTGGAATATGACCTTTGATTGCTCAAATATTCTTGTACTATTCTTGGCATATATCTTTTTAAATATCTTGACTTGTTCTGCATTAATTCTGTATCTAGGTATTATATAAGGACTTTAAGAAACAAAAATCAAAAAACAGACACAGTCTAACTTCATGGAGTTTTCAGTCAGATTACCAAGAGACAGATGAAACATAGACAGATATAAAAATAAGGAAGAGTAGCTATATAATTATAATTTAATATGAAAGAATAAATTATGGGGATCTCAGTGCTAAATTTGGATAGGTGAGTTACAAGGATAGAAAGAAAAGGACTATAATGAACAAAGTTTCACTCTAAAAGGATCATTAGGTATCAGGCAGTTGGAAAGGGAGATAAGAGAACTTGGGAGGATGGAAGAAGGAAGTAGCCAATAATGAGAGAAAATGGCACATATATATGCAAAGATTTAGCATAAAAGCAAAAATTCTGTGATGGGAAGAACACACCATACTCAAGACACATAGAAGGCCCAATGGAAGGGGAGTAGGTTGAATCAGGAGAGAAGACCCAAGAAACAAAACTTGAAGGGTTGCAGGAGTAGCATTATGAAGAGCACTATAGGTCACTCAAGGATTTTAAACTTTATCCTGAGAGTTATGGGATATCATTGATTAATTTTCAGGAAAAGAGTCATTGAATTGTTGTGACTTTTGAAATACCAATTTTTCTATCATAAAGACTGCATTTAAGGGGAAGGAGTGAACTCAAGAAGACCAGTTTTGAAATTGTATTTGAAGTTCAGAACAAAGTTGATGGTGGCATGTATGAGGATGGTAGCGAGGGAGACAGAATTTTGAGAAGTCAAGATATATTTAGGAGGCAAAATCAATAGGAATCATGGGATATGAACACTAAGGAAGGAGTGCTTGTATCCCTGGCTAGGAACAAAAGGATGTCCACTAAACCAAAGACCGAATGTTTTCTCTGATAAGTGGTTGATGATACATAATTGGGGTGGGGTGGGAGGTAAGAGAAGAATGGAGGAAATTTGGATTATGTAGAGGGAAATGAGATGGGGAGGGGGCGGGGGTATGAAAGATGGTGGACTGAGACAGACATCATTACCCTATGTACACATATGATTACACGAATGGTGTGAATCTATATCGTGTACAAGCATAGAAATGAAAAGTTGTACCCCATTAGTGTACAGTGAATCAAAATGTAGTCTGTAAAAATTAAAAAATAAAATAAATTAGAAAGAAGGATACCCACCAGGATTCATGCTTGAATCATGGGTAGTTACTTTCTTTCTGTATTCCTTATATTCCTCCTTCTCACAGATAACTTCAAAGACAAGAATACCTTGTTTTCTAGGGTCTATCACTTGGTCATTTTGGGTTTCACATGCCTCTGAATAAACAGGCAAAGAAGGGAGTTACCATCCTGGTTGGGTTATTGAATCTGAACACCAAGAGGAGATTGGGCTGTTATTCCACCATGGAGAGAAAGAACAGTATATCTAGAATATGAGTGATTCCTTAGGACTAACACTGTACAACTATAAAATATAGCATCCAAGTCAGTGTGAACAAAAGATCAATGGAACAGAAAGTCTAAAAATAGACTCACCTATAATAATAGTGTCAATTAATCTTTGATAGAGAGGCAAAGATGATATGATGGGATAAGGTTATCTTTCAACAAATGATGCTGGAACAAGACATCTACATGCAATAAATTTATCTAGACAAGTCCTTACACTCACAAAAATTTAACTTGAAAAGTAGCACAGATGTAAATTTAAAACAAAAAAAGACAAGACAAAAAATTATAAAACTCGTAGAAGGTAACAGAAGAATATCTAGATGAACTAGAGTTAGGAAATTACTTTTGAGCTATAACACCAAATCTATAGCACAGAGTCAGGCACAATCCATGAAAGACAGACTGCATAATGCAGACTCCTCTAAAAATTGAAAATGTGAAAATGCTTTCTCTGTGAAAGCCAGTATCAAGACAATGAAAAGAAGTCATAGCCTGGGAGAAAATATTTGTAAAAGACAAATCTGGTAAAAGACCCTTGTCCAAAATATATTTAAAAATCTTAAAATTCAACAATAACACAACTAAAAAATGACCCATGGACTTTTACACCTCACCAAAGAGTATATACAGGTGGCAAATGAACATATGAAAAAGATCCTCCACATTATATGTCATCAGGGAATTGCAAGTTGAAAATGATATCACTCGTATCTATCAGAATGACCCAAATTCAGTACACTATCAACACTGAAGTAGCAGAGACTCTCATGCATCACTGTAAGAATTAATTGAAAAGTGGTATGGAATATAATTGGAATATAATATAATTTGAAATTCACTTTTGACAGCTTCTTAGTAAACTAAACATTTTACTAAAAAATCCAACAATTGTCCTTCTTGTTATTTACCCGAGAAAGCCGAAAACACACATCTATGCAAAAAAACTTCACGAAGAGGCTTATGGCAGTTTTATTCATATTCTTGGAAGCAACCAAGATGCCTTTCAGTCAGTAAATGAATAAGTAAACTGTGCTTACAGATAATGGACATTATTCAATGTTAAAAAGAAGTAAGTTTCCACATCAGGAAAAAATATAATGGAATATATTTAAAAGTATATTAGTAAAGGAATTAATCCAATGTGAAAAGACTACATAACATTAAATTCTCACTATATGACATTCTGAAAAGTCAAGTTATTAGTGATTTCCAGGGGGAAGGGGAGAGGGTAGAATGAATAGGTAGAGAAGAGAGGGTTTTAATGCCTGTGAAACTATTCTGTATGATACTATAATGGTGAATACGTGTCATTATAAGTTTGCTCAAACCCATAGAATGTAAAACACCAAGAATGGTCCTTAATATAAACTATGGACTTTGGGTTATAATGATGTGTCAATATAGGTTCATCAATTATAACACGTGTTATTGTGGTGAGTAATGTTGATAATGGGGGAGGCTATGGTTACACATGGGCTAGGGCTATGTGGGAAATCTCTGTACCTTGTGCCAATTTTGCTGTGAACCAAAACTGCTCTAGAAGTAAAGTGTTATTTTTAAATATGGGTAAAGTCTGGACTCTAAAACATAAACATATTTGGAAGAAAATAAAGACCTAAAGAAATTGAGTAATTATACTATGTTCACAAGCTGGAAGACTCACTGTTGTTTAAATTGATGTATAGATTCAACATAATCTAAATGAAAATACCACTGGGCTTTTTATAACAGTAGAAACTGATAAGCTAGTTCTAAAATCCATGTGGAAAGTTGAAGGAGCTAGCCTGCCAAAAGAACATTGTGAAAGAAGAGCAATGTTAGAGAACTTAGAGTACCTGACTTGCAGACTTACCTACTATAAAGTTATTGTAACTAGTTCAGGATGGTATTGGCATGAGAATAGACAATAAATTCAATGGAACAAAATAGGTATTCTAAAAATAAACCCACACATATATGGCCAATTTATTTTTGACAAAGGCGCCAATGTAATTCAACAAAGAAAGGTTAGTCTTTTCAACAAAGTATGTCAGAAAACTGGATATTCATATGGGAGAAAGAAAAACCCCCAAAACAAAAACCAACCTACCTCTTTAACTCAGACACATGCAAAGATTATCTCAAAAGAGATAATATATTTAAATATAAAAGCAAACCTGATACAAATTTCTAGGGAAAAAAAAAAGCATTACACAAAAATCTTTGTCACCTTGAAAAAGGAAAAGACTTCTTAGGCTGCAAAATGCACAAATAATAATATTTGATAAATTTGACTTCATCAAAGTTAAAAAATACTTCCATTCTTCAGAAGTCACCATTAAGAAAATTGATAGGCATGGGCAGACAAAAAATCTTTCATATACATATGAAAGATATATTTATATTTGTGTGTATATGCATATATAATACATATATACTCACATATATGTATATATGTATGTGTGTATGTATATATATATATGAAGAATTTATACTTTACTTGTCATAATAAGAAAGAAAACTGAGTTAAAATGGATAAAATGACTTGAGTAAGATATATAAATGGTGATAAGTTATGAAGAAAGGCCCAAACTCATTACTTCCCATGTGAACACAAATTTAAACTACATAGGTATCACTTTGCACTCACTGAAATGGTTAAAATCAAGATAATGCCAGGTGGTGGTGAGGCAGTGGATGTGGAGAACCTAGAATCTCAGATCTGATAGAAAGGTAAAATTGTATGAAGCTTTGGAAATGTGCACAGTTTCTTATAGAGGTAAATATATTACTTACCATCTGACTCTGCATTTCCACATTATAAGTCTAAGTAAAAGAAAAAACTATACTACCCAAATAAAGACCTGACATAGCAACTTACACAGATAATGTATAACAGCCATACAAATTAATACTGTGCAACAATAAGGAATAAGATCTTCCTACATGCAACAATGGGAATAATTGTGAAAAATGTTTTACTGAGAAAATGGCACCGTGAATGAACTCCATTCTGTATAATTCATTTATCTGAAACTCTAATGCCTCATGATAGAATTCAAAGCAAGGCTGTCTGGTTTTGAGAGTAGGGTGTAGATTGGGAAGGAAATATTTGCAGGCAATAGAAATGTTCTAAATCTCTGTGGTGATGGTTATAAGGGATATATGTGTTTGCAGTGATGGTTACATGGGAACATTTTTGTCACATGTAGATTACACCTTAATAAAATTGACTTTTAAGGTAGCTTTCAGCTTAGTGGGAAAAAAGTATGCATAAATAATATAGTAAATGCTAATATTGTATCACAACATGCCTCTAAAATCATGGGATACTTATACATTTTATTAACTATACTCTCGGATTTTCTAGTTTCATAATTATTCTTTTCAAAATTCCTTCCAAAAATTATATTGAAAAAAGCACTAGAATTTTATTACCACTTTCTCAGACCTATCACACTGGTAATGTCAAAGTTATCTTTGCTTTTTAGAGGTACATTGACTTCTGACCTAACGTTTCATATCTGAATTAATACAATTTTTAAAATTATAAAAAATTCAGGTAATGAAGGGAACATGAAAGTTTGAGATTCTGGTGGATTCTCAGCTTATTTTGAAGCTATGTTCTTTGCAGCAGATGTGAGGAGAGGAGATGAGCTCTCTTTAGCAATGTAGAGGAAAAGGGATGCTTGGTGAAGTACACCTGTGAACCACTGTTCTTGGATCTGGAATCACACAGGAAGGAAAAGAAGAGCTCAGTTCAGTGAATTCTATTAAAAGTAAACAGATTCATTTAAAGTAAGGACAGTGAGGTGTGAATTTTGATAGGTTCCATAGTGGCAGACAGTAGACATCTTTATCTAGGGTGGGATCTATCTTTCCGCTCACCTAAGTCTTTCAACATCGGAAGAGAAGATGGCTGATGTCATCATGAGAAGTAGCATTAGAACACAACAGACAGTATTCTATCTATTCTTACATTGTGATAACATGCACTTCACTTTTCAGTGGGGACAGAATAAAAATCCCACTGAACCAGAAGTCATCTGCCAATTGATCTCATTTTACAAACTGGTTCTTGTGACCTTGTCTTTTTCCTCTCAATAAATGGTCTGGCAAGACCACTACTCATTGTTAGTGATATGCACTACCCAGTCCTTACTTCCTCCATAATAGTATTTAAAAGAATTCAAGGAAATAAAAAGCATACAGTCCTCAAGACAAAGTTAGCAATGTTATTTATTTTAGTCAGCTTTTTCGATGCTGTGACTGAAAGACCTACCAGAACAATGGTAGAGGTAGAAAGGTTTATTTTAGGCCTCACAGTTTCAGAGGTCTTAATCCATAGAAGGCCGGCTCTATTCCTCCAGGTTCAAGGTGAGGGAGAACATCATAGTGGGAGTGTGGCAGAGGGAAGCAGCTCACATGTTGATCAGAAAGCAGAGAGACTCCACTCTCCAGATACAAAATATACACCTGTAGCCACGCCCCCAAAGAACCACTTCCTCTAACCATACCCCACCTGCTTCCAGTTGCCACTCAGTTAATCCCATTAGGGATTAATTCACTGACTAGGTTAAGGCTATAACCCAATCATTTTTCCTCCAAATCTTCTTGCATTTTTTCACATGTGAGCTTTTGGGAACACCTCACATCCAAACCAAACATTATCTCTAATGACTGGTACAATTGATGCATTAGTAATGCAGACTGGAAGCACAGGAACCTGAGATACAAGGTGCTTAGGTCAAAAGTTTGAGAATTAGTCAGACAGGTTTGTTTCTTGGCTTACTTGCTTTCTGATCTTTTGAAGCTTTTTTCCTCATGTTTCAAATAAAGGTTCTAATATCTACCAAGGTATGTTTTGTGAGGATTCAAAGAGATAAGGAATGTAAGCAGTGACTACAGTTCCTGGTAAACTATTCAATATACATCAGCTTTGGTTATCAACAGGGATTTTATTATTAGGAGTTAGGATTTTCCTGATTTCTAATCTTAAGAACAATTTTAATAATGGGTAAGCATTAGTGTTTGTGCTCAAGTTATCTTTTTTTCTAAATTGAGAAATAATATTTTTCCCATTTCTTATTCCCTATTAGATCATTGAAAGAATCCAATGTAAAGGAATTTTGAGAATAGCAATGAGCTGATTAATGGCATGCCCAATCTCATCGTGTTTGTGGTAGGAGTGAAGAGTGGGAGTCAGGTAAAAAGGAAATTTAAAAATAACTTTGATTTTTAATTGGGTGAAAGAACACTTTGGAGAAATGTATAATTGTGTAAGTTACAGAATTTGAGTAGGATAAGAAGGTGAGAAACATGATTGTAATAAAATCAGAATTGAAAATCATGGATTACCTGAAAAGTATAAACAAATGGGAAAATGTTGGACTCTAAGAAGTTATTGCTTAATAGTACTAGGAAGTAAAATTGTGCTTAGTTTTCTTTTTGGTGTACTCCAACACACACACACACACACACACACACACACACACACACACACGCACACTTAATTCCATGTGATTAAGAGCTTTGTTTCTGTCATTTTCAACAGTCACTGTTCCCAGTACTTGGGGAGGCTTTGCAGGATAGGGCTCCCTAGTTCTCAAGTGACCCTCCTTGCATAACTCTGGGTTTTGAAGAGGTACGCCAGAGGCAAAGTGCACGCTGTGTCATTTCCAGGATTTATGGGGAACCAAATGCTTGAGAAAGAAGTTGCCAAATACACATTTCATTTTGATTTAAAAGACAGTTAATGTCTAAAATTGAAAAGACACAAGTGATTATTAATAAAATAGCTACCAGGAACAAACAATTTAGAAACGGATCTCTTTTACATGCAGCAGATGATGCTGGTTTGCAGTTTGGTGGCTAAAGCAGGCTCCTAATAAAGTGAGAATCAGTTTTCTGAATGACACTGTCCTGTGACGGAGACATTGGGTCCTCTTTGATGATGAAGAAGCAGATGGGACATTTTGATGTCAGTGGAAATATCATTTTCTCTAGCTGTGCCATAAAGTTCTGTTTATACCCTTGACTTCAATGCCACAATAAGTTGGCAAGAAGCTACAATGTCTCACACATGGATGCTTATAGTGGCATTAAATTGTCCAGGCTTAGTTGCAGTCTGGAGAAAATGAAGGGGCTGATGGTTACTGTAAATGTGGACCTTGCCATTGACTGGTGATATATAAGACTGATGACTAATAAACATACCCTACATGGGAAACTCTTGAGTGATGACATCTTTTTTCTTTCACCCCTTTAACTAGCCACAATAGCTGGGATTGTATTTAAGGAATATATGGGAAACAGACTAAGCCCCAAGGCCGATCACCCTGGCAGCTGTAGAAAGAGAAGGCTATACTTTCCCATGTATGTTATCTGCATTTCTCTATTGTTTTAACATCTGCCAGGGAGAACAGCTTGCCCTGCATGCTGCACATTGAAGGCCCAAGTCTGGTGGACAACTGTAGTTTCCTGCATTAAGAGGAAAAAAGAGACGATTAGACTGTGGCCGCAAGGAACCTGACCCCTTACTGTTGGCCATGCTGCTTGACTCTTTTGATACTCGTGCCTACAAAGATTCTGGGTAATCTTGGGCACAACTGGTGTCTACTTTACCTCATTCCTGGTGTCCCAAACAAGGAAGATAGTTGCACTTCTGTGATATTAAAAGGGATATTGTGACAATCAAGTGACAAAAATCATTGTAATTTTGGAAAGCATGAGAGATAGTATTATTTTTAACGTAATTTTAGGCCAAGGAAGGAGTTCTTCACACAGTGATTTATTCTGTCTAGTTACCTAATTTTTCCCTGCACATGTGCATTGTGCATTTCTGCGTGCAAAATTAGCCTGGTTGGCCATTAGACACTATTGTGTCACTGAGCATATCCCTACTCTTTTATCTATGTTTTTTTCCTGTGTTGCTGATATTTTTTCTATTAAAAAATAATGAACTTGCTTAATCTTATTTTTTTCCATTCCTGAACCTGTTAGATAAATTAAAGCCTATAGGCAAATTACTCCAGTTTGGGGGATACTTTCTGTATCTTGCTTCTCTGTCCCTAGAATCATCTGTTTAAAATGAAGAAGAGCCCCTGTCTGCCTGCATAAGAGTTTGATCATTCTTGAATCACCTTACTGGGGACACAGTGGGGAACATTGATTTGTTCAGCTATGCAGTCCCTCAAATCAACATAAGTGTTCATCTTTGCCTTGATGTCTAGATTAGCATCAAGGGTATCTCAAACTCTCTAGGTCTTCCTATATTGCTTGCATTGTAGTTTAAATAAAATAGACCCAAGCATTTAGACTTTGAGAATTGAATGGAATATATTGAGGTCAGCATGACCTAACATGAGTAGCAGATAAACAAGATCATCTTCAAGAGTAAATGCTAACCCTATGGACAGCTCAAAGAAAACTAATGCATCTTCAAGCCTTCCTTTTATCACATTCATTGCTAAGACCAAATGACAAAATATTGCATTTAGAGTCAAGATTGCATGTCTAAGATAATGTGAAAAAAGAATGTATAAAGTTATTTAAAAAGTTCTTCGTCCCTACTTTTCAATCTCCACCCCCCACCCTGCCCAACCACATAAAAATTAAAACACTATCTAGACCTCATTGTAAGTCATAGGAAGGCTTACATGTTTCTATTGGCAACCCTGTTCTTTAACATCACTGAGCACCAACGGGAAAAGAAACAGGACTGACGAAAACACAAAGGTAAGATTTGTTCTAGATGATTTATTCTGCTGTAATTTCTTCCAAGAGCTCCCTACCCCCAACACACAACACACACACACACACACACACACACACACACACACCCATTTTTTTTCCTTAAATAAATAATGAGCTTTGGAAGTCCTTTAACCTGTTTTTCTTATAGACATCTTTCCAAAAGAAAATAGAGACAGTGTATTCTGGAAGTTTATGTAAGTTCCAAAAAAGGAGTCACTCTGGTACAGTTTCAACCCTCACTACAGCAAGTTTCTTTATGGTGACTATGACAAAGGGCAGGCTGTGCTGCAAAAATGCCAGCCATCTCTGTGTTCGAAACCTTCTATCACTCTTCTTGATTTGACATGAAATATTAAACACCAGTTACTAGCAAAAAGTTATTGAACACAGATGTCCACTATCACTTTCAAATTGCTAAAGTCAATTTAGGTTTATATATTTTCTTTGCTTAAGCATTCACATGCAACGCAAATGTTCTGTGACAGTAATGATTTCACAATATACCCTTTCAATTAGGAAAGGACATCGTATATGTGTTTTCATTTTTAAAATGCCTATTTTTTTTTTCATTCAAAAGCTCTGGGTCCCTCACTAAAAATGGGACCTTGGATTGAAAAATAAATAAAAAGAAAGAGCTCCACCTACTGATTCATTCTAAAAACTTTTTTTCCCCTGCTCTCTTTTTTTTTGAATTGAAAATGCTCTTTGGCACAACAGAGACCTTGTGAACGTGTAACTCAAACTGTTTGGTTAAAAAAAAAAAAAAAAGAAAGAAAGAAAGAAAGAAACAGGAGTTGCCCCCATGGAAAGGAATTGGTTAGAATGGAGCTCTGTCTCTGTAACTAAGAAAGCCCCCTCCTCCTTTTTGTGCCCCTCAGAGGCCCTAATTAATAAGTCTGCTTCAGGTTTAGTGCTCCCCAGGGACACGGGTTAACTGTGGCATTCCCTTTGGCTGCGTTTAACAGAATCCTGATGGGTCACACATTTTGCTCCATTACAATAATCGTATTCATGTCACTGGCTGCCCCTTCTTACTGAAAGAGTTGGTGGGCGCCCTTTGAAAGGATTTACAGGGCCATTTCTCCCACCAGTGAAGCTGGAATTGTTCAGCACCTACCATTCTACTCCCCACCCGCACCACTGGCCAGACTCAAGTGATTTCATAAGGAAGTGAAGAAAAACATCCACTGGGAACCTGCAGGTCCAGGAGGCCAAGAGTAATTACTTGAGGAGGAACTGCCTGGGCTAGTACCCTGGGGGTGATGCTTGAGAGCCCCAGCTGAACCAGTGACCCACTGTGACATCTGCCAGCTCTTACCCTGCTAGTCTGTCTCTGAGAAGCTTTCGGAACCATTTTTAATTCCTGCCTTGAAGCTTCTTTTTAAAAAGGCATACTCCTAGGAATCTCTCACTGCATGCCAAACCACAAAGTTTCCTCCTGATGCAGACACATGTGACTTACTGAGGGGAACATCCTGGACTCTTGAAGGGTCACAGTGTCCTGGATCTTTCAGCTTCCACCCTGCTTCCTACATTACAGAATTTTTTTTTAAGATGAAAGGATACTGGACTCCATTTGTCTCACACATTTGAGCAGTGGCTATAGAAAATATTATCAATAGGCAACAAGATGATATCTAGAAACACACAGTGGAGTGATTTAAAGTTCCCTACCTTTGAACCTGTCTGCTCAGTCATGCGTTCTGTAGACATGATTAACTAACCATAGGACCCAGGTACTCAGAGTCTGAATCGAAAATGTTTATTCTTCCCCCAAATGAATCACACATCACCTATCACTGCAGAGTTGCCAAACTCTATGGTTTTCTTGTCATACATAAATTCAATAACTGACCACAGCCAGAGACAGAAATTTCTTATAAATCAAATAACTACATACATTAGAGGGAGAGGGAGGGAACACACTGCCACATTTCAGTCAATCAAAAATATGTGTAATGAGGATCTACTGGGTCCAAGGTGCAGGGTTTTGTGCTGTGGGATATTTAATAAAATATGACCTGGCCCTAACCTCATGCCAGGAAATGCCTACCTTACAGTGCTGCTCTGAAGACTATATACCATTACTTAGCACAGTGCCTAGAGTGAAGTTAGTGACAGATGAATAGCCACTATTATCATTACTAGTAATATAATGTCATATCCAGACAATATAAATGATGAAACTAGAAGAGATGCCAAAAATGATGGGTTACAGTTACTAATTGATCTGATGTCAGAAGAAGGGAAATTCCTGGAATCTCTCCTTGGATAGTTTCATGTGGATGGTTTCAGCCCATTATCATTTACCATTTTGGGAAGCTTGTTATGTTGTAGGCACCAGGCTGAGCTCTTGAAAATTTCATCTCTTTCTAACTTTCACAATCAAAATACTCTAAATACTATCACTCCATTTGACAGATAAGGAAAGGAGGACCCTAGAGTCCAAGAAACATATGTGTCACAAAGACTTGATCCTGTGTGTTTCCCCACATAATCCAAATACCTCCATTACAAAGTTATAGACTATCAGAGTAGAAAGAAATGCAAAGGCCATCTTGTCCTGATTGCTTACTTGAAAAGTAACAAAGGAGAAAAAGTGACCTGTATGTGTTTACATACTCAACTAGTGACATCGCCAAAATTAGAAACCAAGGCTTCAGCTTCCAAGTTGGTGATGTTTACAATATTTTCATATTTTTCCAATAAATCATAAGTCGATACCAGTTTTATTTTTGTTGTACAAATGTAAAAAGACCATACTAAGAAAAATCTTTGTGTTCTGTGTCAATTTTTACATCCCATTTCTTTTGCTGAGTAAGCACTTCATGATTTCCTATTATTGAGAAATCATTCACCTTACATTCCACTCCCCAACAGGGCATACACACTCACACCTACAGTATGCACACCCTATTTTTATTCAGAAGGAAAATGCAGACTAAATTTGTATCACAGCATGGGGGAGTTCTGTGGAAGCCTTGACTTAATTGAACCATTCCCTCTCCAGACTCACCTTTCAGCAGGAATTGGAGATAATCTGTTTCCTAGGAACTCTAAACTTTAGGACAAGTATAACAAATGTCCATTAATAGATATTAATAATCGATCACAGAGTAGTTTCTATTTTGGCTCATGAGTGGTCCCAAAATCAATCAGAATACCAATGAATCAGATTGTCAAGTGAATTGAAAACTTTTCCCCATCATTATCCTATTCTTTGGTATACTATGACAATATCCCTCTGTGTCTCTAATTTGTTCTGTTAGAGTTCTCTCCCAGTTCTAAAGTTGCCCCAGGAGTAAAATCAAAAGTAGCATAAGATGTGACCCTGCAGTAAATAGGCTCTTTTAAAAGGGTCGATAACAGCAACAACAGCAAAGAAACAAACAAAAACAGTAGCTGTTTGCTTTGCCTTATCTTTCAGATCATGAATTCATTTTTTTAAGAATGCCATTATTTGTTACAAAGCAAACACCAAGTGTTATTATCCTCAAGACTATGGAATAAAGCACTGTCACTGCCCAGAAGGTCACTTTGTGCCTTCTGTCAATCACTCTTTCCCTCTTAAAAATTAACATTATATTGCTTTCCTTTATACCATATAAGCCTACATTGTTTAACAATACATTTTTTTCTATTTTTAGCATGTATAAATTTGTACTATATAAAATATATACATATATATAAATTTTTCCTGACTTTTTTCATTCAACATTATATCCATCCTTTTATGGGTATGCCACAAGTTATTTAACCATCCCACTGTTAAAGGACATTGGATTATTTCCAATTTTGACTATGGTAAATAATGCTATGAACATTTTTGTTCATGCCTCCAGAAATGCATGATCTACATTATTTGGGGCATATATTAAAGAGTAAAATTATAAGTACACACAACATAAGTACATTTTCAGATTTATTAGATATATCTCTCCAAGGAGTTATAGCTACATTTAATCCTATTGCCCCCAAATGTTTATTATCAATATTTTAAAATTTAGCCTTTCTTGTAGGTGGCTTTAATTTGCATTTCCTCATTACTATTTAGGTTAACTTTTCATGTATTTAGTATACCTACTAAACATTTGTCAATCATTGTGTGTATGTGCGTGTGGTCCTTTTCAGTTCTTTTCAGTTCTCTCTCTCTCTTTTTTTTTTTTTTTTTTGTCTTCTTTTTTCTTGTTCCTATGTGGCAGTTCTTTGTGTAACCAGGAAACAAGCTTTTTGCCAGTAATTTGTGTTGAAAGTATTATTTCCCTCTTGGTATTTTGCCTTTTTACTTTGTTAATGGTGTATTTTGATAAAACAAAATGTTCAATTTTAATATATCACCCAATTTATCAATCTTTCTCTTATGGCTAATGCTTTTGTTACCATCTAAGAAGTTTTATTTGATGATATTCTACTATATTATCTCTTAGACGCTGACTTGTTTTACCTTGCACATTTAAATCTACCATAACAATGAGTTAATCTCTGTTACATAAAGTAGAGATTTAATTTTTAATTTTTTCTATGCATACTCAAATCATTTGTTGAGAACATTATTTCCCCACTATTATAGTACACCATTGTTGTAAATCACATATCTACATATGCATCAGTGTGTTGATAAGCTCTTGATTCTACTACCTTGATTGACATGTCTTTATAAACCAATATCACACTCTTTTAATTACTATAGCTTTTTGAGTTTTGATATACAGTAGAACAATGCAAACTGTTAATAATTAGTTAGAGAAAGATAAGTCTGCAGAATATACCAAGAAGAAACGTCAAAAAAGGAATGAAAGTTAAGAGATGAATTATCTAGGGCTTAGTCTTTGGACCATTTCTCTTTTCTGTTTATACATTCCCTAGGTCATTTTGTCATCTCATAATTTATGTGAAAAGATGCGAAATTTTATATCTTTGGCCCAGAATACTTCTCTGAACCCTGGACTTAATTCTGTCCAAGAAACTACTTGGTATATCCAGTTGAAAATCTAACAGGCACCTCAAATTTAATATGCTTAAAACTGATCTCATATCTATCTCTCTCCAATAAACTTCTCTTTCTAACATCTTTCCCATCTCAGTTAAATAGAAATTCAATTCTTCTTAAGGTTATTCTTAAAATTTTTTTTGCTCCTCTTCTTCTCACACTGCCCATTCATTGTATCAGCAAATTTTCTTTGTTCTCCATGAAACTATATCCAAAATTAACACCTTGTTCTCACTCTACTACTTCCACTGGCCTAAACCATCATTTTATTACATGCCTGAATTGCTGCAGTAACTCCTAAAAAATCTATGTGCTTCTGCCTTAATTCCCATAATTTAGTCTCTATGCAAAATAGTGACATATAATAAAAAAAATTAAAAATTTTATTTTCATGTTAATTATTCCTTTGGAAACAAGTTTAATGGGGATTTCCACATCATTCAGATGTGAAATGTGGAAAACCAAAATACTCACTATGTTAAACAACCAACTAAATAATCTGGTTCCATAATATTTCTCTGACTTCATCTAAATATTCTTCTCCACTTTCTCTACTTTAGTTAACTTGGCCTCAAATATCCCAGGCATACTCCTTCCTCAGTGCTTTCAACTTAGCTGATCCCTCTGCCTGGAACATCATTGGTTGTTTCCATAGGGACAGTCACCCATCTGCGCTCCTCATTCCCTGTAGTCCTTCAAAGTTACCTCCCCAGTGAGACCATTCCTGGACACCCTGTCTAAAGTTCCATAGTCCATTATTTCATGTTTATTTTCCATAACCTACTTTTTCTCCTTAGCACTTGTCATATCTAACATACTGTCTAGCACACCTATTTTGCTTATTTTATTGCTTTCAGGTCAGGAGAAGGATAGAAAAGCCCACACTTACATACCTGATAGATTGAGGTGTCTACCTATCAGATCTACTCCATGGACTGTGCCCCTCATGACAATATACTATCTCAAAAGGCTTGACCAGGATGATGATATTTCTTTAAATTGGGTTTTGAAAAATTCTTTATAAGTGATCAGTTTCTATGCTTTATAAACGTTTGAACATTTTGATTGCTAAATATGGTTGAAAGTAGAAAAGACGGAGAGAGTGGGGAAGAGAAATGTATGCAAATGAAGTCTCATGTAAGCTCCTTTCGACTTACCATTGTTGTCAATTTTATAAGTAGCTGAAAGTTATACATACTGTTTTATCTATGATTTTGCCAGTGCAGATGTAATAAAGCCTGAAATCTGATTGGCCCAAGAAAGGGGGTTGTCATTACTTAATTCCAAGGTCCCTTGCAGAAAACTCAAGTTCCAGTGCTGGAAGGAAACAATAGCTCTATCCAAGCTCTACCACTATCATATGAGGCACTCCATGAGCAGGGTGACTTCTGAGATGAACTCCTGAGACATTTGGAATTCAAAGACTGTGTCTGTTATGGACTGAATTATGTTCTTCCCCTCAAAGATTTGAAATAAGAATCCTCAACACCTGTAAATATGACTTTATTTGAGAATGAGGTCTTTGAAGATGAACAAGTTAAGATCATTATGATAGACCCTCACCAAAGTGACTGATACCTTTTAAAAAGGACATCACTGTTGATATTAACCTTGAAACACTGAGGGAACATTACTGAAATTTATCTGTTATAGTTATTCTCCCAGCTCCTCCTGTCCATACTTTATTCATTAGAGGAAAGTTACTATGTGCAACCTTCACTTAAGACATGGATTTTTTCTGTTTTAATTATATGCATTTCATTCTAGAAATTTTCCTGTAAGCACTGCTTTTGCTGCATTCCACCACTTTCAATATTTTATTTTTATTTTCCCTAAGTGCAAAATATTTTTAACTACTCTTGAGACTTCTTTGACTCATGTGTTACTTATAAGTTGTGTTCTTTAATTTCCAAATATGCTGAAATTTTCCAATAGTCTTTCTGTTCTTGATTTCTGGTTTAATTGCATCGTGGTCACAGAATATCCTCATACAATTTCTATAACTTTAAATTTATTGAGATATATTTTATGGTCCAGAATATGGTCTCTTTTGGAGAATTTTCCATGTAGTCTTGAAAATAATGTGTATTCCATAGCTGGATGAGGTATTCTATTGATGACAATTAGATTCTGCTGGTGGATGGTGAGGTTCAAGCCAACTTTACATACTTTTTGCCTGTTTGAATTATCAATTACTGACAGAAGTGTGGTGAAGTTTTCTATCTTATGAGTGGATATGTCTGTTTATCCTTGCAGTAGGTTTTGTCTCATGGATTTTGATTATTGTTAATTGTACACAGATTAAGAATTAATTCTGTATTCTAAGATAATAGACAATGTAAAGTTTTCTATAAAGAAAACAATTTTCTCTGTTCTGAAGGTGGCTTCACTTGAAATTAATGTAACTATTTTAGCTTTATTTTGATTAGTGTTACCATGGCATATCTCTCTCCATCCCCCTTTTTTTAACCAATCTGTGTTAATGTAATCACAATTATTTTCAAGTAGATCACATATAGTAGTGTCTTAAAAAAAAACTACTCAGACAATCCTCTTTTAGTTGGTGTATGAAGACCCTTCATCTTTAAAATGTTTATTGATCTAGTTAGATTAGTAGCTACCATGTTGTCACTGTTCTCCATTTTTGCACTGGTAATTTTTCTTTTTATTTTTAGAGTATTATAATTATACATAGTATTTGGGTTCAGTTTGATAACATAGTACATGCAATGAATTTGATTTCAATCCTGTTACGGTTTGGATGTGAGGTGTCCCCCTAAAGCTCATGTGTAAGACAATATGAGAGGGTTCAGAGGGAAAATGATTGGGTTGTGAGAGCCTTAAACTAATCAGTGAATCAATCCCCCTGATGGGATTAACTGAGTGGTAACTGGAGGCAGGTGGAGTGTAACTGGGGGAGGTGGGCCATTGGGGGCCTGGCTTTGGAGTATATATTTGTATGTGATGAGTGGAGATCTCTCTTCCCGCTTCCTGATCATCATGTGAGCTGTTTCTCTCTGCCACACTTTTCCTCCCTGATGTTCAGTCTCACCTCTAGCCCTGAGGAATGGAACCTGATGTCTGTGGACTGAGACTTCTGAAACTACGAGCCCAAAATAAACTTTTCATCCTCTACAGTTGCTCTGGTTAGATGCTTTAGTCACAGCATTGAAAAAACTAAGAAAAATCCCCATTCCTAACCCCACTTCCCTCCCTTCCTCAGTCCTCCTGTTGTTTCTCCTCTTCCCTATTGATTTTCCTTTCACTCTTAATTTATTTTTGATTGCTATTATATGTGTGTGTATATACATATATATATATGTATGGGTAAAATTCTTTTTGGGACATTTATATATGTATGTAACATGCTATTGCTTAATTCATTCCATATTTTTACCCCTTTTCCTTCTTTCCTCCCTCACTCCCTCTCTTCTCCATCGTCTTCTCTACTGATCCACCTTAAGTTTATGATATCCAATCTCCTTACCTGCCAACTTCTTTCCCTTATTTGACTCTAGCGTCCACATATGAGAGAAAACATTTGGCTCTTGATTTTCTGAGTTTGGTTTATTTGACTTAGCATGATTTTCTCCATTTCCATCCATATACCAGCAAATTTCATTCTTCTTTATGACCGAATAGACATACCACATTTTCTTGATCCAGTCATCTGTTGATGGGCATCTGGCTTGATTCCGTAATTTGGTTATTTTGAATTGTTTACACTGATGATTTAATCCCTTTCCCTCTAGTTTGAGAATTTTGTATGATTCCATTTTATCTCCACACTTTTCTAGAATTGCAATATACATTTGAAATTAATCCAGGTTCCCTTCAAATAACACTACACTGTTTTATATGTAGTGCAGACATCTTATAAGTAGTTATTCTCAGTTCTTTTTTCCATTTCCAATGATATTGCTTTAATTCATTTAACTTTCCCATATGTTATGATATATATCTTACCACATTACTATAGTTATGCATATTTTAGTAAAAAATAAACAGTTATCTTTTAGGTAAATTAAGACTAAGGAAAATAAAAGATTTTATCTTCTCTTCATTAATTCCTTCTCCAATGTTGTTTCCTGATGTTGGTCTAAGTTTCTGACTTACATAAGTTTCCTTCTCCCTGAAGAACAACTTTTATCATTTCTTCCATGGTAGATGTTGTCATGATAGATACCTTAAGTTTTATTTGTCTGAGAAATTCTTTATACCTCTTTCACTTTCGAAGAATAATTGTGGTGAATATAGAATTCAAGGTTAATGGTTTTGTTCTCCCAGTGCCTTAAAATTTTCACTTTACATAACTCCTGTTTGCATAGCTTCTGAAGAAAAATTCACTGTGGATTTTCATCCTTGTTCCTCCATAAGTAAAGTTGTTTTCCCTGCCTATGACATCTTTTAAGATTTTCTCCTTCTCTTTAGTTTCCTGCTGTTTGAATATGATATACAAACTTATATTTGTTCTTTATTTATGTGGTGCTAGGGATTGAACCTAGGGTCTCATGCATGCTGAGGACATGCTTTACCACTGAGCAACACCAATCATACAGTTACTATTATTTATCCTGATTGATGAATCTAATTTTGAGTCATTAATTTTGTAAAACTATCAGTCATTTTTTTACTTCAAGTATTTCTTCTGCTTACATTTCTTTCTCTTTTTTTCTCCTTCTGGAGAAATATGTGTGTTATTAAGTTTTCAAAATTTCCCACAGTTCTTGGATGTTCCTTTCTGGCTTTGTATTCCCACCCTTTTCTCTTTTTGCTTTTCAGATTAGGAAGTTTCTATTTACCTATCTTGAAGTTCACTAATTTTTTCCCCTTCAACCTCTTTTGGTATATTAAAGAGTTCACCAAAGGCATACTTCTGGTAGTGCTTTTTAAAATAATTATTAACACATATTAATTGTACAAACGGATGAATTCACTGTGGTATTTCCATGCATGTTATACATCATGCATTAATTGTGTCTACCCATCCTTCTTCAAACCTTGGACTCTCTTACCTCTTCCCAATCCTTTAAAGTCCCTCATTATTTCTTCCTGTCTCCCATCTCTCTTCACCTTCTTCATATCTAATGACCATTATTCCATTTTGTGCTTCTACTAATCCTTTAATGAATGAGAACTTGTGGCACTTTTCCTGTGTCTGTTTTTTTTAACTCAATATAATGCATCCATGCTGCTGAAAATGTCTGGATTTACTTCTTTTTTAATGATGGAATTGTATTCTATTGTGTAAATATACCACATTTTCTTTATTGACTTATATACCAAAGGGCACCTGGGCTGATTATATATTTTGGCTGTGGCGAATAGTTGTTATGGTTTGAATATGAGATGTCCTGCTTGACTGGAGGAGGTGAAATCATGCCCTGGAAAGGCACATTTTCCCTGTGACCCCATTCCCTCTCAGCTTATCTGCTTCCTGCTAGCCATAAATAGAGCAGTGCTCCTCCACTACATTCTTCCACCATGATGTGCTGCATAACATTTGGGCTCTGAGCAATCGAGTCAGCCCATCATGGAGAAAACCTCTAAAACCAAGAAGAAAAATAAACTTCTCCTTCTCTAAGTTGTTATTGTCTGATATTTTGGTCACAGCAATGAAAAGCTAACACAGAAATTGGTACCAGAAGTGGGGTCATTGTTGTGATTAATCTGACCATGTGATTCAGAAGTCTTTGGGTCTGGTTTGCAGGAGGAATTTGGAAATATTTGGAGATGAAAGCTAATGAAGTCTTAGAATTTTGTAAGCAGAGCTTAATGGGTGATTCTGGCAGAATCTCAGAAGACCAGAATGCAGGCAACAAAGACTGTGCTCATGAGGTTTCAGAAGGAAATGATGATTATTTTGGGAATGGGACTAGAGGACACTCATGTTACATTCTGACAAATAATTTGTCTACATTTTTACCTTGTCTGAGACTTGTGTGAGGCTGAATTCAAAGGTGAGGAGCTAAATCACTTGGTGGAAGAAATTTTGAGGCAGCATAGCATTCAGGCAGTGACATGAATACTGCTGGCAGATTTTAGCCAGGCTTACTATGAGAATGGGGAGCAGAAGGAAGAGCTAATAGAGTTTTAAAACTTGTAGTTTGACCAGAAAAGTGGGTATAAAACTGGGGCCAAGAGAGTTGTGGTTGTTGAAGAGATTACAGCCACTAAAGAGACTGCAAATACTTTTTATAGAGACAATAGGAAAGATGGTTTGAGACCAACACAGGAATTTGTAAGATCACACCCATTGTAGGTTCAAGGATATAAAAAGGAAAATTCCTTTGAGAAGAAATCATTTTGGTGACCTGTTTGTGTAGGGATCCACAGCAGGAAGTTTTTTTAACATGCTCAGTTCAGACACCACGGCGGGTACTCAGAGGTCACTGCAGCCATGATCCCCAGGGTCCTTGTTATGGGTGAGCTGGTGGTAGACCTTGGCATCATCCACATAATGCTGGTTCTGTAGGAATGTAGGACGCAGGAGTTGGGGACCATGGAGGCTTTCACCAAGATTTCAGAAGAAAGCTCGGGAGGCTAGGTAAAGTGTATCTGTGTCAGAGTCCCTGCAGGATGACCCCTGAGAGAGTGATATGTATGAAGCCGCAAAGGCCAAAAAAAGCTGGAATGAAGACCCCAGGAATTAAGAGATGCCAGTAATGTAAACTGTCTGCAAAGAAAAGCTGGGGCTGCAGAGAGATTTAGGCTAAAAGAGAGGCCTGTGTACTATAACTGGCAAGATCAAAGTGGTTGGACTACTCAAATACTTCGCATAACACACCTAAACATGTGTCCTAGATGACGTAAGCACAGCTATGCTATCTGTCTGCTCTGTTGGGTTTCAGTCTTCTTCGGTTCCATCCCTTCCTTCTATGCCACTATTCCTCCTTTTTGGAATGGGAATGTTTACTCTGTGCCACTGTATATTGGATGTATGGAACTTGCTTTTGTTCTTTACTTGGGCCCAGAGTCAAGACTTTACTTTGAGTCTCAGATGAGGATTTGGACTTGAACCTTTGGGCAATGCTGGAAGTACTAAGTACTAAGATTATGGAGGCTCTTGGAGACTAACTAAATTCATTTTGCATCATGAACTTTTGGGGGTCGGGGTGGAATATTATGGTTTGGATGTTAAGTGTCCTCCAAAAGCTTCTGCGTTAATGTAGGAATGTTCAGAGGGAAAATGATGGGATTCTGAAAGATATAACTTAATCAGTTCATCCTAATTTGAATGGATTGACTGGGTGGTAGCTGTAGGTAGGTAGGATACAGCTAGAGGAAGTGGGTCACTAGGGGCATGCCCTGTAATCCTGTCCCCCTTCCCTGCTTCCTGGCTTCCATGAGTGGAGCAGTGCTCCTCCACCGTGACCTTTGGCACTCCTCCACCATGCCCTTTGGCACTCTTCCACCATGCTCTTCCACCGTGATGGGCTACCTCACATTGGGCCCAGAGCAACAGAGTTGACTTCCTGTGGACTAAACCTCTGAAGTCATGCACCAAAATAAATTTTTCTCTTCTAAGATGTTTTAAGATATTTTGGTCACAGCAATGAAAAGCCAACTAATCCAATAGGGCTGCAATAAACATCAAAGTGCAAGTATCATTTTGGTATAAAGATTTCTACTCCTTTGGGTACATATGCAGTAGAGGAAGTGCCAGATCTAATGGTAGTTTTTTTTTTTTTTTTTTTAGTTTTCTGAGGCATCTCCATACTGTTTCTCACAATGACTATACTAATTTATATGCCCACCAATAGTGTATAAGTGCTTCCATTTCTTCATACCATTCTTTTCTTGTCTTTATAATGTTATGGCCATTCTAACTAGGGTGAGAAGACATCTTGTTGTGGTTTTTATTTTCATCTGCCTGATTATTAGTGAAATTGATTTATCTTATGTATTTATTGGCCAGTTTTATTTCTTCTTTTGAGAAGTGTCTTTTTCATTCTTTAGCCCGTTTTAATTGTTTTTTTTTCCTTTGTTTTTTGATGTTTATCTCTTCAAGTTATTTATATATTCTGGAAGTCAAAATCTTGTTATATGCACCATTTGCAAATATTCTCTCCCATTCTGTATGTTATCTCTGAATCCTGTTGATTGATTCTTTTGTTGTGCAGAAGCTTCTTGGTTTGATGTGATCTCATTTGCCTATTTTTATTTCTGATATGGTTTTTGATTTCTAGAGTTTCCTTTTGATTAGTTCTTCGAGTTTTAGCTCTCTGCCTACTTTACAAATGTATTCCTTGCTGTTATTGACTTTTTCTATTCAAGCCCTTAACATATTAGGAATAGTTAATTTAAATTCTCTGCTTAGTAATTTAAAATATCTATGCCATAGTTTGCACCTGATTGTGATGCTCACCTTTTCTTTTCAGACTGTATTTTTCTTGTGTCTTAGCATGACTTATAATTTAAAACTTTATATCAGGTAATATAATGTAAGGTAAATGAGTCTTAGCATGAGGATTGATGTTAATTTGGTCAGGACTTGTGCTGTTTAATATTTGTTATAGCTATGGGTACCAGAAGCTTAAGATTCCAATAGTCTTGTTTTGTTTCTAAGAATTCCTCTTTTTTTAATTGTTTGTTCCATTTGTTATACATGATAGCAGAATGCCTTTTGATTCATGGTTCACAAATGGAGTACAACTTTTCATTTCTCTGGTTGTACATGATATAGAGACACACCATTTGGGAAATCATACATGTACATAGGGTAATGTTTGTATGATTTCACCATCTTTTCTTCCCACCACCCCTTCTGCTCCCCTCATTTCCCTCTACAGAATCCAACGTTCCTCCATTCTTCCCTCATCCCCTCCCCCTTATGTATCAGCATCCATTTATCAGAGAACTTTGGTATTTTTGGAATTAGCTTAATCTCACTTAGCATGATATTCTCTAACTGCATCCATTTACCTGCAAATGCCATAATTTTATTCTTCTTTATGACTGAGTAATATTCCATTATGAATATATACCACAGTTTCTTTATCCATTCATCTATTAAAGGGCATCTAGGTTGGTTCCAAAATCTAGTTATTGTGAATTGAGCTGCTATAAACATTGATGTGGCTGTGTCACTAGTATGCTGGTTTTAAGTCCTTTGGGTATATCCCAAGGAGTGGGATAGCTGGGTCAAATGGTGGTTCCATTCCAAGTTTTCAAACTTCTTTCCAGAGTGGCTACACAAATTTGCAACCCCACCAGCAATGTATGAGTGTACCTTTTTCCCCACATCCCAGCCAACACCTATTGTTGCTTGTATTCTTGATAATAGCCATTCTAATTGGAGTGAGATGAAATCTTAGGGTAGTTTTGATTTGCATTTCTCTAATTACTAGAGATGTTGTACATTTTTTTCATATATTTGTTGATTGCTTGTATATCTTCTATGAAGTATCTGCTCAGTTCCTTAGTCCATTTATTGATTGAGTTATTTGTATTTTTGGTGTTAATTCTGCCTCTTTCAGTCCTTCAGCTATAATCCACTGTTTTTATACTAACATCCTATGGGGGGGGTTATAAAATGCTGGACAGAGGAAGTTTTCTGTAATCTTTTGATTGTTAGTTCTCTTAGTGGGCCTGTTAACTGTGTCCTTCACTAGTGTTCTTAGTTGTTTTTTTTTGTTGTTGTTGTTGTTTTCACCTTTAGGTGATAGAGGAAGGTGTGGGGGGGGGTGCTGGAACTGGGGAAATGCCCTTTCCTAGGATGGTTTTAGCAGAGGCATTGGTAGACAGTTTTCACCTGAACAGTAGGCTTTTGTTATAGAAAATACTGCAGGCATATTTCACAACGGTTACTTTCCCTCTTATACTTCTAGAACCACGAGGGAATCTTTCTTGGCTCTTTACAATGAGAACCTGGTATGTTTCCTACAGACATAATCTATGAAAGTGTGCCTGTCCCCCACTTTAAGACTCTGATCTCCAGGAAGAGAAATGAGCAGTCAGTTTAAAAACTCCTAGGGCCAGGCCAATGATAAAATAGAGTTTCTTTCCCCACCAGGATTCAAAGACCCTGAGTTTGATCTGTTCTTGAACTCACTTTTCCATTTTAGGAACAAAGTTGGGCTCTTGTGTTGGTTTTGTGCATTCAAAGGCCGGCATGTTTAACTTACTGCCATCCTGAATGTACATGATAGCTTGCTAAAGTGAATAATCCATTCTAATATTTATAAGTCTCCACAGATAATGAGTCTTTCTCTGTTTGTCATTAACCTAATCCACTGTCTTCAAATGAAGATGAGGATTCAATGAAAATAAGGACTCATTTCTTTTTGTTTTTTTTATAATAATTTATGCTTTTATGTGTAGTTGTAATTTTTAAATTTGTTCTTTTTAGTTATACATGTAGAATCTATTTCTTTTCTTTTTCTTCTTTCCTTCTTTATTTGTACTGGGGATTGAACCCAGGCATACTCTACCACTGAGCTATATTCACAGCCCTTCTGTTTTTTTTATTTATTTATTTTTATTTGAGATAGGGTCTTGCTAAGTTGTTGAACACCTTGCTTACCTGCTGAAGTTGGCCTTGAACTAATGATCCTCCTGCCTCAGCCTCCTGAGTTGCTGGGATTATAGGCATGTACCACCACACCTGGCCTTTGTTGTTTTTATTTTTCTAGGTAACTACCTCAATCTTTTTTTTTATGATTCAAGTGAATTCTTTTTTTTTAAATTTATTTTTATTGTAAACAAATGGGATACATGTTGTTTCTGTTTGTACATGGAGTAACAGCATACCATTTGCATATTCATACATTTATATAGAGTAATGATGTTTGATTCATTCCGTTATTTTTTCCTTCCCCCCCACTCCTTCCACCTCTCTTTTTCCCTCTATATAGTCTCTCCTTCCTCCATTCTTGTCCCCCCTTCACCCCCCATTATGTCATCATCCGCTTATCAGTGAGATCATTGTCTTTTGGATTTTTGAGACTGACTTATCTCACTTAACATGATATTCTCCAATTTCATCCATTTGCCTGCAAATGCCATTATTTTATTATTCTTTATAGCTGAGTAATATTCCATTGTATATATATATACCACAGTTTCTTTATCCATTCATCAATTGAAGGGCATCTAGGTTGGTTCCACAGTCTGGCTATTGTGAATTGAGTAGCTATGAACATTGATGTGGCTGAAACTCTGTAGTATATTGATTTTAAGTCTTTGGGGTATAGGCTGAGGAGTGGGATAGCTGGGTCAAATGGTAGGTCCATTCCAAGTTTTCTAAGGAATCTCCACACTGCTTTCCAGAGTGGCTGCACTAATTTGCAACCCCACCAGCAATGTATGAGTGTACCTTTTTCCCCACATCCTCTCCAACACCTATTGTTGCTTGTATTCTTGATAATCGCCATTCTAATTGGGGTGAGATGGAATCTTAGTGTAGTTTTGATTTGCATTTCTCTTATTACTAAAGATGGTGAACATTTTTTCATATGTTTGTTGATGGCTTGTAGATCTTCTTCTGTGAAGTGTCTGTTCATATCCTTCGCCCATTTGTTGATTGGGTTATTTGTATTCTTCGTGTAGTTTTTTGAGTTCTTTATATATTCTGGAAATTAGTGCTCTATCTGAAGTATGAGTGGCAAAGATATTCTCCCACTGTAGGCTCTCTCTTCACATTGCTGATAGTTTCCTTTGCTGAGAGAAAGCTATTTAGTTTGAATCTATCCCAGTTGTTGATTCTTGCTTTTATTTCTTGTGCTATGGGTGTCCTGTTAAGGAAGTCTGATCCTAAGTCAAGAAGGTGAAGATTTGGACCTACTTTTTCTTCTATAAGATGCAGGGTCTCTGGTCTGATTTCAAGGTCCTTGATCCATTGTGAGTTGATTTTTGTGCAGGGTGAGAGATAGGGGTTTAGTTTCATTCTGTTGCATATGAATTTCCAGTTTTCCCAGCATCATTTGTTGAAGAGGCTATCTTTTCTTCATTGCATAGTTTTGACACCTTTGTCTAGTATGAGAAAATTGTATTTATTTCCTCCAGAAAACTTCTAGACCTCATCAATGAATTCAGCAAAATAGCAGGCTATAAAATCAACACGCATATATCTAAAGCATTTTTATATGCAAGTGACGAAACAGCTGAAAGGGAGATGAGGAAAACAACTCCATTTGCAATAGCCTCAAAAAAAAATAAAATATTTGGGAATTAATCTAACCAAAGAGGTAAAAGAACTCTACAATGAAAACTACAAAACATTGAAGAAAGAAATTAAGGAAGACCTTAGAAGATGGAAAGATCTCCCATGTTCTTGGATAGGCAGAATTAATATTGTCAAAATGGCCATACTACCAAAAGTGCTATACAGATTCAATGCGATTCCAATTAAAATCCCAATGATGTACCTTACAGAAATAGAGCAAGTAACCATGAAATTCATCTGGAAGAATAAGAAACCCAGAATAGCTAAAGCAATCCTTAGCAGGAAGAATGAAACAGGGGGTATCGCAATACTAGAACTTCAACTAAAAGCAATAGTAACAAAAACAGCATGGTATTGGCACCAAAATAGACAGGTAGATCAATGGTACAGAATAGAGGACACAGACACAAACCCAAACTACCTCAATCTTTATCCTTCTTTAGTTAGGCTATCTTATTAGAGGCAATTACTTTTTATTTTAAATAGACTTCATATTTTCCTTAGAAGAGTTTAGGTTTACAACAAAATTTAGTGGAAGGTATAGAGTTCTCATATACTCCTTGTCCCCATACATGCATAGCCTCTCCTAATCTCAACATCCCACATCAGAATTGTTCACTGTACATTTGATTAATCACATATATAACATCAACACATCATTATCACCCCCAATCCATAGATTACTTCATTGTTCACACTTGTTACATTTTATGGGTTTTATCAAATGTGATTATATAAATTCATCATTCTAGTATTATACATCATAGTTTCATTGTCCTAAAAATCCTTTGTGATCCTCTCTTTCTTCCCTCTCTCCTCCTATCGCCTAGAAATCACTGATTCTTTTTGTCTTCATAGTTTTGCCTTTTCCAGAATGTTGTAGAGTTGTAATCACACAGTTTTGACCTTGCTCAACTTTTTCCATTCACTATTCATTTAATTTCCCTCCAAGTCTTGCTATGCCTTGATAGCTTGTTTCCTTATAGTGCTTAATTATATTTCATTATATGGATGTAGCTTCATTTACTTATCCATTAACTTCCTGAAGAACATCTTGGTTGTTTCCAAGTTTTGAAAACTATGAATAATGCTGCTCAAAACAGCTGTGTGCAGATTTTTGTGTCAACATGTTTTTAGCTCCTTTGGGTCAATATCAAGGAACTCCATGTCTGCATCACATGGAAAGTTTACTATAGATTAAAAGTAAGTCTTTGTATCTGGTTGTGCAATTTTTTGTGAACATGTTTTTAGCTCCTTTGGGTCAATATCAAGGAACTCCATGTCTGCATCACATGGAAAGTTTACTATAGATTAAAAGTAAGTCTTTGTATCTGGTAGTATTAGCCCTCCAATGTTGTTCTGCTTCAACATTGTGTTGGCAAGTATGACTCTTTTGCCTCTTTATACTCAATTTGTCAATATCCATAGAATGATTTGCTGGAATTTGGATTTTTGTTGAACCTATAAATCAAGTTGAAAAGAAGTGATATTTTGACAGTGTTGTCTTCCTCTGTAATAGGAATACAAAATATCTTTCCACTTGTTTAGCTCTTTGTCTTCTTTCATCAGTGCTATCATTTTCCTCATATAGATCTTGTACATTTTTTTGTTAGACTTATCCCTAAGTACTTCACTTTTGGGATGCTATTTTAAATGCTATTATAAATGCTATTTTTAAATTTCAAATTCCAATTGTTCACTGCTGATCCACAGGAAAGTATCGAACTTTTGTATATTATCCTTGTATCCTGCAAACTTGCTATAATTCTAGGAGTTTGTTTGTCAATTGATTCTTTCAGGGTTTCTACATAGACAACTAGGTTACTTTAAACAAAGAGTTTTATTTATTCTTCCTCCTTGGTTTGACACCACTCTCTTCCAGTGTTTTCCTGTCTCCTTGACTTACTATTTTCAGCAAAATATGTTGTTTTTTTCTCTGAAACTCATTGTGTAGAGCATATCTATTTTACCTACATTAATATGTCCTCTGTATCAGAACTTATTTCCTATTCACTCAACTTTGAGATAAATTAACCTCCAATTTCAATGGCCTAGAGCCATGTATAGGTTTCAAGGAATCTCAAACATTTAACATAATTAATGGTAAAAACAATCTAATGAAACCATACTCAAGGAAATTTCTGATGAAGAAATGGAAACCTAAAACTTACTGTCAAACTGTCAGACCTCCTTGATCATGTGTCTTATTTCACAGTTCTAAGTAACTCAACAAAACAGACTGGGCTGTAATCACCTGGAAGAACAATTTCAATATACTGAAGAAAGTAAAACTATATTCAGTGGAAAACTAAATTGAAAAATATCATAACTATCTTAATATTTTATTTTATTTCAATTTTTAAATTGGCCACTAAAAATTGAACATATTTATATAGTACCATATGATGTTTTAATATATGTATTCATTGTGTAATGTTCAAATTGGTATAAGCATATTTAGTTTCTCCAATATTTATCATTTTGTTGTGGCAAAAACTTCAAAATCATTTCTTGCAGCTTTTTTTTGTGAAATACACAGTGCATTATTATTATTGATATGATCTATCTTTAAAACAAAACATTTGTAGTGTATTTTATCTATAACAAAGAAATATCCTGGTCCAGGGTAACAAAAATATAGGTATGTTTTATTAAAAGCATTTCTGTGATCATAACTTTTTTTCCCCTCTCTATTGGAGTATGTATTCTCTATTCTTAAAAGTCTAAAAATTGTCTGCTGGTTGTAGGGGGACAAGTTCAGACTATTAGATAATACAATGGATTATGACCTTCTGAAGGATTACATGATATAAACAGATACAGGGTATACTTATGATATAACATTTCCAAGAAGAACAATTGAAAAAAAGCCCCAAAGGACTCCTTAGTTGGGTGAGAAAAGGTTGAGGAAACTACTAGAAAATTATTTCAGATGGAATTTCTTCTTCTTTTTCTTATTGTACTGTGGATTATCCTAGGGGTGTTCCACCACTTGGCCACATGCCCATCCGTTTTTATTTTGTATTTTGAAACAGGGTCTCATTAAGTTTCCAAGGCTTGCTGACTTGTGATCCTCCTGCCTCCACCTCCTGAGATGCTAACTTTACAGGTGTGTGCCACTGTGCCAGCTTCAGATGCAATTTTTTATTGATTCAACTGTGTCCTCTTGTCATCCTAACCTCTAGTACCTCAGAATATGATGTTATTATAAGTTGAATCATATGATTATAATTAATTAAGATGAGATCAACCTGAATGTGTTGGGCATCTAATGGAATTATTTTTGTTTAACTAGTGTCCTTATAAAAAGACTGTCACATAATGAGATAGAGACACAAAGAGGATGTCATGTGATAAATCTACATATCAAGGAATGCCAAAGATTATCAGCAAAGCTGGAAAAGTGATGAAGGATTCACTACCACAGGTTTCAGAAGCTGCACGGGCCAGCTAATACCTTTGGACTTCTAGCCTATAGGAAAGTGAGACACTAAATTTCTCTCTCTTTTTTTTTAAAACCACCCAGTTTGTGGCATTTTGTTATGGCAGTCCTGGGGGACTATTAAGCATACTTTCACTCATTTATTCATCTTCTGACATACAAACATTTTGTCTTCTTTCTCAATTGATCTTCTTATCAGCCCATCCCCTTCAGGACAGCTCAGGACATGGTGGAGACAACTTCAGTGGTGGCTAACTGGAGCTTTCTGAACAACTTGAGTATTCTGAGTCACAAAAATGGTAAAGCTTGTTTGAGTCAGCTCTCTTGTTGCTGTAACTAAAAGATCTGACAAGAACAATTTTGAAGGAGGAAAAGTTTATTTGGGAGCTCACAGTTTCAGAGGTCTCATTCCATAGATGGTAGGCTCCATTCCTCAGGGATCGAGGTGAGACAGAACATCATGGTAGAAGAGTGTGGTGGAATAAAGCAACTCAGGATTCACATCAGGAAGAAGAGAGAGACTTTATTTGCCAGATACAAAATATATCCACCAAAGGCACACCCCCAGTGATCCACCTCCTCCAGGCACATCCTACCCACTTTCAGTTACCACTTGGTTAATCCCTATCAGGGGATTAATTCACTGATTGGGTTAAGGTTTCATAACCCAAACACTTCACCTCTGAATGTTCTTGCATAGTCTCACACATGAACTTTTGGGGGATCCCTAAAATCTAAATCATAACAGCTTGTAAGTGATATGTAAGGTCATTTATCTAAGTGTTACTGTTTTTTTTTTTTTTTTTTTTTTTTTTTTTTAATCTGTGTTGAAACTGAATCTCAAATAGGTTAATGAATTAGATGATTTAGAACAAAAAGTTGTACTAGAATTTGGGGCCCCAGACTACAAGTTTGGTTTTCTTTCCAATGTGCTGGTTTTACAGGCAATCTGGATTTAATTTAACTTTATCCACTTCAAGAAAGGCAATTTATTATTTGCCTTACAAGTATTTATTTGATATTATGCTTTATTATAAATACATTTCCAAATGTGAAAATAAATCCTTTGTCAGGCTTTTCACACAGATTTTAAGGGATCAGAGTAGATGAATATAATACATTTCCTTCTGTTTCAGTTTATATGCCCTGCATGTTGTGTTTAGCATCAAATCATTTTTGACAGTGCTAAGAATGAATAGGGAGTATCTTCCATGAAATCTTATTCCCAGGATGCATTTCCCTGAATATTCATTTACTCATTTGCAGTTTTAATAATGATTTTTTTCCTTATCCCCAGAGCAAGGAGTCAAATTGATAAGCTCTGTTTAATCCTCTCAATGGGGCAAAAATAATTCTTCCCAGATACAAAGAAAACTTACTATGGGAACATGAGATGCTGTAAACACTTCCATTGTTACATGAAGGGTTTCATATCCTTGTTCATGACCCAATACTGCCCTTGGTTTATATCTATACTCCTCCTGAAGTAAAACAGAGGTGGGAATGAGTGGAGAATCTCTGAGCTTCTCCCAAGATGGCAGCCTTCCATTAAACATGGGTACACCCAAGTCAGAGGTTCCAGATTTTGCCTTCCAAAGCAGAGTTGCACTCTTCATCTCTTTTCTCAGGTAAAACTAATAAAGTTATATTATGAAAAAAACTCATTTTTCAAGGACCCTAACACAGCACATTTAATATGTTCATTTATTCACTCAGCAAAAATTTATGGAGAAATGCAAGGCACTGTGATTTGGTCCTGAGGAAACACAACTAGAAGAGCAAAAGTAAGTATTTTGTTTTACAGGGAATTTTTTTTTAACTTGATGAAGAAGACAAGTATTGAATAAGAATTGAAAATGTGCTGAGTCATATGAAAAAATTTAGGGTGTGCTGAGTATATAAAATGTTATCTGGCAGTGGGAGAGTATACTGATTGATTTAGTGTGAAGTCTCTGAGAAAACTATGTTTAAGCCCAAATCTGCAGGATGCATAGGAGTCAGGTAAGCAACTTGAGTAAACTTGGGGAGGACTATCATATTAAGTGACAAGAGTACTGCTTTGAGTGAGCATTAAGGTTCCCCTTACTTTACAAAGACAGAGGGAAAGTTTAGAAAAGATTTTGAGTAAAGCTGATACTAGAGTTTAGAATGTTTTTGGAAAATGAGTTGAAAACTCCTTATTCTGAAAATATATTATAAATAATGAGGGACAACTCAAACTGGGATACTCTTTTCAAAACTCTCATCGAAATAGAAACAATAAAATGTTTCCATAATAAATATAGTAGTTTACAATAGCCAGCCTCCTAGTGCAGCTACTAATATGCTGTGGTTGTCAGGATGTTTGCTGCAAAGGGAAAAAGGCAGTAGTTTTCCAAAATGTGGTGACAGCCTAGTCATAAAAGAACAGGACGCTTCATTGTTATGAATATATGAATCATTCCAGTGGTTTACTGTGAATAGTTTTTACCATTTACAAGAAAACATCTGTGACAACTAAATGGATGATTAGTTGCAGAGTAGATTGCAATTTTGATTTTAAGGGTTGCTTTCCAAACTACCCCGAATTCACCCTTCTCTTCTTTCAGGTGTATGAGTAAGGACAGGGGAGGTCATTTCCAGAATTTTCTGGGTCACTAGGAACAAATTCTTGAAGATTATCCTACTATAAAGTTTTTGCTTCTCTCAGAACTTGAGCATTTCATTAAGATTATCCTATTTTCAAAGAAGTCCATACTCCCTTTCACTCTCTCTCCAACCCCCAGGACATATCTTCAAGGTTAATGTTTAAGTGTTAATTAAGCCTAGCCATCTCTTAAGAGATAAGTAAGTAAACAGGCTAGCCAGGATAACAAGGTTTCCAAGAGTGGACATAAAGGAATGTTAATGCATCCTTCATAATGGAAACAACACATTTATAATCTCAGACTTAAAGTAACTATGGTTACAAAACCTCGGGCTGCTTCACCTTCACTTGGTTCCTTTCACTGGGGATCCACCTCTGTCATCAGGAGAGAGTCTCCTTGTGCTAATGGCTCTCAGTTTGTCATCATGAGAATACAAAGATTAAATACCTTATGAATAGAGAGTGCAAATTTCTTTATCTGCTTGAGAAGTGTCTTTTCAGGAAAGAAGACTTAGTCAACAAGAGAGAAGTGTTCTCAGTTTAAGTTAACTCTCTCCATAAGAACCTTGGCTTTCCATTGTAGCTGAAGTGTTTTGTTATCAACGATTACCTGGCAAGTGCTTCAAGTCTTTGTAGCTTTCTTCCTGATGTTGACTGAGTGCTTCAAAAAGAAGCTCTGTAGATACTTAGGGTGAAGGGGTCAAGAAGATACGATCAAGGTAGAATTTAGAATACTGAATTTGGGAGGAACTGCTGGAGCTATCTTCTCAAAGATGGTTAAGGAGGTAGGAAATTGTCTAAACCATAACATCAGAGACAAAGCACGACTCAAAATTGTTTACATAGTCTGTTTTTTTAAAATGATACTAAACATATAAAGAAGAAAGGAAGCATATGAAAATGTAAACAGTGGTTATCTTAAGGCTGGTATTATGGCTGATTCACCACAGTACACATATACTTCTTCATCAGGAAATATCCAGTAAGTTTTATATATATAAAATATATCTTAAACTCTAACTACAGTTTTGGCAACTACAAAAAAGATCCTGCTAGTTTGGAATACTTTCAGAGGTGACTAACAAACAGTATGATTTTTCACCTGCAGTGGAAAAAGAAGAAGAGTAATGGAACATGGTAGCTAGGTTCAAATATTTAAAGTCTAGTATCAAGATTTATTTTCCAAAGACTAGAGATGCTATGAAGATAGTTATTTTCTTAATGAAAAAAAAAATTCTAGGAACAAAGAGACAGAATGGTATTCCAGAATTACTGAAGGCATCCAAGACAAGGTTGAGTAGATATCAGTGTATAAAAATGAGTGCTTCACTGAGTTAGAAATATGATTTGGGGGTTTTTAAGATCCTTAAAAACTGCTGCACATACCTGTAATCCCAGCAGCTCAGGGGGCTGAAACAGTAAGTTGCAGGTTCAAAGTCAACCTCGATAACTTAACAAGGCCCTAAGCAACTTCACAAGACCCTATTTCAAAATAAAAAAAAATAAAAAAGAACTGGAGGATGTGGCTCAGTAGTAAGTGCCTATTGCTTCAATTCCTGGTACCAAAAATGAAAAATTCTTAAAAACCTTGGATTCAATTATCTGATGTACTGAACACATTTGCCCCAATCTCTAGAGGTTGCAGGTCTTGGTTTTCCTTTTCTCTTTTGTTCTTCTCCCTAGCTGACTCCCACTTCCCTCCTGCATGGACAGAAAGTGCTGGCTTGTGCACTTGGACAAATTGCCCTTGAAATCAATGCTAGAAGAGCAGCAAATTGCTCATAAGAAAGCTTCTGACTGAAGTAGAATTAGAAGTGACAGAAAAGAGTGACTTGTCTAATTTACCACCATGTGTTAATTATGGACTGTTAGTAGTAGGGAAATGTTCTTTTGGTTTGGGGCTTCCAGAGGCATAAGACAAATCACAGAAAATAAGATGGGCTCAAACAATGATTTATCTGATCACACACTTGACATGACCCATGCTGTCCACTCTTTTCTCCATTCCATCAATTTCCATGCTGTTTTACTTGGAAAAGGGTGAAAGATATTCTTTGAATGACTTTCCCACAGATTCCATTCCCCTAATCCTTTTAGTTTATTTTGAGACAGATTCTCACTAAATTGCCCAGGCTGTTCTTGAATTTGTGATTCTCCTGCCTCAGTCTCCCAAGTAGCTGGAATTATAGGCATGTGCCACTGCACCCAGCATTTCAGTCTCTGAAATCAGGATGCTTCTAGTGTGATAATGAGTATAGCACTTACCTCTCATTGACCCAAGATAGGAAGCAAATATGCTTAACACCATTCATTCAGGAATCAGCCAAAGAGTATCAGAAATTTTTGATACAAATATCAATCAATGTCTTCTAATAGAAAGAATTTAATATAGATGATCAGAATTTTAGACAATTAGGATATTTAGCAAATTTCTTCCATTCAAAAAAGCATAAAAATTAGAGGGATGATTCAGTTATTCAAGTGTATCTTTTTGATAATATGAAAGGTGTGGATAGTTTGGACAATTCTTACTTTGTTTCTTAGATTCAAGGCCATGTCATGGAAGAGACAACTGTAACTTTTTTTTTTTTTTTTTTTTTTGGGTGGGGGGAATGGGGATGATCTACCACTGAGCAACATCTCCTGCCTTTTTGAGTTTTTAATTTTGACACGGGGTCTTGCTAAATTTCTGAGGCTGGCCTGAAACTTACTGTCTTCCTGTCTTTGCCTGCCAAACCAGAACTGAAATTCTTGAGTTCTGAATTTTCTGAGCAAGACTTTAATTTCAAATATTCCATGCTAAACTTTACATTATCACTTCCTGTGTTCTTACACATGGTTTACAAAGTTCTGTCCCACAAAAGGCAGCATTGATACTTTGGCCTATAAATTAAAGAAAGTATCAATAGTAACTGCCTCAGGGGCTGCCACAGGCATTAAGTTGCTGACACATCCTGTGCATAGAATAACTTTCTGAGTTCGGTCATGAAGGGGAGACAAGGTGAGAACTTTTTCTCACGCGTTATAAGCTTCATAGCTAAGATTCCTTAAAAAAAAAAAAAAAATCAAGAGAAAAGCATAATAAGTTTACCGAAACAAAGTTGTATGGGACACAAGAGGTTTCATTAATGAAAATGCAGAAAACAAGCAAAATTATGTCTCTTTATAGACAACTGTGCAGAGAAAAAGTGTGACTGGAAAACAAAAGGATATGACCTAATGGGAACGAGCTGGAAGGAGCTTAGCAAGGGCTGCCTGTTCAGATTTTTCTTGGACTTTCTATGTGACATTTCTTCTCTCCTGGGATAGGGTAGGATACCTGTGACATGAGGGTCTTCAAAGGAGGAAGAAGATCAGACAGGACCTTCCTGTTTCTACACTTTTTTTCAGTTTCCTTCAGCTTACAACATGTAGTATGCCAAGGTTTCATATTTATGGGTTTTGTGTTCTGAGCCCAACAGTATGAATGACAAAATCTGTGCACTATTATTATTGTTATTAATGGCTAAAACCCATTTATAGTCCAGATTCTACTGGTATTTGTCAAGCATCTGTACATTCCAGGTATATAGATGTGCTCTTTATATTCATTTAAACTGCTTGCTTACCCTGAGAGAAGAACCTTGTTCCTATTTGTCCATATGAGAAAATGAAGTTCAAAGGATCAAGTGGTTGATTCTTTGCTGGAAGGGTCAACTGGTTCCTTGAAGCACCTAGCTGCATAGAGCTTGGGTACTAACTAAATTCTCCTGGTTCCAAACTGAAGCAAGGGATTTTTAAAATGCTATCACTTGATTTATGTATAATTACCCAAACAACTTGTATGGTTTAATAATAATGATGTGAAAATGTACACATGAACCTGTAAAGGACATACTACATATGATGAAAGATAGTCCCATCTTGAGTCAAATGTGTTAAACTACCTGCCAAGATCACTTCTTATAGGATAATGAGGGGTCTAAAGTCACCTGTCTGCATTCACACTGCAGTACAGGAAGATGCTGTGAAGTTTATACTCCTCAAGAAGAACAATGGATCTTAACTATAAGAAGTCCAAAATTCTTGTTTTCAATTCCTTGACCTTTATGTGATGTACATTATAATTAATTTTTTTTCACTATAGAATAACTTTCTTTGTAAGCATTTAATTCCTATGAAGGTATTATATTTCAAATAATCCTATTGGTAGATATTGAAAAAGAAATGTGTTCAACAAAATGGAAGACCTAAAATTGAGCCAGAAGATGTTGGTCCAAAAAGAAGAAATAACAGGTGTTAGCCTTTATTCTACACTCCTTCATACTGGAAGAGAGTAGAGCAACCCTCTTGTCATTGTGAACATGTGCTAAAGAAAACATAAAAATCTGGCCAAGTTGTTCAGTGAGTCTCATGAATACAGGAAGAAATGTTTACTTGTCTTGAGAATGGAATTCTTGTCCCAGTAGATGGTGAGCCAGCTTCTAGAAGGAGGCCAGCATAAGCCTACTTGTATTGTCTAATCATTCTCTCTTCTGGGAACACTCTAATTTAGCTAAAACCAGGATTTGGATTTGGTCTCACTATAAATTAAAAGAATACTACATGGCTATGCAGCTCTGCTCAAGAGTTTATTTGCCCTTACATTAAAAAATAACTCAAGTTACTCTCGATGGATTCATTAGAAAACTGATTTTTCCACTTTATAGCTATTTTGCCTGGCAGATGGGATCTGGTTTTTTCCTTATGTTGCATTTTTTGAACTAAGTATATATGGTGGGATAGCAATATACTCTGCCGCCAACAAAAAAGCCACATGCATATTTCAATAAAATTGCATTATTTGGCATCTACTGTCCACATATGTTCATTTGGCTATGACTAGTCTAAGCCAATTATAGCCACAAGGGGAGTAGGTGTTTGAAATTTAAACAAAGAACTCTAAATTTTTGAGGAGAGAAGAGGTCTCTCGAAAGGTAGATCCATCTCTAATTCATTTTTAATGTAGCTGACAATGCCATAAATCATTTGTTTGTCTCCCATTACATGCTGGCTTCTGTGCCATAGAAACCTGAAAAGAAAGTTTCTTTATACATTTGCTTAGGGGACTTAAGTTTAAGTAGGACTCTGAATGAGTCTTTAAGAAGGAATGGCTTTGCCATGCAGAGAAGGGAGAACATTTCAGACAGAGAGAATGGCAGGGAGGTGTGGTGTCTTCAGCGGGAGAGCGAGTTGTCCTGTGTGGCAGGAGTACTTGTGGTGGCCTGAATGGAGACAAGATGGTGGGAAGGGGATGGCAGGGAACGTGGACTTACTGTTCAAGAGTGCGGTCATCCGAAGTCTGATGATGACGGTGAGGGGGAAGCTCTATGCCCATGAATACTGAAAAACAACAGTACCTTCCCCAAAGCATGACAAGAAACCCTGATGTATCTTCTTCCCAAACAAAGAACATCTGCAAATATAGGCCTGAACTTAACAGGCCTAGTAACTAGGGGTAAAAGTTACCTTAAAAAGTATTATGAAACTAAGAAACAAAATATTCAATACTCCAGACAGATTACCCCATCATTTGTTGTCATGCTGATTTTTAGGAATTTGGTTGGGGATTGGTAAATAAGAGGGTACATAGATGGAATTACTGTGACTGGTTTTTGATCTAAAATGAAGGTCACTCAGAGATACCCTTTGTTTCATCACTGCTTATCTATGTGTCAAAAAGAAAAACCCAATTTAAAAAGTATTGTGTCATGCATATTTTTTATGACACAAAATGAAGGTGGTTGACCATATGGCTTGTGTGCGCCTCTGTAATCAGTATCTAGAGTGTGACCTTGTTGTAATTTGGTTTTGTCCAGATTATTATCCAAAATATTTAGCTATCAACTTTTATGCTATGTGTTAGTGTTTTATATTTGCATGCCCGCATACTGTAGTCAAGAGTTCGGGCTCCAGAACCAAGGAAACCTGAGCTCCTTGCCTCCTAAGATTCACATGACCTCAGCAAGTTATGAGATTCTTTTAAGGCTCAGGTTTCTCAACTGTTAAAAAGAAAAATCAGATGACTACTCCTATCTACCAGGTAATTATCATGAAGATTAAGTAAAAGTGTTTGAAAAAATTCTTATCATGGTGGCTGGTAGGTACTAAAGACTTGATAAATGTCAATTAAATAATTTTTATTATCACCCAAAGATAAACATGTATAATCAGTCTGAGAAAAAGCATCTGTATAAACAACTTTATCTGCACCCTCAAGCCAGTTGATTGAGTGCATTTTGCTTGATTAAATGATGATTAAAAGGGGTAATAATATCAACAAAATATAATACTTCAGATTTAAGAATAAATAATGTTGTTTTTATTAACAACACTATGAACTATAAAAGATAAAATATTCTTATGGCTCACAAAGAAAAAAAATCAGTATAAAACATTCAAGAAAAAAAATTACACACAAATTCATGCCAGAATAGATCAAGGAAATGAAGGAAGCAGGGAAACCTCTCAAAAAGATTAATTTGTCACAACAAATACTTTCAAATAACCAGAGTGGAAAAAACATCATGTCAGCTAGTGAATTGATACTGTCAAGTAAAATGATGAGGATCTAAAAATACCAGACTTATTTAACCTTTTAAAAATAGCCAGCTCTTTATTTCTCAAGTTTAAACAATTCTTCCCCAATGTAATATTTTAGTTATGTTTGTGACTTTTAACACATACAATATCACAAAGGATGCACATCAAAGACACATTCTGTTAAAATAAGCACCATTTTTGTAATACCTAGGTTTGTTTAAAAAGGTGTGCATTATTGAGTAAAGCTTCAGGTTCTCTATTTTTTAAAAAAATATACATACACATATTAAACACAGTTGCCATACTTATCTTTTGACCAACAAACTAAATATAGTCTTTGTAGGAATGTTCCTCAAATTATGCAATGCTATGATAAGAACTTGGGAAAAGAATTTGTTCTACTGCTAATTTGATTTTGGCCAATCTTTCTCCAAGTTTACATTTGAATGTATTTTCTTATTTAAGAAAAATTTTTTTTTAAAGTCAGGCACGATGGTGCACGCCGGTAATCCAGCAGTTCAGGAGGCTGAGGCAAGAGGATTGTAAGTTCAAAACCAGCCTCAGCAACTTAGCAGGACCCTAAGCAACTTAGTGAGATCCTGTCTCTAAATAAAATATAACAAAGGGTGGGGGATGTGGCTCAGTGGTTAAGCACCCCTGGGTTCAATTCCTGGCACCAAAAGGAAAACAATACATATTTTTTTAAGAAGGTATAGTTAAAATATGTTGGCAGAATAGTTATTTTAAAATAGAAGATACAGAGGTTGAATAATATGTCAAAGAATGTATTAAAATATTAATATTTTCACCAATACAACTTTCCTTAAAAATCAGTAAGCAATAATTGTGGAGTTGGACAAAGTAAAAATATGTATAAATAGTATGAAGTATAAATATGGTACCATATATTGATAGGATTTCTCAGAAAGATAACTGCCTGACTGAAGATTTACTAAACTTCTGTTATCATATGTATTCAGGTTTAAGATTTTTTTATTACATGCAAAAAATAGGGTTTCTCTACATAGTGTCAATTCCAGGTCATATATGATTAAATATGTCAATAATTCACATTCCTCCTTGAGCACCATGACATTCAGAGATTCTGACTCCTCATCATGTTTGAGAACAACCACTTTAGAAGGACACACATCTGGATCATCCATTTCTATGTAATTATTCTAAATTTCTTTGATTATATCTCTGTTGAGTAAGGAAAATCTGAAGCTACATACATGAGTAGTCACCTTCCTGAGGAATAGGTTCATTGACATTTCTGGGGTGTCCATCACAAGTACTCTCACTCTAATGGAAAAATGATAAACAATGCAACTTTTCCTTATGGTTGCAAAAGGGTATTAACTAGCAGTGCTTCTCACAGGTTTCTTTGGCACTTACATAATGAACTCCAAGAAGGAATTCATGTTTATGTGACATAAATCTGGGAATTGTGTTTATCATTCATTACAGAAACTATCAAGTTGAGACGAATGAAGATATTGTTAAAATAGGCTGACAAAGAATATTTTTAAAGAGAAAATATAGAGTTTGAATAATATATGTTAAAGAAGATCTAAAAATATTAAATGCAAATCACTTTTCTTGGAAGACAGTGAAATCATTACAGACCATGATCTTCTCATTAGCTTGAGTTCCTTATAGCTGTATTTAACTGTTCCTCTCAGATGCAGTGTGAATATCTAAAAAGTGGTAACACCACAAGGTTGGAATTCAAAAGGATTTTAGTAAAGTAAAGCTTGCTGACTTTCCTTGCCAAAAGAATTTTTCACATGTCTGAGAGAGGGACTAATCAAAAGGCACAAGATTGGAGATAATCAAAAGAACAGAGATAAGACTGAGAAAGTCTTGGTTCCATAAAGTTTTCATTGTAGGATCTGATCTCTGTGCCTTTGTTTCCTTGCCTGTTAAACATAAGAACTAGGGGCACCTTAGGTCTCTCCAGTTCTGCTCTTCTGTGATAGCAAGTATTCAGGGTTCTCCACTCCATAAGAAATGCTCTTTTGTTTTGTTAGGTTAAATAATATAGTATGGCAAAGATTAAAGATTAAGCAGCCCAAATTATGAATACAGGCTTCATTATAACCTGGCCATACACAAATTGAGATTAGGTTTATTTATTAATTTGAAAATTCAAATGGATGTCTATAAAACCATGTACAGCTAGAGGCATCTTTAACTCAGAAAGATTTTGTGAATACAACTATGTGTACATTTATCTGAAATAAATGGCACCCATCCTCCTTCCCTCCCTCCTTTCTTTCTCTTCCTTCCTTCCTTCCTTTCTTTCTGGTACTGAGTATTGAACCCAGGGGCTCTTTACCACTGAGCTGCATACCCAGTTCTTTTTTTTTTTTTCTTTTTTCTTTTGAGATGTCTTACATATATCATGGTAAATGTAACTCCCTTAAAGCTTTTACCATCAAATAAATAAGTCTCTGTGTGTGTGTGTGTGTTTGGTAGGGGTGGCTTTAAGGGATAATTTATGTTAAATATTTTATTTACTGAACCATATTAAAATTCACTAGCCAATGATTATACAGATTGTAATGATTCTAGCATGATCAGAATCCATATACTTCAATCATGATATGACAACAATTTATGTAACCATTCAGTAATTTTCAGAAAGTAATTATAATCATTCTAGTGAGATATTAGACATTCTTTCTTTGGAGTTTTTAATGCATTTAAATAATCCCCACAGGTTATTCAAAATATGGTATGTGAAACTACTATAAAATGCCCAGATGTTAGCAAAATTTTGGTCTTTTATTTTCTAACACCTTTTTCTAACACCTATTCCTGTATAATTTTAGAATATTCCATATAAACACAACACAATTCACATCTTCTTAATAGTCCTTAGTTTTTAAAAAAGTACTTACTCAATTTTTCATATTAATCAGACAAGAGAAGAAGATCTTCTTAAAAGCCTTCATCAACATTCTGCTTTATATTTCCAAAGCTCCATTTTGAGAAATATTTACTGGCTTATAGGGGATCCACAGGAAACTAGACAGGTCTTGCTTAAAGAGATGTCTCAGGCATTTACTAGAAACACCATAAAAATGTGTGGTTGGGGTGTCTGGATCAAGGATGTTTCTGGGCTTCACTTAACATTTATTCTTATTTTTCAGTAAGGATTTTCCTTGGGACACTAGTTTTTCAAAAATATTGCCCCATAAAAGGAATTTCTGGTTGAACAATTTGAAATTCTTGGCATATTCTGTCTTCTTATTTGAAATTCACAGATCACAATAATACACTCGAGTTCCCAACAGTTACTGCACTAAAATATATTAGTTAGCTCTGTTTAGACAAAATTTCCTCAGTGGTAGGTGTAGTTACGGACTATAAGAATGAACCAGTCGACTCTTTTCTTCTTTTTCACTTCTGCTAAATGCTACTAATTTGTAATTCCATCATATGCTCAACAGCAAGCATTGCTCCAGACTCCACGGCCTTGGGATCCTCTATATTATAATCATGGTATTTTGACTGTTGCAGGCCAGAGTGGAATCCTGGGAGCAGGCATTTTGGAAAACAGTAAAATCTTAGAACTCTCTGAGGGTAGTTCAAGATATGATTCCAAGTTAAAAACTGATATTTCCTAGGACACAGTGAGTTTGCTGTTGCCTCATGCTTTTCTAGTTATGTTCAGAAATATGATGAGTAATGAGCTGCGACAATGGTGTTTACTAAATGACTGCTCTCCAGTCCTTGGATTCCCAGAAAACAGATAACTGCTGACATGGTGAATGTGTCTTTGTTGCAGAAATGGCCATAAAATAGGGGAAAAGTTATAGAAAGTTATATTTGGGTTATACTTCAAATAACCAAACTTTCCAAAGATGATGAAAAACTTCAGATGGGCAAGCATGACATGGGTTGTTGTCCGAATGGGCCAATAACTTGAACTTGAGACCCTGCTTGTAACTCAATTGTCAAAAATATGTTCTTCCTTAATTTAAAAAGAAATCCTCTGTGGTGGTAGCACAACAAGGTGAACAGACTCTGTGGCACTGGACTGTACACTTGACATGGTTCAGATGGCAAACTTTTGACTATGTGTGTTTTACCACAATTTAAAAAATGTAGGCTTTGAGATCCCACTTAAAAGCAATATAGTTTTAAATATCTGTAAGGATTACAAGCCTTGTAATAAAATCAGATTCTTTAAAATGTCTAAAAGTAGAGTGATAGAGAAGGTTGTCTCCCTGGGAAACTCTCATCTCTACCAAGAAAGAAGACAGTAATGGATGCAGGAAAGGACAAACAGTGGTCAGAATAGGGGCCCATATTCTCTGTTTTCACCACTTAAATCCCCATCACATTAGGGCTACAGCAGCTTTGAAAATGAACTTCCCTTTTACATTCCCTTCCATAGTTTTCTATAAATCTGAAATGTAATTCATGAATTTTCTTAAAAAGTTACTTCACTTCCTCTAGCAAGTGAAACTTGCTCTAAGGTTAGGTAGAATACATTCCATTTATCAAAATGTACTTTAATATAGGAGAATTAACAAATTTGAGATATATTCTTAGGCAAAGATTAATGAGCAACAAAAGAACTGAAGAATGGTAAAATTGATTGCATAGCCAAGAATGTAGAAAACCTTTGCTCATGTTGGTTAATATAGTCTCCTGACTGTAAGTCAATACTATACCTTTCATGACTCAAACAGTATCTAGTGTAATATACACCTAATAAAGATTTTTAAATGATTTAGTAAATTCATGATAGGGTTCAAATGCAAAAAGCTGTGTTTTTGGTAGTGCTTAAAAAGTGACATCAAGTGAGGTATTTTCAGTTAATAAATGATTTGAATTATCACCAATTAATCATTTAGATATCTAATCAGTCACAGGTTCCATCATTCACCAAATACTTTCTCAAATTCATCCAAATCTCACATATGGAATTTTATTCATAAGCCAGTGCACTACATTTCAAGAGACCAATATTGTCAACACTTAAGCACTTCATATCCAATTCTTCACATGAATCTTTTTGTCTGTTGGACTATTGTTGAACTTTCCTCATGAAATCTGAGCAATAAAATTATACTTCATAAATGTTTTTGTATCTTTTAAAGTAGAGGCATTAATATATAATTTCCTACATATTTTAAGATATTGCATTGGAGAAAAAACTTTAAAATATTAATGTTATTTGAATTAATTAATAGTCTTCAAAATTTGAGTTGTTTGCATGCAAACGTTAAAATAAGGAATGATTAAATGCTTCATGTAATCCTGATGTAAGATTAGAGATGAAAAACAGTGTGCCAGTATTTGGAATAATATGAAGCAGTATCGCTGTTTTAAAATATATATCCTAGATTTTAGTTACTAGTATTGGAGGTTTTGATTTAGAAACACTAAAATGTAAACAGGAAAATTTGGAACATAGTTTCCACATGATTAGCTGAAAGGGGACAAAACTTTGGAGTCACTTTGAAACCTATTTTAAAAGCTCAGCTACTTTGACTTTTTTTCTATTACAGAACCATGAAAAGTTATTTCAACTGAATTGCATACATAACTCCTAGAGTGTAGACAGTTGCTATTATTTGTTCACTTCATCAAAATGCTCTTTTAAATTCTTGCTACATCTGTATTACCAGGTCTTGGAGAAACCAAGGTGAAAGAGGCCCAGGAGAGGCCAAACCCTCTTTGCTATTTCTAACAAAGGAAATGCCATTCTTGCCACTAACTCTTGGAATGATTTCCAAGTTCTCTAAAAATAATTTAACCTGTGTCAAATAGCTGTCTCATCTGGAAAACTCAATAAATGAATGTAGAAGTTAGAAAGAGTAGGGGAAAGTTAGGTGTTACACTGAAATGGTATATCCCAGGCATGTTGGGTTGGGATTTCAAATTAGCCAACACACTTCCATCCATCTGCTTACTTTTCTTTAAACTTGAGCTATATTATTGCAGAAAAGCATAATAATCCCCACTCTGATCTTGTGTTTCAAATAAAAGTGCCTAAAGCATCATGGCACAAGCACTTTTGTAAAGAGGTTAAATATTATGTGTGGATGAATTTCCTTTGGGGATCAGCATTTCTACATTAAAGGACAGATTATTCAGGGATGAAAAGTAGGAGAAGTAATTTACAAAATATTCCTATTCAGTGACAATGATTCCAATTTTGCATTGAACTGTAGCTTAAAGAGCATATGCCTAACAATAGATTCTTTACAATTTTGTGCAAATTATTTCTTGGTAACTAAATCACACTTCACTCTACCTGAATAGCTAAACCTCAGGCAAATCCTTATACAATGCAAAAGTAAACAGTATGCTTTATTTATTTGTTCAAAAGCATGGAAGTTTTATATATTATTTTCTTATTTTGAAATATTCTTAACATGGAAGTTATTAGAAAGCATATTTTAAAATTATGTTATATGATTTTGCAAAGAAATTATATTTTATACATTTTTGGCTGTCATATTATTTCAGATTAACATTTATTCTATGTTGATCCACATGTGAAATATTGCCTCTAATGATTTTCAGAATCATTAGATCTAGTGTCAGAATCATTAGAAGTTAGTGTCTTCAATTAGGAGAACTGGACTATTTTTAGGAAGGATGACTGCATTGGACATTAATTTTTGCAGAGTGTCACACTGCTATAGTTTGGATCTTAAGTTTCTCCCAAAGGTCTGTGTGGTGAAGAGTTGGTCCCCAGCATGGCACTATTGGGAGGTGATGGACTGTACAAAGGGTGGGGCCTAGTGGGAGGTCTTTAGGTCCTTAGGAACTGTCCTTAAAGGGATAGTATGTTCCTAACTACTTTCTCTTCCTCTTTCACAACCTGGCCATGAGATAAGCAGATTTGGTCCACAATGTGCTCCCTCAGTGGTGTGCTACCTCTATCCCAAGGGTCTGAAAAGCAATCGGTCTAACCAGTCATGGACTGGAATAGCCAGAACTGTGATCCAAAGTAAGCCCTTTTTCTTTAAAGTTGATAATCTCAGTATTTGTTATAGTAACAGAAAGTTGACTAATACCTACACAAAGATGATTTTTCAAGGTAACCAAAAGTATAATGGAAATATTCTGGATTTTACACATTTTTCTACTTTATTTGTAATATGTAAGAGACAGGTTGTAAAAATTTTGTAAAGAAAAAGGACTTTGGTAACTTGCATACTTGTTCTAGCTGACTATATCAAGATGAAAGTGAAACTCAACTGTCTAAAGAGTCATGTGATAGAGTAAATACAGGTTCATGCTATGGTTTTGCTTTCCTGCTCTCAGTGTGTGTGTGTGTGTGTGTGTGTGTGTGTGTGTGTGTGTGTGTTTTCAGGGAGTAGAAAACAGGATGAAAGAAGATAGTATATGGAATATCTGACTTTTGCTGAGAACTGGTGCTCAATAGTTGGCTTCTGATCTACAAAGAAATAGGCAATATATAACAAAAAATTTGCCAAAAGAAATTCCTAATTCTTTTTTTCCTACTAAACCTAGAGTTGCTCCTATGTTTTACTGGAGATAAAATCTCCAGTAAGAAAAAGAAATCTGATTGCTGTTCTTTATATTGTTTGAGTTACTGTCTTTAACAACTGCTAAAATGAATGGAGTACACAGGTGGATATTAGCACAAGAGAGGATGTTGGCTTTTGCTGCTTAGTCTCTCTGTAGGCTAGATGGTTACAATTGAGGGAAATAAAAAATGTTGTGTTAGGAGAATGGGCAAGTGTTCAGAATAAAGCATGGTTTTTAATTGATTCCAACTAATAGTTGGAATACTAATTACTATATAAATCATTAAAATGCATGTAAATATGAAACTTTAATTCTAAATACTGAAGAAAAATAAAAAGAAATTGTATCTCTTTTAAGACTAAGCTAAATTATTTATAAAGAATCTCTGAGGAAATGCTCTCATTAAATCTTTTATTTCACTCAATGACATTAATTTTGGCATGGCTTCCCATGTAAGAATGATGAAATAGAGGAAGATAAAGTTTAAGTAAAGATTAGCAACTGTATTGACTTGATAGCACTAAATATTTTTTTCATCAATCCTTCATCTGTTTTGATTTAAAAGACTCTCTACTCATTTTGTATAAGTAACATTTAGTCATGTACTTTTACTATTTTCTGTTTCTGAAAAAGCATAAGAAATGGGTAACCTGAGTAGCATTTCCAAAAAGAAAGTTATTCTTTGCTAATGTAAATTAGCCATCAGTCTGAAAAATGTAAAACTTTATAAAATATTTGAGAAAAAAAATAAAATTGTATTTATCATTGTGTCTCTCTTGGGCTTATCACAGGGTCCACCTTATACTTACAAGTGTGGCTGTAAATTTATCCTAAATGATGAGCAATTTGAGTCTAGATTACCAATCTGGATTAAAAGTCTAAATTCAATCTGGTCCTAATTTGTGGGAAATTTGCGTCTCCCAGAGTAGGCTAAGCACTGGCCGCAATCACTTCTACCCACTTTTTTCCTGCCTCCTGGCCAGTGACAGGAAAAACAGCACTAAACATTTTGATGATTCACTGTAAATGTGCATGTCATACTTTTATCCTGATCTTTTTGTGGCTAGAATCTTAATAGTCTCCCACACCAGGAGTCATGTTTGAAATACAATACATTAGCAATCCGAAGCACAGTTAGCTGTGAAGCAGGATCCCCAGAATAAATAGATGAAATTCTAGACATTTCTAAAGAGGATCCAGCTCCTTAATGGCCACTGAGGTCTTCACTGAATAGGTGTGAATATTTCAGTGCAGTCCAACCTGAACTGAAAAGCAGTTCTTCCTTCCAAATTTAAATACCTCCTGTGCACATGAAAAAAAAGAGGTTCTTTTATTAGTCCAAATGTTACTATGGTTCGGATCCTGAAAAAACATTCTCTTATTCTTGGGTATGTTCTTCAGCAAAGGGAAGTTGGGAAGCTAGGCTAGAGATTAGACTAATGAGTGGAAGTGATAAACTGGAGACTTCCTGTTTTCCCCTTATAACAGGCAAGGCTGGGCAGAGAGGGGTTGAGAAAGTACAATTCTCTGCCAAGTTTAGATGATAAACTATGGGTGAACTTCAACAAAAGTCTATTGGCCAGCAGAAAATCTTCTGGTATTTGGTTATTGAGGATGGTCCAAACCATTTTCCTCGCAGGTTGGACCCATCCTCCTTGCGGGGCAAGCACAGCTCCCGTTGAGAGGGTTGCAGGGAGCTCCCCGAGCACACTGGCACTTCAGAGCACAGTTCCATCCATACTGGCCTGGCTTGCATTCTGTGAGGGAAAAAAATAAAAATGACGGCAATTCAAACATGCTTTTCAAGCACACTTGTCTTCTTCCTATTACTTCTTGGAACTTAATAGGATAATGATAGACTTGTAAAAAACTTTGTTTTATCCTGTGGTATCTTTTTCCCATGCTAGAATGTTGTATAATAAAAGCAACTACTTAAAAAAAAAAAAAAAAAAAAAAAAAACAGGAGGAGGGTAGGGAGTAATAAGGAAGTTTGTGACAAAATTGGAAGAGGAGAAGTCAGGACGGCAACTGATATTTTTAAAGTGATTTCTCAGAATTAGATTATTCAATAACATTTATAGCAGTAGGGACACAGGGAAAATGGATTAGTTGCCTCAAGGTCAGAAAAAGGCGGGACTTGCCCTGAATACACAACATCTGAGATTTGTCTGTAGGTTGAAAACACAATTATCTGTGCTTCTGTTGTTGAAAATGAAATGCCTTTAAATTCAACTCTTTCATCTCTTAAAATATGTCAAAGGGCCATAGATCCCCTGTGTGTCTGCTGCTGTAAAATCCTGCTCTATGCACCAAGGGATTCAAACCATCTCTAAGTTGAATTGCACTATGCTTGCAACCAGTAGGAAAATGAGGGGAAGGAATAAAAAGTGTTAGCTTTATAAATAACTAAATGTGGAATAAAAGAGGACAGCCTGGGTGTTTGCTGTTAGTCTGTGTTAGTCTGGTATCCAGGAAAGAATTAGCAGGAAAAAAAAAAAAAAAGGTTCTTTTTCTGAAGGATTTTGAGGATAAGAAAGCCCAGTCTGGCCCACAAGTAACAAAGTAACCTCACATTTCCTGGTCAGTCAGGCAGGATTGGGAAGTCACCAGAGAGACTTCCCTTTGCTCTCATGACAATCATGTACTTTTGTCCAGTTAGCAAAGGGGGTTCCTAATACATTATCTTAATTGGTTTTAACAAATACCTGTGAGGTGGGCATGGCAGTGAGGTAAGTGTGCCCATTCTAGAGAGAAATAAACTGAGGTTTGATATGGCATAAGTGACCTTCTCAATTGTTACATCCCTGCTACATGGCAGAGCTACCTTTCTGACTTTTCACCTAGTGTTCTTTCCTCTTTCTGCACTACTACGTGGGAAGACACAAGGTAGTAAGCATATGTAGAAGAAAGTTGAAACAAGGAAGTAGTGGGTTGGAAAGTGAAAATTTTGGAAATATCATTATAAACATGAGGATATAGGTAGGAGTGTGAATTTGAGCCCATGGGCAAAATTTTGTTGAATACATCTTTATTGCCTCAATATCCTGTTTTCTGGATTGGGAGATTGGTTCTTCATAAATACTCCTTGAGCAGTTGGATGCTTAGTTTTGTGACTCTCTTGCATTATGAAGGTAGGTTAAGATGTGGTCTACCTCTCCTGTCTTAATCGACTAATTAGATTTTAAATATGAAGCAAGTAGAAACACAAAAAATTGATTTTGTAACTAATTTTTTTATGGGGTTCAACATTAGCAAGCAGTAATTCAATCTTTTTCTTCAGGAGGAAGCTTTGGACACAGTGCAAATGTTGCTTTTAAATGAATCTTTTCTCTAAACCACTGAGCTTTTGAAAAAAAAATTAAGAAGTTATATGTTATTTCAAATTTAGCCCCACACACCCACTATGGCCCAGTGTATTGCAGGATTACCAAGTTTGGTGGTAAGACCACGTTTTCTTGTTTGAAAAGAGGGTTATTAGTCAGGATTTCTCCTGAGCAGTACAGAATCTGATTTTAATTTATAAAAATACCACATTTTCATGTTAATAACAGTGTGTATTTAAGACATCTGTTTGAATGTCTGCAAATGTTAATTTACCAAGGGGGGGAATAATCCAATAAAAAGTTGTTACATTCTTTTATGAATTAATATTATGGCTGTTTAATAGGTCCTTTACCAGAGTTCAAGTTAAAATGAGGTCTTTTATCTTTATGGCTCCTGCATAGACCCAGCTGCTCACAGTTAATATCACAGATGAACTGTGCCTAATTGAAAATAAAAATGCAAATAAAAGACCTTGTAGTACATCTGTGTAGGCTGTGGGCACCTCCGTGAGCTCACAACAAGAGGGACCTTGTGGTACCCAAAGGTACAGTCATGTGGCAATTTGCTTCTGGATGATGAGAGATGTGTGATGCAGGAATTTAGGCCATAGAGGATAGAGGAGTCTTTAACGTACATCCTGACCAGAAGCTCTCTCAGTTTAGTGATTAGTTTTAAAACATGGTTGGGTGCTATACAATAAAACAATCTGCAGTGATGGACATGTTCTACACTGTGCTATCCAGAGTGGTTGTCAATAGCAACATGTGTCCATTGGGTGCTTGAAGTGTGTCCTATGTGAGCAAGGAGATGAATTTTAAGTTTTAAATTTAAATTGAATAGCAATTTATGGTTAATGACTACCATACTGGACAAGCAAAATCACTTCCTTTTCTTTCTGCCCCCCTGAGAGGTGATATAGTGAGGGTGGTAAAAGTTCAGTTCTGAACCCAGACTCTTTGTTTCACGTCCCCAATCTGCCACTTCCTTGCTGTGTAACAGTGGGCAAGGTACTTAGCTGTTTTTGTATTTCAGCTTCCTCATCTATAACAGGGGAGTGGTGATGACAGGAAGGGCACAGAAAATAAACCAAAATGCATGTCACATGATGTGCACCAATAAACATCTGTGGGTGTCTTCAGTATTCAGGTGGGACCACAACTGCTGGGAGCATCTGCTTTTAGTGCCCATTCAATGGATGACTTATGTACTGCAGATATTTGTTCTGACAGGTTTAGTAATGACAAGGTTCAAGTCCTTCTGTCCACTATGATTCATGAAGAATGCTGAGAAGTAAAAATCCCTTCCACAAACATTTGCTGACGCTTTATCTATGCTAAACTGTGCTCTAAGCTTTTTTTTCCGGTAAAAGAAAAAAATTTTTTTTTTTTTTTTTTAGTACTGAGGATTTGACCACTGAACACATCTCCAGCCCTATTTTTTTGTATTTTATTTAGAGACAGGGTCTCACTGAGTTGCTTAGCACCTTGCCATTACTGAGGCTAGCTTTGAACTTTCTATCCTCCTGTCCCAGCCTTCAGAGTTGCTGGGATTACAGGCATGTGCCACCACGCCTAGCTAAAAGAAAAAATTAAAAATAATATGAATTGAACTCTCAAAAAGCTTGCAATGCACAAGGATCAGAAATTAAATGATGCTGTTTTGCAAAAAAAAAAAAAAGACAGGAAAAGAAAAGAAAGGAAAAAAGAGAGAAGGAAGGAAGGAAGAAAAGAAAGAAAGAAAGAAAGAAAAAGAGAGAGAGAGAGAATGAGAGAGAGAGAGAGAGAGAGAGAGAGAGAGGCCCCTTTCAGTAAATGCCTAGGTGGGAAAACCCAAAGGATTGCAAATCAATATTCATAACCTCCTGGTCGTAGTCTACAAGTCTATGAAAAATGGAAAAAGTAGTAATACAACATTCTTGAGAGTCACTGATGGTTTCTTATTCTGGAGTACATGTAAACTTTCACATACACTATTGTCCACTGATAGCACTGCACCAAGTCTAGAAGCAGACTACCTGGGTTTAAATCTTGGTTCTGTCACTCATTAACTTTCTGTGCTCCAGCTTTTTCTTCTGACAAAAAGGAATATGACTAGTGACAACCTTACAAGTTTGAGGGAAGAATAAAATGAACTGAGGTAAAATATTTAGGATAATGCCTGGCACTCAAAGAAAGCAGCTTTATTGCTATTGCTCAGAACCAATATGGGATGTGAAAAGGCAGAAATCCTGGTGAAAAACATTTTTCTTTTAGCCTAGAAGGTTACTATGACTTTCTCACCATTATTATAATCCCATGTTATAGGATCATAGATTATTATTGCAGAAAATTATCTTAGAAATATATAGTCTTAACCCATCTCTTTTTGAAGATAATAAAAGTAAATTCTGATTATCTGTTTTGGATCATACATGAGGCAGGCTCAGTCATTTAGGACTATAGTGAATTACATAAAGCTTTTTGATCTGGCAAGCATTCATCAAGGCTAATAGCAAGTGATTAGTCAGAAATCATTTCAATCTACTCTATCTTCTTCTTAGGATAGTTCCTGAAGAATTGGAGCTTTTCATTCTGTGTCATTCTTCCAGTGAATGAAAAGGAAAGTAAAGTATAAATTTCAATTTGCAGAGACTACCTGGGAGCTTGAGTCTCAAGAATATTTCTGGGACTGTATCTTATAACTACTTTATTCTATTGAATTCTGTGAGTCACCTTTGTTATGAGGTTAATTGTCTATTTAGGTACTTACCTTATACCCTCTGTCAGCCAAGGTGCTGGTATGGGTGACTGTAGTGTAATAATATGAACCTTGATTCATCTCACTAAGGGTAAGGTGGAAAGTAATGTTCAGACAATGTTCTTCAATAGAATGTTGTTTCCAGCATAAAAGTGTCTGCAGGCCAGGCACAGTGGCACCTATCTATAATCCCAATGGCTCTGCAGGCTGAGGCAGAAGGGTCACGAGTTCAAAGCCAGCCTCAGCAACTTTGTGAGGCCCTAAGCAACTTTAGAGACCCTGTCTCTAAATAAAATGTATAACATAAAAAGGGCTAGGAATGTGGCTCAGTGGTTAGGCTCCCCTAGGTTCAATCCCCAATACCAAAAAAAAAGTATCTGCAGATCTCTGTGTGAATGAGTCAGAGGGGTGTTCTGAGGTGCCTTGGATCATACCAGCTTCACATCGAGCTCCAGTTCTCCCTGGTGGACAGAAGCATTTTCCAGTTACTGGGTGGCAGTAACTTTCTCCTTCACAGTCACAAACTTGATGGCAGTCATCTCCAAACATTCCCAGCAGACACTCTACAAAGGAAAGAGAAATGCTGAAATATGAACCCCTTGAGCTTTCACTGATGGAAATGTGCTATAACTATGCGCTTTACAGTTTTTTCACTGCTGTGACTAAAGGACACGACCAGAACAACTGTAAAGGAGAAAAGTTTTATTTGGGGGCTCACAGTTTCAGAAGTCTTAGTCCAAAGAAGGCTGGTTCCATTCCTCAAGGCTCTTGAGATGAGGCTGAACATCATGGCAGAAGAGTGTGGCAGAGGGAGGCAGCTCACATGGTGATCAGGGAGCAGAGAGAGTTTCTACTCTCCAGATGCAACATATATACCCCACAGCCACAACCCAATTCCAACCTCCTCCAGTCACACCCTACCACTTCAGTTACCACTCAGTTAATCCCAATCAGGGGATTAATTCATTGATTGGTTAAGACTCTCACAACCCCAGTCATTTCTCCTCTGACCCTTTTGCATTATCTCGCACATGAGGTTTTGGGGGGCACCTCACATCCAAACCATAACACTGTGCTTTATAATATGGTAGTCAATAGATACAACTTGCCACTGGGTACTTGAAATGTGTTGTGTGTGACTATGGAGGTGAATCATAAGTTAAATTAAATTTAAATTAAATAGCAGCATGCTGCTAATGACTACCATAGTGGACAATGCAACCTTTAAATTGAGATTTAAGATAAAATCATCAAGATTGAGTTCCATATAGCAAAGTAGTAAGATAAAGTGAGATTTGCTGGTCAGAAGAGAGGAAAGTTTTAGAATTCTCAGAAATAAGGTCCATTCTGATTTGACACTTAGGATTTAAAATTGATTTACTTTGACACTGGTTTATATTTTTGAGAATGTAAGTAAATTAAAGATAAAAACTTAAGAAAGAATACAAAATCTACTGCCTGAGAGTGTTATTTTTAATATTTTTCCTCAAAGTGTTATTTATTGTGCATCTCTCTAGAAGACTGTAAGTTCCACGTCTTCCACTATATTTCTAGAATTTAACACAGAAACAGGCACATAATAGTTATCATTTTATTGAATCATTAAATAATATATGAATAGAAGATTAACAAGAGATAAAAGATGTAAAGCTTTAGTGACATCTGAGAATATGTTATGGGACTAACAGAGATGCTTTTAAAAGATCCTAGACAATAACTTGATTCATCACATAACATTAAATTTCTTTTATCATTATATTATTAACATTCTGATGGTTGTTGTAATTATGTGCATAAGAATGTACATAAAATAGGTCAAAATGGTACTCCTAGTTGTTAACCCAAAACTATGTAGTCTGTTTGGCATTACTTCTAATAGAATTGATCAGTGTCATTTTGGGTTTTATAATATATAATTTCAAAATGATTAGCCTAAATTCTCACCTTCATATCTTCATAAATACTCATAGCTGTAATTTCTTTCTAGCGATAAATGCCTAAATCATCTCATTTAATATTATCATGATCTTTGTATTATTTTCAATATCAATGAACTCAATATATGTCACATTAAAAAAAATAATGAAATGTTTACTTTCATTCAGAGGTAGAATCTTCATCTGTTGAAGACTAACAGCTTCAACTGTGTTTTGAGATATTAAGCAATTTAATTTAAGGAAAAATAACATTTTTGTGCACAAAAATCAACAACAAATCAGAAGCAACAATCAAGCAACAAAATCAGAAGGACCCATTATATTGGTCATTGAGTGAATTCCTGTTCATTTGGTGTCAGGAGCTATGTGATTGTTGCATATTTTCAATTTGGGTTTAAATGTTTGTCGTTGGTTAGGAAGATCTCACAGTCACACAGAATTTTCACATTCCTGTGCTTAAAATTGCTCTGGTCATACCTTTTTCACACTGGCTGCCATGAAAACCTGGTGGGCAAATGCATTGTCCACTTCTTGTATCACAGCTGCCTCCATTTTTGCAGTGACAGATGTGAGCACAATTCAAGCCATAAAAACCAGGTGGGCATGCTGGAAAATAGAAATGTCAAAATGCTATTTTAACTTTAAAAATAAAGAAAAGAAAAAAATTAAAGAATATGTTCCAGATCACTTCTTTCCCAAGAATAAATAAGGAGAAGAGAGGAATTTGAAAATAAGAAAAAGCTATATGGAGAAGCACACTGACAATAGTTCAGCCATATGAGTAACTGAATAGTTGCCCAAAACACCATTAAACTCTCTCAAAGTCTAATCACCTAAAAGAACAGCCTTCAAACTTCAGATCAAAGTTGAATTTAATGACAATACATTTTGAATTATTATTTTTTAAGAAGATGGTGTCTGTGGAAGGTGATTCATACAGTTTTTGATATTTAAAGTCCTGGAAATGGACAACAGGGTGGGTATGAAACACAATGGGGAGGGGAGAAAAGGAGAGAGAAACAGGATAAAAGACAGGTAATAGGGTGCACATCTCACAAGGAAGTTGAATTTTTTTGTTTTTGTTTTCTGTGTTTTGTTTGTATGTTTTTCTTTTTGGTACCAGGGATTGCACTCAGGGACACTCAACCACTGAGTCACATCCCCAGCTCTATTTTGAATTTTATTTAGAGACAGGATGTCATTGAGTTGCTTTGTGCCTTGCTTTTGCTGTGATGGGTTTTGAACTCGCAATCCTCCTGCCTCAACCTCCCAAGGGATTATAGGCCTGTGCCACCAAGTCTGACTGGAATAGTCAATGAAATTTAATCACTGAAAATTTTCCTTATGTGACTTATTAAATGCAATACACAGTTGCCGTCTAGTAAGTCCAGCATGATCTATTTTACCTCCAGAGTTGGAGATCACTACTTTTGTGACTGAACATCAGGAATAATTGATTCACATTTAGAAACCCTGTATCCAAGCAAATGTGTTTCTTTAGAAACTAAATTGTCAGCTGCCCAAGGCGATGGCGTCTTGAGGAAGTGTGCCAGAACTCAGTCTGACTAGGACAAAGTATTTCCATTTCTTATCTCCAGTTTTCCCTAGGGATGTGCTTGACATCCACCCATGAAACAGAGTTTATTCACCCTTTAGTTTCCATTATTTCCCTTTCTCTTTGCTTCTCTCTTTCTTTCTTTCCTTCTTTCTGTCTGTCTCCCCTGCCTTCCCTGTCCCTTTTCCAGGCACATAGAGCTGAGTTTGCCTATGTTTGATGTGGTTGACCCTTCTCATTTCTGAGTAGAGTTACTCAGGACAGATATATCATTAGGGAAGACAACCAAGGAGTAGAAAAAAGGAGGCAAACACAAAAGTAAATAACAAGAGCATTAATTATATAGTATATGTTCTTCCATTTAATGATCTCCTTATAACTCTTTAAATGTAAATGACGTGGAATCTAGTTCAGATTTTCTCCTTTTCATTCTTGTGAGATTACTTTTTATTGAGAATGCATACAAAAATAAGATTTTTTATCTTTAATTATGTATAAAACTAAGATCATAAAGGTAGCCTTGCTTGAGCTTTCCATTATCCTAAATAATACTATGCTTCCATGTTTCCTGGTTTGGAATTTTAGAACCAACTTTGATTTTTCCATCTTCCTTATCTCCATAACCACCTAACCACCAACACAGACAATTATTCTTCCAAGATATTCTTCAGTTTGTTCATTTCCGTTTTCAACCCAGTCCAGATTTTCTAAAACTTGGATTATCATTATAGTTTCCCACCTATACTCCACTGATGAGTCCTTTTCCTAAGATCAATAATGAACCCACATCACACAGTTATTTCACCAGAGTTGATATTTCCTGTTTACTCAAAACCTTCTCTGATATCCCACTGCAAGCAGGATAAAATTGATGGGTTTCATATAAATATTTTTCTTCTTTTATCTCTTATTCCAATTTTGAAAAACAAAAAAAAGACATTTGTTTCCATACTACCTGATCCAAGAAAAGTTAGAATCATTTCCAGAGTTCTAAACTCTCAAAGGGCTTGGTAATATCTCTTCCCATGAAATATGTTTGTCAGGATGAAACAAAAGGGAACATAGTTAATATCATTTTAGAGACTTTAGAAAATGTTTTTCATTCTAAATAACTAATATTAACTGAGCTTTTGCCATAAGTCTCAGAGCTAAATGTTTTCAAGGTGTCTTCTTACTTAGTCCTCATGACAGCCTTCTAAGGCCACTAATATTATTAGTCCTGCTCTATAGATGGTGAAACTGGGAGAGGTGGACCACACATGACTCATTCTAGAGCCTAAAGTCTCACATCTTAATCTCTTAACTGTCTTGTCCAACAGGTCTCTCTGATGCCAAAGACAAATTATATTATTTGCATTCCTAATTTTAGCTGAAAATAAATTAAGAGACAGTATAAATTAATGTTTTCAAAGAGAACTTGAAGGCAGATAGTTCAGAGTCAAGTCTAGATTAACATGACAGAAATAAGCAGTTTCCTCATCTATTATTGCCTTTGGGCAGCTATCAGAAGAATAATTTTGTTCCGAAGGACCTGTGGTGGCTCTTGGGGCATATCATCTGCCAGTGTCTACTCCAAATGATCGTGGGATCATAGAACCATTTCTTGGAGAGAAGAAACAAAAAGAACTAAAAAGACCGATTTTTTTTTCCATCATGGAAGTTGTCAACATCTAGAATTTAAATGTGAACTGTGAAATTAGCTCTAATTGCAAGAATATACACTAAAAGCTTTTTAGTTTCATATAATGTGAATATATTACTTCTATGATTTGAACTTGTTTTGAAAGCATAGAACTTACAAAAATCATAGTATGACCAATAATTTCTCTACTTGCCATGCTCACAGCTTTGTCCATAATAACCTTGGAGGCACTCACAGCTTCCAGAAAACCTGTTGCAAACTCCATTGTTCTGACATGTGCAATTAAAATGGCAGTTAGGGCCATAATAACCAGGAGAACATTCTGATAAAGAAACCAAGGGGTCATTAGTTTTAGTTAACAGACAACTGAATTTAAAATGAGTTCAAAGACTGAAAAAAACAATAGACTTCATGAAAAAATGAAAGCAGATGAACTGTTGGCTATCCTAACCAAATTAAAAGCACACTCACATACAGAACATTTTTTAAAGGATGGAGGAAATAATCGTCAAAAAAGATAAATATCAAAATTATTACAAAATAGATTTTTTAAAATGAAATAAAATGGAAAATCTTATAGAAAACAACTTACCAAAATTGTCCTAATTTGAGGTAGAAAGCCTAGACAAGTCAATCATAGTGAAAAAATATATAGTAAAATAGCTCCCATATTAAAAAGGAAAAGCATCAGTCCTGGTTTACAGGGAAATTCTATAAATATTTATCAATGAGTTCATTGTCTTACCACTTCTACTATTCCAATGCATTTAAAGGAAGGAAAATTTCAAATATATTTTATCAAGTGAGTATAACATCAATTTCAATACCAAACAAAAATTGCATAAATAAGTACTGCTCAATTTCACTTACAAATATCAACACAGATTCAGTTTTAAAAGTACACAGAACTCAAAGGCACATTATAAAATAATGCATCATGATCAAATATTTATTCCTAGTATATAAGGTCATTCAGAATTTAAAAATTCATAATATATTTATCATTCTAAAAATCATGTAATTAATTTCATAAGTGTTCCAGTGTGATACACTGAAACAGTAAAATATTGAATAAGTTAGAAAATTAATTGGTGATATTTTAATATGAATATTAAAATCCAGCATCTTACTGAACAGGGAGCAAAATGTCTCAGCAAATGGAAAGATATACCATGTCTGTTCTTATAGGGTGAGTTAATATAAGAATCTTAACTCTTTCTGAAATAAAGCAGACTCAGGGACAATAAAATACCTGATTATTTTTTGTTTTGGTTTGCATTTAGACATTTGATTATGAAGATCACTTGGAAGAACACATGAACAAGACTAGGAAGAAAATTTCTGGATGAGAAGAGCAATTAAGGATGAATAGAACTTTCATATTAAGCATATCTAATAAAGTGTCTATAATAAAAGTAGTGTTGCATTTGTATATAGATATACCAATAGAATCTTAGATTTAAAAGAGCTGTTGCGTAACATTTAACTCCATACCCTCTCACTTTAGATGGGAAAACCAATCCACAGAAAGGCTACCCAAAGACAGCCAGTATGGCATTAGCAGAGCGGTAGTTAGCATCTATATTTATCCATTCAAATTGCAGGGTGTTCTTTTCTATACCATGCTGTTAAATTTCATGACCATTAAATTAGAGGTGATGGATGGTGGACAATCACATTCACTGTGACCTAAAGAGCTATACCACTCACAACTGAAATCATCTAGATAAAAAGTAACTGTAAATAAATAAATATACATGTATACACACATACAGACACATATGTGTGTATGTTTTAAACTCAGGGTGCCCCAAGTTGACCCCCAGCACACTGTCTAACTGTAAGAACCATTGTGCTGTGTTCTGCCAAAATGCAATTTTTGTCTTCTATAATATTTGGCACTAACGGTAGTTAGTAAATGCTCTCCAGTGATTAACAAAATAATAATTGTGGTTCAAGAAGAAAGTAACCATCAATATTTATCTTTTTCCATCTTTATTAATTACAACTTTTCTATACATTTATAATATATATGATATAAAATATATCAAGGAATACAAGAATATCATTGATAAATGAAAACATCTATATGAAATACATATGTAGTAATACAGGGTTAAATGTTTCCTGATGAAGTAGTTTGGAGACTTCTGGCAGGTCACTGTCACCCCTTGTACTGGGTCCATTATTAATGAGAACTGGTTCCTTTCAGGCCACCCATCCTCTACCCTGGCTGCCTCAAGGCCCCAGAGGTGAGTAGTGCCTAGAAACTGAAAGCTCAACTTGCCTTTTTCACAATAATTTCCTGTCCACCCAAGGCCACAGGTACAGCTTCCATCCATGGAATTGCAAAGTCCACCATTTTTACAGGTACATTTTAATTCACAATTTGTGCCATATCTTTTCTGGGGACACCCTGCAGGAAAATATTTTTTTAAATGTCAAACTAAATAAAAGTGTCACATGAGTAAACATTTTTTCTGTACTTGAGATAAAGTAGCCATATCTATATAGACAGCAAAGCATAACATATCTTAAAGAATCCCCTGGATGTATCTGTAAGCTTGCAAGTACATTACTGTCATTCATTCATTCACTCCATAAATATTTATTGAGCTTGTACTATTTGCCTGGAACACTGTGAACTGCAGGTATCCTAATGAACAATCAGCAATAATTCTAAATTACAGCAGGAAGCATTTTGTATATTTAGTCTCATAAATGATGAAAAAGAAAGATGAGAGCTGTTTGTTTTTTAACATTGTGTGCTGAAGTCAAAAAAGCACTTTATCATAGAGCAGTGAAAGACACAAAGTAAAATGTACTGCCAGGGGAAGTTAGTACATAGGTGAGTGACAATGACCAGACGTAAGAAAAACTGAGACTCTCCTTCATGTCCAGGAGAAGTAACTGAATGACGGGAAGTGCTACCAATGGAAAAGTAGAGCCCCCTAGCCTGAGAATAATGTTCACATTTAGTTGATTTTGTCATGAGGAATATGGGTCCAATATTGCCAGCTAATAGGATTTTTTTTCAGGAAAACTCAAAATCCATATTTTATATGAAATTATCCAAACTTTGAAAGTTGGCAAATAATTAAAATAGTTTTATAGCATGGTGGAAGTCAAACTATGCCAGCCAATTCAAACACATTTGTGGCTAGATTTGGCCAAGGGCCTGCCATTTATGACCTCCAGTTTATAGTATTTTTACATAATGATATTTTCCACGTGAATTATCTCATTTAATGCTCACAAATACCCCTGTGATGTGGGTAACAGTATTCTTATTTTACTCTTGGGAAAATCAAAGCTCAGAGACTAGTCTTGCTAACACAGCCAGTAAGATTAAGAATCAAAACTCAAATTTAGAACATTTGACTTCTAATCAACTATTCTTTCAATTCCAGCTAGCAGGAGAGACATTAGAGATTTCTTTATTTTTTTAATTCCAGCTAGCAGGAAAAACATTAGACAGATTTTTTTTTTTTTTTAAACCTGCCCAAAGGCATTGGTTAATACAAAGCAGAGCAGGTATTTGAATTCAATATGCATGGCACTTTATTTGACTGAATAGCTGTACTTTAGAACCAAATGAAAGAACCATTTCGATTTTGTTAGGTAACAGTTATAGTTGTACAAATAATGGTTGAATCTTCATTGCATGCGTAATAGGCTACCTTAAGTTCACCACCTTTAAGTTAACTACCCTCAAGTTAACTTTTGCCTTTAAGGCAAATTAAGCATTGAAATGCCTTATTGGAACTGAGGGATCTGTGAACCCTACTGCCCCTAACCCCTACTACCCCAAGATAAGGGACAAATATATGATTGGAAAAGCGAGGACCTAAATGTTTCTGCAGGCCCAAGTCTTAGGACAATATTAAGGCAGAATTGTGAATATAACAAGGTTTTTGTAGAGTTAAGGTGATCACACAATTCTTTCAAACAGTATATAATTATATATCTTGGATAAAGTATTCCATCCCCTACTCCAGTCTCCCTGGTTCCCTTCCTAAACAACACCACTAGGTGTTCTCATTGTCACCAGGTTTTCTCCATAGCATAGGCTCTCTTCTTTCAATGAGACTTACCTTGCCTGCTCTATTGACACCACGGGTCCATCCAGTGCTCTCTGGCCCCAGTCATTCTCCATTTTTTCTCCTACCACATATTTTATTCCCTCTAGAATACACATAACTCACTTACTAATGATGTTTATTATTTATTGTCTTCCTTACCCTCTAGAAAGCAAGTTGCATGAATACTATATATTTTACAGATATTGTTCTGTGTGCTTAAACAGGCATTGGCGTCAATAAATATTTGTCGAATTAAGTGGAGAATGACTGAATAGATCCAGAAGTATTCCTCATTAATGAAGTATTTGTAGGTGTATCTATCTTCCTTCTTTAACCCTTTTTTAGCAAAGGGTTAATAGAGATGAAGAATAACATAAATTTTGCTTTACTTGATAAATAAAATTTCCCAAGATTTCTTCTTAATTAGCAGAGAACTGTCTCATTTTTTTTAAAAACAGGTGCATCGGAATTTATTCCCTCACACAAAATTTATATTCCCCACTCCATTATGGATGACAAGTAGATTATTTAAAATAATTTTACTATAAACAATGCCATAATGAATATGTTATGTGTTTATTCAAATATAACATTATAGTGGTAGAATAAGTTACCAGAGGGTTCTTTGGATAAAGCAATATGTGCATTTTAAATTGTGATTAATTTTATCAAATTTGTCTACAAAGAGATAAATACTAAGAAGCCTTAGCAATGTGGCTCTATTTCAATGTTTATCTAATGAGGCATACTGTGAAAATCTGATGGGGGACGACAGGGTGTAAGTGGAACTTAAGTTTGGACTTCTCACATTATGGAAGATGCTGAATGGCTTTTGATACACTCTATTGATGATGTGGATCCTTTTCTTATCTATAGATAGATAGTAACACTTCTTTATTAAGAAAGTTGGTCTTTATTATTCCAGTTTGTTAATCTTTTCATTTTGTGTGTGTATTTTATACTTTGAAGACATTTTTGAATTTCTTTAAATTCAAAGGATCATGTTAACTTTTTTTTCTTTCATGGGTTCTGATTTTTTGTTCAGCTTTATATATGGTCTCACAATTTCTTTTAAAATCCCTATGTTAATTCTAATACTCTCATAGTTTCTGACATCATTGTTAAGTACTTTGCACAACTGGAAGTAATTTTGGAAAACAAGGTAATATAGGATTGCAACTTTAGTTTTGTTTAGATTGGTGGTCATTTGTCTTAACATAACTTTATTATATGTCATATTTTCCCTATTTTCACTTCAGTAATTCCTCATTTCCATTGTCTTTAAGTTTATTTTATTATTTTATTGTTATTACTTCTTATATACTAATGTATTTTGGAAGGTAAATTTTCCTTTGTTTACTGAAATTAGCTTTTACCCCAAGGATTCTAGATGTCATTATTGCTATTTTTAATAAATTTCTGGAATATCAATTTTGTTGGCTTTTTTTCATCTACTAGGTATTTAAGAAGGATATTTTTAAATGAAGTGGTATAATGTTTTTTTCCCGTGGAAAGAGAGTGAGTTTCGTTATTACTGAAATATGTTCTATGGACACTTGAAATAAAATATGTATTCTCTTATGATTGGATAGAGCAGTCCATACATGTTGATTATATCATGGTTGTGTTTTTCTACAGCCTTGCTGAATTTCTAAGTGTTCTATCAATTGTTGACAAAGAGGTGTTGGAGTCTCCAACTATAATTATGAATTTGTCTGTTTCTCCCTTTAGAAGTATCCGACTTTTGTTCGTATATTGGGCAGTTATGTTATTTGAAGCACACACATCTAGGAGTTCAGTGTCTTCTTAATGAATTCACCCTTTTATCATTATGAAATGGCCCTGTCACTGGTAATTCTTCTCTGTTCTGAAGTCTACTTCATCACATGGTATATTGCTTTCCATCCTTCTATATTCAAATAGTCTATATGGATATGTTTCATTCTCCATATATTTATGCATACATATGTAACCTGCAGATAACACTGTAGGTTTTTGTTGAGTGTAACATAATTTGAAATGATGTACAAATTGAAGAATGATTAACAAATATATCACCTCACATAGTTTTTTTTTGTAATAGCATATAACAGTTACTGTTTACATTGCTCAAGAATATATTTGAGCATTAACTCAAATTTGGACAATAACCCTAGTTCCCATGTTGTTCAATAATTTCCTGAGATTTATTCCTCTTATCTACCCATAATTATGTACCCACAACCAATATGTCCCAGGCTTCTCCTCCCTTCCAGTCCCAACCACCCAGCCTCCAATAATCACCATTCAATTTTCCTTGGATGAGATTGACTTTTCTGGATTCAGCTTATGAGAGAGATTATGAATTGTCTTTCTGTGCTTGGTTTACCTAATGTCCTCTGTGTTTATCCATGTTGACACAAATGACAGGATATATTTTAGAGGGCATATTTAAATGATTTTTTTATTCCATGTAATTGCTAACATGATACGTTTGTCATTTGTTTTTTAGTTTGTTCCATGTTTTTCATTTTCCAACTTCTTTTTTAATTACTTTAACATTTTGAATACAATTTGATTTCCAGAGATATCCCAGTTCATCTTTCCAGGTAGATTGTTTGTGATTCCTGTAGCTATTACAGCATACGCATGTGACTTGCCATGCTCCACTGTGACATTTTACCAGTTTGAATGAAGTTTTGAAACTTCAGATCCTTTATGTGCCTTTATCCACCCCATTTATAATACAATTATCTTAAATATTTCTTCTAAATTTATTGAGAGCCACATCAGAGAGTAGCATAATTTTTGCTTCCTTTTTCAAGCATATTTTAGAAAACTTAAGAGAAGGAAAATAAATTTCATGTATCTGTATTTTATTCTTTCATTTTTTGCAGTCTAACTTTCCTCCTGTTCCAAGTTTCATTCTTCGTTATTTTCTTTCAGTTTTGAGAAATTCCTTTAGGGATTTCTTTAGGTTAAGTTTACTGGCAATAAATTTTATTTTCCTTCATCTGAGGATATGTTTATCTCCTTTATTCTTGATGGATGATTTCAGTGGATATGGATTCTGGATTCAAAGTTTTTTGGTTTTTGCTTTTTTCCCTTCCAGGATTCTTAATGAGAATTCTGCTGTCGCTCTGTCTGCACTTCCTCTTTAGCTAAGGTATTGCTCTTTCACTGCTTTTCAGATTTTTTTTAGTTTTCAGAAGTTTGATGTTGAAATTTTTTTTTTCAGATTTCTTTGAGTTTATCTTTTTTGGCATTCACTCATTTTATTGACTCTGTAGACTTATGTTTTTGTTACATTTGAGACATTTTCTGTCATTCCTTCAACTACTTTTTGACCTTATCCATTTCTCCTCTCTTCTGGAACTCCCTTCTCTTCTGATGACATCAATGTTAGTTTTTTGTTTTTTTTTATATGTCTCAAGGGCCCTGTGGCTCTATCATCTATTTGTTTATTTATTTGGGGGTTGTTTGTTATTTTTTTTCCTCTCGTTTAGTTTGGTAATTTCTATTGTTCTGTCTTGAAGTCCACTAATTCATTTCTGTATCTTGTTTATTCTGCTGTTTGATTCATCCTGTGAGCTATTTAAATTTTTGCTATTGCATTTTTCAGTTATAAAATTCCATTTGGTTCTTCTTCATGTTTCTTATTCTTTGCTGAGTCTTTATATTTTTGTTGATTTTAATTATGTGCATTGTTGCTCATTGAATCATGTTATAATGACTGGTTTAAAATTCTTGTTAGATAAATCTTATCTTAGTCATCTGAGGGTTGATATCTATTATCTTTGATTAGTTAAGTGGAAATTGTCTGGTTTTGGTATAATGAATAAATTTTTTGTTGTTGAAACGTGGACATTTTGAATATTCTGAAATGAGACTACAGATCTCATTTAAGTCTTCCATTTTTGAAAGCCTCCTATGACATTGCACTGGCAAAAAAAAGAGGTTCACCAGATAGAGGTCGAAGTCCAAGTTCCCCAGTTGGCCTTCAAGTGGGAAGTGTGCTCCCTTCCTCCTAGGCCAGATCCTTCTAGAATCTCACTAGGCCTCTGTAGACACCAACTCGCCGAGAAAGGCAGAGGTGCTTCCATATGGCTCTCCACTGGACCACCTCTGACACTGCATGGGATGGACTCATTTCTGCTTGGTGGTCATGGAAGTGCTGCCCCTCCTCTGAATCTCCTGACACTCCCTCGAGGGAAAGGCTGGCGACTCCTTACTGCCTGTTGGGTGCAGGTTCACACTCCCTGCACTTCACACCGACAGCAAGGGTGGGAGGTTCATTACTTCCTCGTCCAGCTATGAGTCCCCACTCACATTACCCCAGGGAGGAGAGGAGTGGCTTGCTACCTCCAGGTGGGTCTGGGAAAGTGCACTCGCCATTGCAGTTAGGTATGCAGTTTTATTCTGTAGTGTTCGCAGAAGAAAACCAGTTATTGTCAAAAAGTTTTCTGTCTTGCTGGGCTGCCCCCATTCCTGGTTCTTCAACTGGAAAGAAAGAAGACTTAGCTAGGCCTTTTGTTCTCTGCCTTCATCGTCTCTCTGGGATGTAGGCTTCTCCGGCACTCATTCTGGGATACAAAAGACAAAAAGAAAAGCCAGAAATCGTGCCGCCATGTTGTTCCTTAGGTTTATGAAGTCTCTAGTCTGTCTGCCTCTTCTTTTATCATTATGGTGATTTTTATATTTGTTTTGTACATATGCTCTAGAATTGTTACTGTGTTCAGAGGGAAAATAGGGGACAGTATGGGTACTCTATTATCTAAGTGAAAGTCTTATAAATATGATTTTATGTAATCTAGGGGGTTTTCTTTAGATAGCACATATAATATTACATAATATAGTGAATTTCTTATTTATTACACAATATGAATTGCAAGGGAAATTAATAGAGTTCTGTTTTCACCTAATTTTTCTCATTCCTCTCCTCTACCTGATTTTAGTTGGCTGTATTTTGTTCTTAAATTCTCAATTACAGCATTCTAAATTCTAGAATTTATCTTTATACATATAAACATACTTATTGAGCTGCTGTATTTAAATAATATTTTGATACATAATGGTCCCCCTCCACCTGTAAACCTTGAGTGAAGAAATAAGATCCATATCCTTCTACTCCTTCACCTGTTTTTCCTGTTTATTGCTTGTTAAAGTTATGTTAAAATTCTGTACTGTTATAATTTATAATACTTACCTTCTGTCACTTAGTCATATTCCAACCATTGTTTTAAACTTGGCCATAATTAAAATGTGGTCTTTGAACTACAGGGATTCTCCATTTATTATTTTGTTGCTCAAATTTACCTTTCAATTGTTTTTTCAAAATATTTTAAGGTTGTTATATTTCCAACACCTTTTTTTTTAAAGTTGTTTACTTGCCACCATGTTATATTCAAGTAATGGTTTAACTGTGAATAAAATACATGATTCACATTTTTTTCAAGAATTGAATAGGCATTGATTAATCATATGCTAGCAATGAATACTGCTGTGAGTTATAAAGCAAGCCTGATTTTACCTGTTTTTAAGTGATCTTATATGTTCCTTTACATCCTCAACAGAGTTACCCCTGACCTGCAACCAATCATAACTATTATTTCCTAGGACACAATGCATTCATTTAATAGGTAGCATCAGTTCTTTTATTTCAGAAAAAAAAATCTTGAAAATTATATTTGAACATTTACCTCTTCCACTTATCATTTCTGTTCTTTTCCATTCTATTACTTCACTTTCCTTATTTTCAGCATATTCTCTGTATTCTTAGTTTCATCATCAGCAGATTCTGTCCTCCTGTTACCTGCTTCGAATGTGGCCTTCATTTGTATCATGTGAGGTTTAAATTTAATTTTACTTCTCTGAGCTCTGCCAGCTTACTTTTTCATTTCCTTTTGTTGTCTTTTCATTTATTCCATGGACCCCTGTATCTTTGTATTGCACTCACATTTTATGGAGAACACTTTTTCATTATGTCCTTTGAATTCTTGGAAGAAATTCTGGGTAATATCTTCATGTGTTCCATAGCAAAACCTTTCTGATCTAGTTTCATCAGGTTTTCATTTTTCCTATTTCTTTTCTCCTTTTTCCTTCTTACAAAATTTGCACTAAAAAAGCAAGCAAAACTTTGAACAGTTTCAACTTTTTTTGTTTCTAAAATGAGGGGAATGTTTTATTCACTAGCTTCATTGATTTTTTTTTTTTAAACCACCTTTTGAAAAAGGATAGTGTGGATCCAGGGCTAGGAAACTGACCTCAGTCATTTGGTTAGAATAAAGCTCTATATATCAAAATTTGCAGGATTTGTGTGTGTGTGTGTGTGTGTGTGTGTGTGTAGATATGTGTGCAGATGTACATATATGCATATGTATGCATGTGTGTATGCTTGTGTGTGAGTGTATCTGAGCATGCATTTGGGTTTGTGTATGCATATGTGTGTAGGTATAAGTATGTATGTGTACTTTATCCTCACTTTAGCTACAAGACTGTTTATGTTCTCTGTCATAGTGCAGAGTAGAAAACATGGTATGACTGTGTATTTCCTCTGTTCACCCCATTTTCCTCCACCCTATGATGTTTCCTTTGTTACATTTAAGACATTTTCAGACCCACCTATTCAACCAATCCTTGTTTTTCAACAAGGAGTCATTAGTTTTGCCCACCTGTGTGTGCCCAGGAGAAATGACTACTCTGCTAGCCCCACTCAAGAGCTGGAGTGACCCAGCATCCTCTCTACCTGTCCTCCTTGAACTGAATTTGATACTTCTTCTGTTATTATGATTATTATAACAATTGACATTATGATTTATAAAAAGAAAGTTTTGTAGTTTTCAACAAAGATTATGTTTTTCTTTCTAGCTTCTGTCTTTCTTACCCTCCATTGGCTTCTGAGAGTTGAAGAGGATGTACACTTCTTTCTTCAGTTCCCATTATTTGACATCTCCAACACAAAATTTTTAGCAACTTTATAAAATTAGTAACAATTACTTGAACATTCCCTCCCAGTCAAGAATATTCATAAATTATTTTTTGTTTCTGTTTCCAATATTTTTTACCTTATTTTGGACTATTTCCTAAATATTGCTACAGGAGTGTGTACTTTCATGGTATTAAAATGGCATTTAGAAAAGAAAGCGTTGTAAACAATGCCCATGCAATTGTAATCCCTGGCACCAAATCTGCTTTAATGGTTTGGCTTAGTGCTTGGATGGACAGGGTGACTCTGCAGTCATTGTTACCTTGCTGACACCTGACTCCCATTTGGCCAGGGGGACACTGGCACCCTCCAGTCACTGGGTCACACTGTCCTGTGCCACAGGAACACCGTTTGATACAATCCTGCCCATAGTGATCTTCAGGACAAGCTGCAGGAAAGAGCAAGACAAAGTCAAACAAAACAAAACTACACTTTTCTTATTAAACATTTTGCCAGTTAAGATTTTTAAAAACTTAAATATACAGCCCTTTTTCTTAATCAAATGGGATCTACTTTCTAGTCTTCAGTTTGGTTTTTGGTCTAAAAGTTTACTTTAAAAAAACAGAAGTAGGAATTCTTCAAATGACACTTATTTTAGAGACATTTTAGTTGAAATTAGAAATAAATGACCAAATATCTATTGCCAAAAACTTACATATGTCCCTTAAAAATTAGGAATACCAGGCTAGGGATGTATTTCAATGGTAAAGCATTTGCCTAGCATGTGTATGGCTCTGGGAAACACTGCAAAAAATAAAATAAACAAAATAATAAATAATGAATACCAACTCTTTCCAGCATGGATCCAGTCTCACTTTGCCCCATGGCACTGGTTTACAGTGTGTGCACATGTACATGTTTTTGCATTGCATATATATTATATTTGTAATAATCTTGACTGTTTACTCTTAAAATCCATATGGAAACTTAATTTACAATCCTAAACATCAGCATAAGATCCATGATGTCTACATTTTCAAATATTGATTTATGTATTAGTACTTATTAGTCTATTTACCTATTTATTTTGCTTCATTCCAAAAATTCATTATGATGCTTACCAAAATGCAGTCAATACACAAGCAAAACTATCTTTGAGAATCAAGGGAGGGAAAAATATAGCAACAATATAATTAAAAAACAACATTATTCATCCTTGACCTTGCATAAGAAGTGGGCTGCAAATTTGGCTCTAATCTTCAGAGTTAAAACAAAGGGAAGTGCTGATGTAGGAGATCATAGCTTTCTTAAGACAATGTGTTCCTAACATTCAGGGAAACCACAGCTTTTGAAAATGCTTTGGCATGAGGATATTTGTCCATTGATTCTCTCTGAAAAACAAACACAGAGGAGCTAGCCAAGACCTTTTTTGGGAAATGTTTATGGCTTCCACTCAAAGCTGAGCTGGCAGTTGAGAACCCAGAGGCTGTATCCATTAAGTGTCCATCGTCCCTACCTGGATTCAAGACTTTGTTTGATTTGTTTTTTATCCTCATCAGTACAGCAGGAAGGAAAATTAAACAGAAATATTACCCTTATGCAAAGAAGACAGAGTAGCTTCCTGGCAGGGAAATCCAAGCATTTCAGGTATCTTCAGCATAGGAAAAACTTAGTATTCTGTCCATGCACAAACTCAGCTATCATTCTTTCAAACAGGATCATGACTGAACGAATTTCACAGTCTGATCACATAGCTTGAGGTGTGCATGCTTGATGATGTTTATAGCAGTTCTTCTCCTTGTAAGATCATTTACCAATGGAACTTGTGCCCTTTCCATAGTGAGGTATGAGATTACAGAACAGAGCACGAAAACGTCATGTGCCGCTTAATGAATGATCACAAAATGAACATCTTCATCTAAAGCTCCCAGTCCCCAAATTGCTAAGGCCAGGACTGCCCCCATTATGTGCTCTCCTTCCCTATGTTCCAGAATAATCATCATGATCCTAACTTCAAATACTAGGGTCTCCTTCTGACTCACAGCAGAGTCATAGGTGATGAGTACATCCGAAATTATTTGGGTTAAGCAAAAACTACCCAAATATTTAGAAACCAAAAGATCTGGTAACAATGAAATACATTTGCTCTGTGTGTCTAAACCTGTACATTTTTAAACATTCTTCACCTTTCTGTCCCTTAAACTTTATGTCAATAGTTTTGTGCCATACAGGTAAGGTCTTTGGATTTTGTGGCACTGTTTACTTTCTAGTGATTACTTTTTGTTTACTTATGAATTAGCAAATTGCTGAGGATAATTGAAATGGTGGGACTTAGACAATGAGTTTGACATTGTGAGTGCAGGAACAACCTGTTTGCTCTGTTCTTGGCAAAAAGATTTTCTAATCTTGATTTGGGGCCAGAATTACTGGGGTAGGAGGGATTATGACCCAAAAGATCACTTTCATTATTTTGACCAATTTCAGCCCTCAACCAAAATCTTTCACAAGTACTTCTCAACCATGAATTTAGGTCTGCTTGTGTTTGCTGTTACTGCAGTAAATTATTAAGTGAATTACAACAGCATTTATTCTTTGAACTGCAATCCTTAAAAACCTCAACTTTAGCATATCTGCTACCTGTATTGGGCATGGAACCATCAGCACACCCACTCCATAATAGATAAGAGTAACTTACTTTGACTGCAGTCTGCTCCGATGAAGCCAGGAGGGCAGTGACAGGTGCCAATCATGGTATCACAGCTACCACCATTCAAGCACTTGCATGTCATTTGGCAATATGGGCCGTAAGTGCCTTTTGGGCACCCTGTTAAAGGAGACCAAAACCATATGTGGTGCCATAACTTAAAGCAGTCCATAGTCATGTAGTTAATTCAACATTCCAATTATTGCTCTATGGTATTTTCAGGCATTTCAAGTTACTGATTCAAGGATGCGAAGATATGAGATTATATAGAGGTCCACTAAAATCATAGAGATGAATGGATATCAGTAGCTTAAGAAGATATTGGACTTAACTTTGAGCTTCCTTGGAAATCTATCTCTAAAGAAAGCTTAGAATGGGAGACTTTTTCTAAACAAGAGTATTTCATTCCAACCTAGATATATGTATTATTTTGCTTAAGGTTTAAATGCTATAGTTTGTTTTGTCTGGAATGATCTAGGCTTATTTAATAAAAGTAAGATTTCAAAAGATGCCAAATAAAGGATGCTTTTCATTTTTTGTTAGCTTTCAATTGTCTGTTTTCATATCTGTAGATGTATGGTCTACCAGGATGCTACCTATATAAGAGATAAGGAAATGTTTAAAGAAGGGTTTTTCTGAGATTCAAATTTTTATAATCTCCATCTATGTCCTGTCCCCAAACTCATGGTTCTTACCTGGAGTCTTAGATTTTGCTAATAGTCTCAAAAAGTGGCTTTGTCTTCTTTCCCTTGTCCTTCTAGTTTAAAAAATAAAATTCTCTACAATGGAAATGGGAAGCAAAATACCCCCAAATTGTTCAGACCAGGGTTTACTTCTCTGGTATAGCTGTGGTGTTTCTTTATTCCTCTTCTGTGTAAAATGATGAATTCACTTTGCATTCTCTCCTGTCATTCTCTCTTTCCAAGGGATCTCATTTCTCAAAGCTAATTGACCTCTTTTTTGGTGTATAGCATCCTTTAGTATTCCCAAGTAGTTCTTTATTTCCTGACCTTATAAAAACTTAATAGAGTGTAACACTCACTATAAAATTAATGATTTAAAAAGGTGTCTTCTTCTCTTCTCCCATTCACTAAGATACAAATTCTTCCAGCACATCCTACTGGGTTAGTCATGTGAATGTTTATAGTTTTTATCAAATTACTAACATAGTAAAGTGAATGTATAAAGCTGAAAAATAATGTTCAGTGGCTTGGTTTTAGGGAAAAACACATAAGACAAGCTGAAAATAGAGAGGGAAGCAGGGAGGTCTGGTATATATTGCTGACATGTTGCTTCTAAAAAAAGAGGCTGAATTAACAACTGTTGATTAGTATGGAAAACTCTAGAGTCACATTACTGTGAAGTGAAAGATGGCATGAATTTCTGTGCAAGTGAAGAAAAGAGCAACAGTTTAGAAAATGAAACTGATGCTCTTATTGAGGAAAATGTTGAATTGCAGATATAATTCTGAGTAACAAAGAGTCAGCATCTCTGTTGAAAGGACTGAAGGGCTTAAATATAAATATTTGATTAAGTCAAACAACTGATACCTGTGATGGTCTATATTTGAAGATAATTTTCACATAAGTTGAAGTTCCTTGGGAAACATAATTTCCCTTTGGCATATAACTAACTGCAGACTATCTTAATGGTGGTTTTACATTTGATAGAATCAGCCCTATCTATTCCTTTTTCATACGGAGAAAAACACCACCTCATTTCTGGACTTCAACTTAATTATCCTTTTGAAATGGGAATACCGAATTTGATGAAATTAGTCTACTAAGGAAGATGCCATCTTTCAAAGATAGTATATGCTAACCTCTTAGTCCCCCAACTCATTAAATTTGTATCAAGACCATGGTATATGTTTATAAAAGTGCTCTAAACTTTTTTCAAGAATAATTATTTTATTGATAATTCTACTTTATCATTCAATTCTCTATTACGTGAAAGTTGGATTTCTGGAATCATGCAAACAACCCTTGCTCAAATGTTCACTATATTTAACAAGGAAACACACCCAGGACATAATGATTTCATTTGGCTTTTCTGAGTAAAATTCAGTCCCCCTCCCTCATTTCCTAATGTTCCATTTGATCATTACTTGGCCTTTTCTTGATCTTTTACAATTATTTCTCTCTGGAAATGTTGTCTCCCTGGCAAGGGGTATTTAGTTATTTTCCATTACAAAGTGATTTTTCCCTGTCGTTGCACAATCCCCTTCTGCTCCTTCATTCTAAGAGAGAGCTTGGATTCGCATTTACAGTTCTGGTTTGTTTAAATATTAAAGATTAAATGGCAAGTCTCTCTGCTACTGTATGCTCTGATGATGTGAATGGCATTTGGTAGTTTCATTAGAAACCTAGAACAAACAAGGCTATTACTGAATCCTGAGACAGCTCCCAAGCAAGTGAACAGCATGATTCAGTTTTCCACAGTCTGTTTTCCTAGGGTTTGACCAGGTTATTCACCATGCATTTACCATTGTTACACAGTATTGCTTTATTGTTAAAAAAAAAAAAAAGGTACTAACATTTGGTCTTGCTGAATATTTATTGCTATGAGCAAAAACATTACTGTCAAACTTCCATGAATGACTTGATTTCTTCCTCCTGGCCCTGGTAAGCTATTTTGTGGCCCACATTTCTCAAAGCATTCTATACCAAGTGTGAGGCTGTTCCGAATACTTTGAATAGAACTGGTTATGGTTATAGAGGACTCCTTAACTTTTCTTGAGGAGAGTAGATATAAACAGTATGTATTGCAAGTTGCAGAAATAAAAGGTTTCCAGGGTCTGTGCTACTTTTAGACCTCTCATCGGTCATAAGAAAAACATAACAGGGTGAGTTTGCCTCTGCTGGGCAGTTATTGTGCTTTTCCTACCTGTTATCCACAAGCTGGGACTGACCTGCCTATGAGAATTAAGGAGAAGTGGTGAGATTCTTATTGCAAGTCTGCCTGCTTCCTCTGACCTCTGCCGAGAGAAAATTTTAATTCTCTACTCTGAACTTGAGAACATGAAAGCCCAGTTGTTCTTGGCTGCGGCAACTTTTGCTTTGGAGCCAGCTACACCTTTTATGGATATTTTCTTGAATCCTTTTTCATAGTCCTGTAATTATAGTGGATGTTGCCAAGGAACCCTTGCAGCCACATTCACCACGTGTTGCTTGGAACTCAGCCAATTTGACCAGGCAGGGGAGCAGCTCCCCTGATCTAGCCAGCCTCCCTGTCCCAAGGTGAAGCCACCCTCCTTAGCCCAGGCTAGCCCCCCTTCTGAATGAAAGCATAACCTGGGTGTATGCAACTCAATCTTATTTTTATTAAGAGAAAAATGATATCCTGGATATCACGATGGAAAAATATCTCAAGATAGGTATCTTCCTTTTTTCTAGTATAAGGCTGTTTGAAATGTGCCATCATAAAAAACTAATAGAAATTGATTAATTTTATATTTAAGTTCTTCAGCTTAAGTTTGAATAACTTTAATCGTTCTGGGCCTCAAACAAAATATTAATTGAAACCATTTTCATATGTGTTTAATTGTGTTTTTAGCTGGTAATGTTTAAAGTTAGGAAAAAAATCAAGAAGTGACATTCAAAATATATATTCTATGGCTTGTAGAAAATTAAATAGCTTGATCATGAGTTTATGTTTAAGTGATATTTGGGGGGAAATAAATCCCCAAATCAGTCGTATTCTTGTAGAATTAGGAAAGGAAAGCAGAAGCAATCTGATATGGGAAGGACTAGGGAAGAAAGAGAGTACTCAGAGCCAAGTGGAGGAAAAATTGAAACTGAGGCCAAATCATTCTATTCTTAAACCAATAAAAAGTACATTATAAATAATTACAAGCTTAAAAATTAAGTAGCTGACTGAACATTTTAACATGCTCCTTGGGACATTTTTTTTTTTCTTGTACATTCTTCAGCAACCATTTTCAATGTTAAAACGTCCTAACAAGTCAATATTAAGATCTTTGTCTAGGGACTATTCTTTTTTATCACATGAGAGGAGCCAACTGGCATTTTGTCATTTAAGTGAGTTATCATTTACATTCCAGAATAAGAATTTGATTCAATTTTTCCTAAGCAGACCCTGGAACTAACTTACTATGTGAATCACTTTAACTACATTGTCGTTTCCCACATGTTGATTTATAAGTTCATCCTTTCCTCTCTTTTCTCTTTCTTTTCTTGTTGGATATTTGTGAAGAACTTGGGTATATTTTGAATGGAAAAGGCAAATAAAAGAAGGAGTTACACAAGAAAATACATGCTTTAAACTTCAAGTAAGAAATCCCATGGAATTTGCTATGAATTAACTTTTGCCTTTTAGTATTCTAAGCAATGACCCAACCTATTGGTGTCTCCTCAGTAAATTACAACTAAACAGAGACCACACTTACGGAGATGACAGTGGTTTCCATGGTAGCCAGGCAGACAGGTACATCTCCCTGTGACTGGGTGACAGTCCTCATTCTCCGCTGAACACTGACATACCTGGTTACAGTCCTTCCCATATGTGCCTGGTGGACAAACTAAGGGGAAGAGGAAATGTAAACCCAATGAATTAAATTTGTCTGTGTAAATATAGCTCTAAAAGTGAAAGCAGGGAAAAATTTATTAAATAAGACCATTGCCTACAGAAGTGTGCTGCCCTTTGGGATTTAGGTTTCATTAAATTTACTTGGGGATTACTTCACTGTTTGATTTTGTTTTGTTCAGTCAATTTGTGACCGACCGTCAAGGGCCAGCTGCAATTTTCTTGTCACTGAAAAAAAAATCATAGGGTGATGTCAGGTAAAATCAACCAAAATAATAGTATAATTCATGAGGGACCACATATCTGGATAAAGATATTTTTTTCTGGTACAGCTGGTTTAAACTCTCAAGGTTGTTTCTCTCTGCACATTAGCATGTACTATATTTGTGTCACTTGTCAGCCACTCTGCTGGATTCTGCTGTTTCCTTTTACAAACCAAATAGTAACAGCTTTCCCTCCAACTTTTAAATAAAATAATACCTTTTCTTTCAGAAAATAAAAAGGTTTTCTGGGTATTTTTCATCTTATAAAATGGAGTCAAGTAGACATTTTGAGTTTCATGATCATACAGATTCAAATAGATTCAATGAAAAAAGCAGACAAGTTGGTCATGAGGTCCTGCAGGCCTAAAATTGAATAATAATTTCTGGACCAATCTTTCTATTTACTACCAGGAGTATAAGAAAGAAGTAAACTCTTTTCAAAGACCTTGTGTTTGAGAAATTACTGGTTGTTTTATTGTCTCCCTCCATATTTTTGTTTGTGGTTTCTTAAGTCCATTCTGTCCCTTGTTTTTGTAGCATCTGTTATTCTAAAGAATACTTCATCTTCCAGCTTTCTTTAAATAAAACAACAAGAAGGATGGAATTTCTAACTATGGGCCAGTGGTTACGTGCTTAGTACTAACATCAAAGAGATCAAACTCAGGGTGGTTAACAACAACAACCAAACACACACGCACACACAAAACACACACACACAAAAGCAAAATATTCACTAGAGGGCTTTTCCTTTGATTCTTGACTGGGCATTCACAAATATGAGACCAATAATTGGGATCTTACTCAGCATCTGAGCAGCCGTTCTTGTACTCTGCTGTTGGTCTAGACATTCTTTTATCTAGAAGTCACTGATCATTCAAATATCTATCAAAGACACATTCATCCTGAAATTTCCAAATACACCAAGAAGTACATCTGTCTTTACTGTCTGAAAAGCTTATTTATTTGATAAGTGACTGAACAAGAATGACCAATGATGGGATCTCAGGTGGCAGGAGTAGATCTGGGATGTTCTTTCTCCCTTCAGCTCCTGTCAGTAAACACATGAGGGCATCACCACATTCCCCTGTGGCAGGAGGGAAGGAACTACTTAATGGGAGGTTTCTAACAGGAAGGGGTGACAAACAATCAAAACTATAAAAATATGTGCCATTAGAGACTTCTGAAAGTTTTAGAACCCCAGAGCTGAAGTTACCAAAAATTGTTCCCATCATTGGGAAGACCTGTTCTGGGTCACAGGGATTACATGAGCAAAAGCTTGTTCTTCCCACAACAAATAAACACACAAAAGAGTCCTCCAAGAAGATCAATTACACTGAGAAATCCAAGTGGCTAGGCTGGGAACCATAAGGTTTGTATAATAAGTTGTAGTAACCTGATCTTCATATCCATTTCCCATCTGGAGGTTTGGAACCCGCTGGCATAGGGTTTTGAGGGAAGTGCCATTTGGGTTGCTGTGTTTTGAGAGGGCCATCAAAAAATTGCACAGGTCTAAAAGTGTCCAATGAAGGTGGTGTGGTCCAGGGTCAGGTGGCCCTTTGCTACACCACTGACCTTATCCCTGGCTTTGGAGAAGTTAATTAAGCTGTAAGACTTTCAATTTTCTTTTCCATATAATGAGATTAATGGACTCTATCTCACAGATTGTTATTAGTAACACAGAGGACACAGTAAAATGTAGTAATATATAACTCACAGTGCCTAGGCAACATTTTTCCCTCTCTGTTAAAACACATTTAAAATCAGAATCAACTGTCCAAAAAAAGGTGCTCTATGTAGACAAACCACAGAATAACTCCACATAATTATGAAGAAACTTTGTCTAGAATTTACAGACCATCTTTCCATGTATCTGCTATTCAGAGAAAATTATTTCTTAAAAACAAACAATGAAATCACTTAATATGAAGTTTCTGTTACACATATATAGCAAACTTATCCACATTCTCATTAATTTTTCCACTCTTTTGGGGCTTTATGAAACCATTCACAACTGTTGGCTACTTTTCTATCTTTGGAGAACCCCAGAGACATTTTAAGCCTGCACTATTGAACTCTGGAGAAATCAAAATTTTAGAAGATATAAATAATTTGCTCATGAAAAGTTGACCTCTTCGTGCTCTTATGGTCAGTTCTCCAGTGGATGTTTAAACCTCATTAAAGGAATTTACAATTTGTACTGTAAAGCAATAAAATGAAAATGAAAATAAAGAAATAAAAGCAAGGAATAACATTCTAAATGTTATGCAAAAAGAAGTTTTGAGAAATATTACAGCATTTCTTAGATTACACAGTCACTATGAAACACATTATCAATTGTCACTTGGCTAAAAACATGACTTTGACTAAAGATTCAGAGGAAATCAAGTTAATGCAAAGCCTGGTAGCTTTCTCTGCAAGAGAAGGTCATAAGGAACAAAAACAATTCCTCTCATTAGTTTATTTTCATATGTGTCCAGATGTACTGCAGTGTGTGCTTCAGCCCATCTCGCAAGACCTGCAGAATTCTGGAATCTTCTCTTTCAATCAAGAAATGTTGACTACACTGTGGTCCAGGTTCACAACAGTGAGCAAGATCAGACCTGATTTTTGTACCCATGAAGCTCACAAAACTAGGAGACAAAAACAATCAAATAAGGGCTGGAGATATAGCTCTAATGGTAGAGTGCTTGCCTCGAACACACAAAGCCCCAGATTCAATCTCCAGCACTGCAAAAACAAAACAAAACAAAATCAAATAATCATTCAATCAAATACCTAATTTAAACATATTAAAAGGGTGCAGAGTGTTTTGTGGGGAATAACATCAGGGACTCAAATTTAGACACCAAGTGAGAGATGGATGTTTGGTTACAGATATTCTCTCTAAGGAGATCATGACTTCACTGAGATCTGAAACACTAAAGAGGTGGTGTGAAGGGAGAAGTGGAGTGGGAGGAAATAGCAGGGAGAAGAAGAAATATCAGAGGGAAAACCCTGGTCACTTGAGAAACTGAAGTGAGTCTTAAGGAGAACATGGGTGAGAGTACATGTATGATGGACAAGGGTCACAATCTCATCATATAAACATTTCGTATCCTAAGGCTGCCATAACAAGTGTGCATTTATAAATCAGTGACTTAAAACAACACAAAATTATTATTTCACAGTTCTGAAGGCCAGAATTCTAAAATTCATCTGTTGGAAGGGCTGTCTTATTTCTAGAGGTTTGAGTAGAGAATCTTCTTCCTTGCTTCATCAGGGTTCTAGTAGTCACATGCATTCTTTGGCTTGTGGCATCTCCTTCCATCTTCAAACAAAAGCTTAGGTTCTTGCTTCTCTGATCTCTTTATAAGAACTTTTGTGATTATATTAAGTCCACCCAATAATCAGAAAAATCCCTCATCCATCTCAAGATGCTTGATTTAATCACATCTGCAAAGTCCTTTTGCCATGTAAGGTCATGTGTCCACAGGTTTCAGGAATAAGGACATGGGTATTGTGGAGGCCATTATTCAGCCTACCACACTTCCATGTTCCTAATCATTTCAAGTAACTTCTGATTTATTCCATAGAGATCATGTTATTATAGGGTCATGTTCTCCATAGTAACCTGATGAATAACTCTTTTTAGAAATGAATACAAATCTCCTCTCTATATTATAAAAAATTACAGGGAAAAACTATTATCAATTATTTTTAAAAAATTATATTTATGGATCCAAAAGAGGAGTATTAATACAATGTCACATTGAAAATGACTTGAGGGGCTGGCCTGTAGCTTAGTGGCAGAATGCTTGCCTAGCACATGTGAGGCAATCCTTAGCACTACTTTAAAAAATAAATAAAATAAAAGCATGCTGTCCATCTACAACTACAAAAAAAAAAAACAACATTTTTTTAAAGAATAAAAGAAAATGACTTGGGATTCTTCAGAGAATCTTTGAAACTGTCTTGGGATTCCCAGCACATCTAAAAGGAGATCCAGGAATAATAACTGTGCATTGAAAAAGAAATATATATATATATATATATATATATATGTATTGTATATTTATATAATATATAAATATCTAACTATGTATTATATAAACATATATAATTATGTGTTATATATTTATATATCACTTTCCCAGTGCTGCTACTTAGGAAATGAGACTAATGCTAACATTATTTAGCCTTGAAGAAATCACAAAATCTAGTGTTTTAACTCACTAGATAGGAAAATCAGTATGAAAAATTTTACATTAACATTTTTTCTTTGGCCATGCCGGTGCACACCTGTAATCCCAGCAGCTCAAGAGGCTGAGGCAGGAGGATCCCAAGTTCAAGGTTAGCCTCAGTAACTTAGTGTGACCCTAAGCAACTTCATGAGACTGTCTCAAACTAAAAATTAAAAAGGGCTGGGATGTGGCTTGGTGGTTAAGTTCTCCTGGTTCAATCCCTATTACCAGAAAAAAAAAAAATCTTGTTTACCTTTTATGAGCCATTGCAAGAACTGGTTAACCCAGTTTGAGCTAATGTATCCAATGCCTCTTTTTAGTTGAAAATCATTCTGGGTAGCCAAATGATCATAAAACATCTATGGGTGGCTTCCACGTAGATTTAAGCTATCTATCCTTATAAATCTATATTTTACTCTTTGAATTGACCAGTGAATATACTCATAAATAAAAATAAATGGGCAATTTATTTTAATCTTATGTATTTTAAATCTTTTTGGCCATCGATTAACCTGGATAGAGATAGTATCCAAAAGATCTCGGAAGAAGAGAGTCTGCTATTTTGATTATTAACTTCCCAGGCATTGAATTTATTTTTATTAAAAATTAAGAAGTCAGCTTTGCTAAGATTCAACTTGAGACAAAATGAATTAGAGATACAAGTTCGACAACCCTGACAACCTCATAAACTCTGCATCTCACCTAGTTAGATATTAGGCTACATTTTCTAATTCAACTTTCTGTTTCTGAGAGGTAAGAATATTCTTCTCAAAGGCAATTATTTACTTTTTCCATAAAATTTAAAGACAAATGAGATATCAACTAGAAGATTTAAATAATTGATTCTTATTTATCTGATCTATTGGTTTATATAATTATTGTCCTTGAGCAATACTTCTGCATGGCAAACATTTTATAAGATGGTATATAGAAACCATACCTATAAAAGAATTAATTTTTTTTTGTTCAATCATGATTGATTGGCAGGACATATAGTAGCTTTTATAAGAAGACCCTGTTCAGACTAGCAAGATCATTGTGTGACCCTAAGATCTTAGTCTTTCTACTGTGGCAGTTACAAACTCCATGGCTATCTCTAGTAGCATAGTGTCCCTAACAAATTAAATAATCATCAGCAGAAAGAATAGTGTTTTGAATTGTTAAAAGAAGTCCTTTATCCTGCCAATTAAAAAAAAAAAGCTTCCACTTTCACAATAGGCAGAGAGGTGTATTCAAATTTTGTCTAATATTTTGCTTTTCGCAAATTGGGATTGACCTTCTGTGGTTTACGACAGCGTCTTTTTTCTCAGGTCTTTATCAAAGGCCCAAAACCACCAGGGTGATAGATCAGCTGTCATCCACCCGTTCCTCAGAATGTCTTTGTATTAAACTAATGGTCCAGCAGAGCAGCCAGCCTGACAGGAAGGTTATTTATTTGCAATCTGGTAAAAGAACTGACAACTTCATTGTTTTAATTGTTCATTTTTCATGGGTTGATGCATTAGCTCACCCGGATCTTTGTGCCTCATTCAGAGAATAAATATATGGGAGTCAGGGCATCAGCATAACTGGGTCCCTCTTAAAGTTCAAGAAGCTGATAGCCAGTCTAGCAGGCATCTAGCATTAATTGTTTTTTTTTTTTTTTTTTTTTTTTTTTTTGGTCTTATCTCTGTTCTGCATCTCTTTCCTCTCTTTCAGGAAGACCTATGATGTCAGCTACTGATCTGATTGTTTTTTGAAACAATGTTCCTGGTTCTCACAGCCTATTAAAGGAGAATGGCTAAAGGGGGCTGAGAGTCTCTATGGCTCAATCAGGGTGGGGGCCTGTCAGGCTATGTCATAGAATCACAGAGGCCCTAAATCTCACATATCGTGAAATCATCAAGAACAGATAGAGCTCAAGTCAGTTTCCGAGAATCATGGGCAAGCTTTTTGCTAAAGCCCCTGGCCTGGGACCCCTTAGGAGATTCTAATTCAGTGAATTTTTTGGTGGAAACTTGTATGTATAGTATTATATTATGTATATATTTCATTTTTAAAAATCTAATATGAATTTATGGTTGAGAATGACTAATCTCTAATCTCAACGGGTATCTTAATCTATAGATAAGGTATCTGACAGATTGAGTTATTGAATTAGGGCCATAACTAGTTAGTAGTCACTAGAATCCAGGGACCCAGAAATTCAGATAAATGACCTTAAATATCTCTCTCAGATACCATTCTCTAGGAACCACTGAAACAGATTATTCTCAATGTGCCTGATACCTTACAATGGATTCAGAACACAGAAGGTGCTCAATAATTGTTTAGAGGAAAAAAAGGAAGGAGGGAAAGGAGAGAAGATAACTTTTCTAGCCCAATACTGTGTGTGTGTGTGTGTGTGTGTGTATACTGACATATATATATTTATATAATATATAAATGTATGCAAGGCTGATCCTACACCAAGATGGAACACTGGCTCCCTATATGGTGTGCTTATATATTCAATAGCTTATTGAATAATTAACTGGAAGAGGACACTGTGCTTGGCACTGATGATATAAAATTAAATATGATTTGTGTCTATTTTTAAGTATTAAACATCTGATTTGGGGGACTGGGGTTGTAGCTTTGGTAGAGTGCTTGCCTAGCATATGTGAGGCACTGGGTTGAATTCTCATCACTGCATATAAATAAATAAAATAAAGGTCCACTGACAACTAAAGAATTTTTTTTAAAACTATATTGATTTGGGAAGACAGGTGGAAAACTGGTAGAGAAAAATGTAACTAGTGCTATGAACAGAGACGTATAAAAAGAGCTAAGTTACCTAAATAAAAAATAGTTAATCTTATCAGGAGGGAATCAGGGTGTCCTCATGAGGTAGCACCAGGACTGGGGCTAGAAAAATGGGTAGAAATGTCCTAGTCAAAGGAAAACAGGGAAGACTAACGTCTTTTAATGGAAGGGATAGTTATTTTTGCTTCATGACTAGAGGACAGGATGTAGGGATAAGTCTGGTGTTAGAGTTGGATTGGTCCTCAAAAATGAGTTTTTTTTTTTTTTCTAATATCATGTTGATGATAATATGCATATTGGATTGAAGATGGGAACTCAGCTAGGGGACACTAGAGACATCCTAGCAAGAGATAGTATTTTAGTCAGCTTTTTCATCACTATGACTAGATGATCTGACCATAAAAATTTCAGAGGAAGAAAAGTTTATTTGGGGGCTCATGGTTTCAGAGGTCTCAGTTCTTAGACAGCCAGCTCCATTTCTCTGGGTTCAAGGTGACATAGGACCTCAGGGCAGAAGAATGTGGCAGAGGGAAGCAGCTCACATGATGATCAGAAAGCAGAGAGAGAGGTCTCCACTTGCCAAATAAAAATATATACCCCAAAGCCACGTCCCAATTCCCACCTCTTCCAGCCACACCCTACCACTTCGGTGACCACTTAGTTAATCCTTCTCAGGGGATCAATTCGCTGATTGGGTTAAGACTCTTATAACCCAATCATTTCTCCTCTGAACCTTCTTGCATTGTCTCACACATGAGATCCTAAACTGGAGAGCAAAGGGGATAGGAGCTGTACCAAGAATTTTTATTTATTTATTTATTTTTTAAGGTGGAATGGAAATTACTGGATGAAAGATCGCATGAGAGATTAGAGGGAATCTCTCTCACTTCCTAAACATTCATTTTATTAGGTTTAATGTTCATTTGCTTGGTTTTGCTATACAGCTTCTCTAATTTGAAATGGCCTAAGAGTCTCACATTCCAGTTACAAATAGATTTAAAAATGTTAAGACATCGGCATCAGAAGATGACAGTAAACAAGCAAATCTGAACCAGTATGCAGACATTCTGATGCTTTTGATAACAGGTCTTGTCAGCTCACCTTGGCAGTTGGAGCACTGGCTGGAGATGGGACAAGACAGGGCAGAGGATTTGAAAAGGCTGTGTGTATACTCAGGGAGCTCAGGACTGGAGAACAATATGAACATGTGGATTCACAAGGGGGATGCTTCCAAGAGACTGAATCTCAGTTCCTGAAAACAGGTTTTTCTTGGCTCATTCCTTTTAGACTTCCTTCCTGAGTATATGTTCACATAGGGCACAATTCCTAATAAGTATAATGTTGATGGATTATATTAATTCCCACAGAATACGTACATCCATTCAGAAAACCAAGGGTTAATTTATCCATAACTGTCCTTTTAATCTTCTCCTTTGTTTTTGGTTAGCTACTAAAAGATGAAAATAAGTAGCACTGTTAAAAATTCTTGTAGTCAAGAGACTAACCTTCTGTAGATATTTAAAACACAGGAACTCAAGGCAGGGGTGGTGGGGAGATGAAAGAAAATTTTGCAGAAATAAGAGAAAATAAGAATGACCAGATAGTAAGTGTGAAAAATGAATTTCATGGAAACTTGAAGAAAGAATCACAATGAAAGGGTTGACATTTTCTGAGTACCTATATGCGCCAGACACTATTCTAAGCCTTCTAGCTGTATTATCTTATTTGATAACCAAAGCAACCTCGGAGGGAGCAACTATTATCATTTTATAGAAGAAACTAAGGAAACAAACGTGAAGTCATTTCCCTAGAGGCAGCATTCGTAACTATGATATACTAAATTCCAGCAGTTACTACACAGACAGGGTAATATGAACATGCCATATTGGTTCATGGGCCCTTGAAGAGGGCTGTGTAATCCATGTCCTTCCCTCACTTCATAGAATCAGTATAGTTCAGTGAAAGAGATCCGGGCTGAGTATTGGAAGTTACCAATTCTTGCCTTTTGTTAGTCTGGGAGAGTTACCTGCTCCCTGAGGCCTATATTGAATTCTGTAATTTCCATAGCTCCATTCAGTTTTCAATTTCGAATAATTTTTACTATCAAAATGATCAGCAAAGCACTTCTAACAATTAAATTCTGGTGCATTATACTTTGATCTGAGTATATAATAAGTTGGCTAGACGATATTTACAACCAAGAGTAATCGTTATGTTAGGTTATGTAATTTTCTGTTCCTCTATAAAACAACTAAGCACTGAATGTGAGATAAAATGTCACCAATAACTGCTTTTTCTCAAGACCTGCAGAATTTAAAGGAGAGGAGATGTACACCAAAAAAGGACATCCTTGTTCAAAGACCCAAGTTACTGGATCACACCAATCATACTCGATGCAAGAATTTTCCTTCAGAATGATAATGGAGGATGTCCATAATATCCATTTAGAACTCAGAGATATGACAATGGTGAGGGATATGACAGACAAAGTACAGGACCAGGGAGAGCACTGCTTACCTTGTAGGCAAGAAACCCTAGAATTGAAAACACTTGAGTGCCTGTGTTTCTACTCAAGTTCATCAACTTAAAGGGAGACACAAGACAACATTTATGTAATATAAGAGGTAAAAGCAACATAATTCATAGTAATTGCTTCCTCTTTTCAGATTTGCTACCAGAAGGTGGGTACTTACATTACATTATAATCTTATGGTGTTCATTTTGGGTATCCATATACAAAGAATCCTTAATGAAAGGATCAATAAATCCTTAATAAAAATATTTTTTCATATTAATCAAGATCAATGAAAGCCAACAAGTTATATTCCAGTACACTAATGGAACTCCTGTGTCAGTTACCAGTTCAAATCTGAACTTGAAAAGTGAACATTATTCCCCTTTATCATTGTAGATATATTACCAGCAAAAAATAGAAATATAAGAATAGACATTAAGCCAGGTACAGTGGTGCATACCTATAATCCCAGCAGCTCAGGAGGCTGAGGCAGGAGAATTGGAAGTTCAAAGCCAGTCTCAACAATTTAGTGAGGCCCTAAGTAACTTAGTGAGACCTTCCCTCAAGATAAAAAATAAAAAGGACTGGGGATATGGCTCAGTGGTTAAGAGTCCCTGGGCTCAATCCCTGTTTAAAAAAAAAAAAAAATAGAAGCTAATGTCACTTTGTGTGATGCAATAAAATGAAATAATAATAGGAGAGTAAGTAGTTTCTTGTCAGTTCAAATGATAGAATTGTTATTTTCAGATCATGGCCTATGAAAACAAATGCTCTTTTCTTAACACTAATAGTGTAATACAAATAAAAACATTCACTCCAGAATATCCATAACAGTTGTATTCACTCATTTTGCAAATTTTAATCCAAAACTTACTGTGCAATAGGCACAGAGGTTATTTGGGAAAAACTCAAAGTTGACCAGATCTCAGGGTTTTCTTTATGTCAGTCACTAGTGGGAATTCTGTAAGAATAAGAACAAGAAGATGCTTAACCTTTATAAATTTTGCATCTCCACTTCAGCTACTTTAACTGCCAACTCTCCAAAATAAACTCCAATTCAATTAGTACTAAAACATTATAACTCTCCATGAAGCTCTTTCCTTTCCCAGTGGCAATTTGCTTGGTCCAAAGTAGGGGACTGAAATGAACTACTTCATTTTATCACTCTCTCCTTACATATTGTCCTGAATAAGTCACATTCTTTCCTAATAATTTGAAAGCATTTTCATTTGTGCCCTGGGAATGACTAGAGGAGCTTTTAATATTATTAAGTCTAGATCAAATCAATCTAGTCTAAATCGAGCAAGGGACTAATGCTTTCTAACCACACCTCCTTCTTACCAATTATTCACGACTCTATTGGTGGCCTTAGAAAATCCTTGATATCTATGATCAGAGGTTCCAGACACAGGCCACTTTCATACATTTTGCTGGCAACCTTTGAACCAAGCTGCCAAGTCAAAGCTTACCATCCGGTCCTAAAATCCAAGTGGTGATTCATTGTTTACAAACAGAGAGACAAATTACCATTGTTAACTTGACCTTAGCCTCTAACTCCAAGTCCAAAACACTTGAAGACCTGGGCATCTTAACTAGAGCAAGTCATAAATCAAATTACCTTCAGCACTACAAAGAAATGAATGGCTGGCATCTTATGAATGGTAAAGTGCTGTGGGTTTTCCCTGGAAGATGAAGTTGAGACTGATGACAAAAGACCCCATTACTTAATTAAGTTTAATAAAATATGGAGAAACAAACTTCTCCGTGGTTGAATCAATAGGCTCGTTCTGAGAACTAACTGTGTAGTTCTTGGGAGCAAAGTTTTTCTAAGATTATGAATGAGACAACAAAAAGGAAACTATCCAGTGACATGGATAATATTGTCTTAATTTCCTTGCTGCAACCAAATGAAATTAGTAAATTATGTTCTATTAACAGGCTTACTTGCAAGATTTAGAGCAAGATAAGAGAAGAGAGGATGGAGTCAAAAGTCTGCTAACAGGGAGACCAGGGGAAAATTTTTGCTCCAGAAAAGACAAATGACTTTGGTAAATGAAGGTGTGATGAGGTTGGTTAGGCCAGAGCTGAGTCCAGGCAAATCATGATCATCAAATAAGAATTTTACAAGTTGATTAAAACTCATCTTGTCATGAGTTAGATGGCAATTTTATTAGATGTTGGTTGAACTGAATTGAAACAGTATGGATCCACAAATGAGGAAAAGAAAGAGTTGAAAGTTTAGATAATAACAGGTCATTATTGTTATTAGTTTATGAAATGAACTCTGTTTCCCACTGAGTTTTAACTAGAAAGTAGAGGTAGAAACTAAAATGTTTTTATGATTTTTAAAAATTGCCTATAAAATCTAGTTTTTAAAACCAAACAAAGTCAAAATTGAAAGTTGAAAAATGTTTAGAATTGATGACGAACATACTGATTCTAATATTTTAGGTTACATTTAGTACTTACTTTTCTACTTCAGATCTGGAAGGGGATAGAACTCTGTTACCATTCTGGAGACATGTGACCAGTCAATATTATTGCTCTTGATGTCTCTATAAAAGTATTGGTTTTGCAAAACAAAACCTTTTTGAAAATTGTTCTAAGGGGAAAAATTGCTTTTCTACACAAACAGCAAATAAACCCTTTAGAGTGTTCTTCCCAGAATGCTTTGTAATCTAATGTTTCCAACAAAAGATGATACATCCCAGAAACACTGCAGACATTTCTTCTTTTAAGGGTTTGCCAAAGTGTAAGCTCTTATGACATCTGAAGGTTTAAACATTGGCACAGCTAGTTACTTAGAAACACGAACGTTTCTTTGTGCATCTGGAGAATGCAACTAAATAGAAAGTGGCATGCCCACACCTGACAAAGCCAACAGCACACTTGTATACCCAAGGACACGAGCAAGGTGTATGCACAGCTGGGGATCCTAATGCATCATGTACCTCTTACTGTCACCTAATCAACCTGCTGTCAAAAGTGCTGGTTAAAATATGAAAAAGCCAATTGTTCAACTGGTTATTTTGCCTATTCTAACTGGTCTGATTTTTTTCCTCTTAAATTACTGAGCTGATCAACTGTATTCACGTTATAAAGTCAAGTCTGTGTTATATTTAGGGATTGGAAATGTATATAGCTCCTTTGTCTACATATGAGTGTATAAATGTTTTTAAAGGAGATACTTTTGCAAGTTGACTGTAAAATAGAATGTAGGGTACTTTTTATTTGTGTGTGTTTTCATTAACCAGAATTTTATTCACTTAAAACTGCAGGAATCATTTGGAACAAAAGAGGGATGAAGATTTATAAGCTACGAGTAGGGCATCCCCATGCATAAGAGGAGAACAGCTCTGTCTACCTTCAATGTCATCTCTAGCTCCAAGCCAGCCAGGGAGGCATTGGGATACCATTGAGATGGACTGGTAGTGTCATATGCTTGGCTGACAGTTAAACCATAGAAATCCATGTGATAAAGCTGAAAAAGGAAAATAATAAATCAGCTTTCCCTCTCTGTCTTGTGCCTCTTCTATGTACTGCTCTACTGTCTGGTAAATGAATCAGCTCTGTTTCTAGGTTTCTGGACATAAACCGTTTGACCACTGGGAACTCTTTTAATTTTTTATTCATGTTTAAAAGTATTTGACCCTCTGTAAAATTACTCATTACCTTTCTGGCATGGAGCATGGAGAATTTTATGCATAATATGTGTTATGGAGAATATGTGACAATTTTTAAATAACCAGTCCAAAGGTCATTTTGTACAACTGATAAGAAATTAATGCACGGTTGGAACTTCAGAATCCAAAATCATATTTTTCAACACAGAAAATTATAGCAAAAGGCAGGAATAAATTAAAATTTAGCTACACAAATCTCCTTTCTGGTTTGTATGAACACATTTTTATCAAATTATTACTTTTTTACAATAACGCTCACACTCAGGAATTCATCCCATATACGTAACTCATTTTTCACAGACAATAACCATATCCATATACTCACTAACTCATTTGTCCTGATTCATATGTATTTTCCTTTTCTAGCAATGCCATATTTAAAGTTCAGAAATTGTCAGTTAATAAGAATCCTGCTTCCTTTCACCCCCTTTATTTGAAATACATTAGTTAGTAACTAGAAATGGAAATTACATAGGACAATTAAAAAATCCAAAATAAGAATGTATTGAGCCCTCATATCACACTAATTCTTATTTGTAGGGAAGCGGCGGGGAAGAGGAATATGTTTCCTTAGTTAGCACCACATATGAACAAAATCCCCAGATCCAGAAAGACTGGAATGTGGATGTATCATATTCTGTTCTAAAGCTTTAGTGTAGGTGACAACAAAGCCAAGCAATGACAACAAAATACCCACAGAAAAATTAGTCAACCATTGTACTGAAACAGTAATAAGCCTGGCATGGTGGCACATGCCTGTAATTTCAGCAATTCAGAAGGCTGAGGAAGAAGGATCATAAGTTCAAAGCCAGGCTCAGCAATTTGGAGAGATCCTGTCTCAAAAAATAAAGCATGCTGGGGATGCGGCTCAGTGGTTAAGCACCCCTGCGTTCAATCTTTGGTACAAAAAAAAAAAAAAAAAATGAAGAAGAAGAAGAAGAAAGAAAGAAAGAGTGATGGTCCAGTACAGCTAATGGCTCTTCACCATTCAATGCTGCTCCATCTGGGAGGCTGCCATTACACAGAGCTGGAGTTGCCTCATGTTGGCAGGTATAGAAAACACCCATGAAATGCTCTCTGCTTGAATACACATCTCCTGCTCACCATTCCCTAATGCATCCCCTTGAGTGAGACTTTCCTTTGAGCCTCTGGAATGTCCTCTATTTAATGCACAGTCCATGACTTATTTGTTCATATAACATTGAAGTTCAGGAACCTTCCTCCCTATGGGAACTACTTAGACAAAACTAAACACAGGCAGGTGGTGAATGGAAGGAAGGAGGGAAGAGGAACTCATTGGGGACAATGCTGGGAAGGCAGGGTGGCAGTAGACAAGTCTTGCCGCCTTTGCTGTTTTCAAGGTGGACTTTTCCCTGGAGGGGATATTTTGGTTCCATGTAGAATATACGTGGCTATCACAAGTAAAAGCAGTTTTCCCCCAGGGGAAAATGAACAGATCTGGTACAACAAACAAACCAATTTTTGTTATTATTTTCAATCTGCTACTTTGGGGGCATATTTAAATCAGTAATAAAAATATTTTGGTAGGGAAAAATATACTTGACATTTCAATTCTGGGCATTTTATTCTTTGCTAAAAACTGAGAGGAAAGGGCGTGTTTGTAGTTCAGAATGGAAAGAAAAGAATGGGCAAATGGTAATATCCTCTAAGGAGAAAAAAAAGAGGCTTAGAAGGATAAGTAAATTCAGATTAGAAACATTGAGATTATTTACCAAAGTTTTAAAAACTGTTAAGTATAATATCAATGAAGGAAAAAGAGTGTTGTTCAAACACTTGGTCTTAGCTGTACGATAGAAATGATAATGTCTAACCATGTTATTTTGCAGAGGTTTCAAAATAATCAAAATTTTTCAAGTGAGATAAAATTATTGGGGGAAATAGTAATCATTTATTTAGATATACAACTGGTTTTATTATCACTAGTATATGGAAGTTGGGTCAGTTTGCCTAAGATATCTTTTCTTCCACCTCCTGATAAAATTTGTAAAACAAATTTCTGCAAGTTTAAGAAAATTTAAATAAGTACAGTTAGTTCATTCATTGAGGTAAGTTATTATGGGCCTAGAAAAATTTAAAACTACCTACAAGATATTATTTTTCCTTTAACAGGTCAGCGAAGATTACAAGGCTTTTATATTCTGAGTGTTTGTCAAGGCCAGGCCTAAAAGGCACTTTCACACACAGTTGGTATGAGTGTAAATTAGTGAAACCTTCTTCTTGGGGTGGGGAGAATAGACCCAATTTATATAAGTGATTCTAGTTTTAAATAAACACACCCTGCAATTATGCAGTTAGGGAATTTAACTTCCAGAGAAATTCTCACATCTGTGCAAAGAAATAAATGCAAGAATGCTCACAGCAGCAATGCTTTTAATAGCAAAGTACTGAAAACAACGTAAATGTCACCTATATGGAATTTATTAAACAAATCATTTTAGACACAGGCATCAGAATACTCTTCAACCATATGAGAGAAAAGGCAAATCTATGTAGACTGAGATAAAATGCTGCTTTCAATATATTGTTAATGCATAAAAACTAAGCCAAACATAGTAAGTGTTTAGTGCGATCACATTTGTGAAAAAAAACAAAAGAACAAAAAGAATCCCCCCCAAAAACCCCCAAATTATGCTTAGCTTAATTGTGGAAGGAGACTCTAATGGTAGTTATGTCAGAGGGGTGAGCTTGAAGGGGAAATCCATAGAGAAGCTTCTTTCCACTGCACATTTCTACATCTATTTTAGAAAACATATTATCATATGTTTGTAATATATGTTAGATATATGAAACAAAGACTTTGAGAGGAAATAATAGCATTTACCTTTTTCTTTGAGCCTTGGTATAGACTCACAGTGAATGCGGGAACCACGGCCCTCTAGTGGACAACGTCAGCAATGCGCTTCTCTTAAGGCTACTTAATCCCTCCCTACATTCCAGCAAAGTCTCATCAAGTAAAATTTTATATCAGAAAATATCACAAAATACACACAATTCAATGCTGTTGAATATACTTCTGACTTTAAAATTCCTGAACATATCTTGAAAAATTTGAATTCATGATGTATTTTCTGTGTGTAACATGACAACATTCACTTACTAACTTGAATTTCATGGGAAGCTCTGAGCACCTCCATTTGCTGCAAGAGTACATTCGTTAGTACAAAAAAATGCTTCAATATAGGCAACGCTGACCTCCAGTAATTACAAAAGCTGGTTTCTAATTGAGAAGAAGTTGTTGCTTATGCCAATCTCTCAAGTAGGATCTCCAAGGCAGCTGTCACCTCAAGACTGAATCACGTATGTGAATAATGACGGTGCCTATGTTCATGGGCTAATCTAAAACATTTCTAACAAGAGAAAATATTTCAAAACTATATATGGTTATGTCAACCGCCAAATTCCCTTGGTTGGGTTGAAGGCGTGCGGAGTTTCCTGTCAACTTGCGCTCTGAAGCAGAACAGTCTCCAGCCCGACCGCTGTGGCTTGCTCCATATTAACTATTGGCTACCTTGGAAATGTACCGTCTCTCATTGTAAAACTCCCCAAAGGGCAATTCAAATCACATTTAGAATTTCCTATTTACATTGCAATGGCCATGGCAGAAGTTTGAATGTCACAGTACAAATCTGGTACCAAATGCTGAGCATGTTCAGCGGATTCGGTTTCAGAATTCACTTCACATGAACATATTTTCATCAAGTAAAAGGGGGAGGGAGTGTCATGGGATAAGGTCACATTATGAACTCTGGATTTAACCCTTTATCATCTTGAACAAGTGAACTTGTGTTTTTGCCCGGGCAAAAGAGAATCTACCAGACTCATTTACATCATAATCTTGCCTTTTGAACTCTTGTGCAGAAATGTAATGGAGGCCACTAATATTTTCAGTTAAACTTCATGTGTAGGAAGGGAAAATGTTGGTTATATTAGCCTAGAAAATAGAGGTAACTTTCTTGGAAAGGCAGACATTTTTCTAAGCAAGTAATATGGACTCCTAATTATTTCTCTTTCTTAAGCTGTGTTCATTTGAGGAGATGTGTTTTTGGACAACATTTTTTTTCCTGAATTTTTTTAAATTGTCAATGAACCTTTATTTTATTTATATGTGGTGCTAGGAATAGTACCCAGTGCCTCACACATGCTAGGCAAGTGCTGTACCACTGAGCTACAACCCTAGACCTGGACATCATTTTTATCTTCTGATTTTTTTTTTCCCTAGTAGGTGGATTTCTAGAGTAGATTTTGAAAAGTGAATAAACTGATATCAATTTTAGAAAACTTTGTTTTCTGTGCTTTGCTTTGCCTTTTTTTGATATTCTTATAATAAATGCTCTGTAAGAAGAAAATGTTATTTCAACTGGACACAGTTACACACATGCATAGCATCTTAATTTCTAGATTCTTTGGTTCATGCAACTGAGGTGAACTTGAAAGAGCTTGTCCAGACACAGCAGGACGGTAACCATGGCACTGAGCAGCACTGCTTCATGTCACTATGTAATGACTAGGTGGCTGAGTTCACTTCAGTCCAAGATTCCCCATTTCAGACATGTACATTTGTTTGCAGTAAATGATGATATGTCTACCAATTTATTACAATCCAACACTGAAATAATTTATTCTGACCTGTCTGTTTGAAGTTTGTTTAAAATAAACTGTACCTAAAGGCAATATGTGATTAGTATAGACTTCTAGACTTAAGAAAGAGACACATTATTTGACTTCTAAATGGTTACAGGAAAATAACAGTCATCTCTTGGCTAAGACTGACTCTAAACAGTCCAGACTTGGAAGACTTAAATTGCCCACCTTAATTTTAAAACTGATAGAACCCATTTGGGACTTGGATTATTTGTGCTACCATCACATGAAGGAGAAGAATACATAAAGGCACACAGAGAAAGACCTGTAAGCATATGGCATTTACTCAAGAAAATAAGACATAGTTTATTATTCAAAATCCATATTTGTTTTTCTTTCAAAATTTTGAATTTGTTAAAACACTTGGAATCAGTTACTTATACTGGGTTTTGATGATAAGTTACCATACCACCTTACCATATTAGACTGAACTTACACTTTCTTAAAGCAGCAGGATAAATCTTTTTGGAGACTCAAAATTCATCCCATAAATTTTGTGTCATTTCATGTATCAACTCAACAAGAAAGGAGTAATATAGTTCTTATCAAAGAAGGAAAAACCTGCATACTTAGAGAATCATATAAATTAAAATAATAATGATTTTTTAAAAAATCTTAACATAGCCTTATGTAATGCTCAGTGCCATTCATTAAAGCATATTATTTTAATCTTCATTGACAGCTCATTCTAAAAATTCTGTAACAGCCCTACCACACTCAATGGGCACCATAGTATAATGAAAAAAAATGAAGTATTGAAGAGATACAGCTCTGTTTTAGCTCTGCAAAATGAAGATGACACTATTTATCCTTTGCACCATCAGGTATTAGAGATGAAGCATAAATAAAAGCTGAGCCAGGGACTGGCATACAGTTGGCAACAATGCAAGGGGTAACTTTATTCCTGAATGACAAGTGGATAAGCTAAGGGGCAAAGGTCAAAGATAAGAGGCCACAGCTGCCAGAGAAAAAGCATAAAACTTACAACTAGACCTTACTTTTCTTATCCAAGCCCTTAACTTTAACTGTTCATTCAGGTGCAAAGTATCCCTATCTTCCTTGATGTTCTATTGCTGGATAATCATATTTCCCAAAAGGAAGGAAAAACTTAGTCAAGTTGTTCATTCTGTAGAAACTAAGCAGGCAAACACTTAATGTGAGTGGTCCTTTTATAACATAAGCCAGATCATGTCGCTCTGCTCCAAACCTTTCAGTAGTTCCCCATCTCAGCCTGCTAAAAGCAGAAGTATCGCCATGGCCTCCACAGTGCTGTAAAACAGTCCCTCCCTCCTGCTTTTCCGACTTCATCTCTATAGCTCTTTCTGTCTCTTCACTTCTGACCCATGGGCCTGTGTTGTTCTTAACTTCCCCACCTTGACTCCTGTCTGGCCTTCTCAAGGAGGCCACCTTGACCACTCTGTTGACCCCTATGAACTGTGCTGCCTACTCTGCACTCCTGATCCCTTGTGCTTTATTCTGCTTGTATTTTTCCAACAGTGCTTGCCTTCTATTGTGCTATAAAATGCACTTATGTCGATTGCTTATTGTGGGTTTTCTTTTGCTAGACTATAAGCTCTAGGAGGGCAGTGCTCTTTGCTTTGCTCACAGGTATAATTTAGCTAATCCCAAGATTAGTTTGCATATAACATATGGGTTTAGGATGTTAACTGGCAATTCCTAGAAGAATACACTTGAATAGACAATGCACAAGAAGGTGCAAAACCACACCAGTAATCAGAAAAATAAAAATAAAGCATCTTTTAAAATCTGATGCAAGGTAGACACACAGTAAATAAACTAGTTTGAAAAGCAATTTAACATTAGTTAGTAAAGTTGATGAAAGGATACAGTTTTCTATCTGCTCAGCAAATCCCCTCTGATTACAAACCCAAAAGAAATCTTGAGACATGGACAAGCATATATGTAGAGAGATGTTTGTTGAGAAAATGTTGGTCACACTAAGCACCTGAAAATGGCCTTTGTCTTCCCTTTAGGAGAATGGAAAATAGTTGTGGCCCCTTCACACGACCATGAGTTTTCACACCCATAAAAGAAATGGACACAGTCAACACTGATCATTACAAAGGAACTCCCAAAGCATTATGAAGTAAAACAACACGTTTTCAGGTTGAGAATCACAATATGATACTATTGGTTCATCAATGATTTCAAGCTTACATAACGACACTACACGTTGTAAGCTGAACATGCCATGAGTGTCCTGCTCTCAGGTTCATTCAGCTCTGCCACATGCTGTGCACACTCTCGCTCTGCACCAAGTACTCCCTCTCACCCTGTTTCTGATTCTGCTCCAATTTTGGATGAAGTTCAGTGATTCTGCCCCAGGTACAAAGAATAGCAAGTTGTGCCCTTGAACTGTTTCCACGTTGATTTCACATAAACAGGCTTGTTTTAGTTGACTGCAGGGAGGGCTGTCCCCAATCTCAAAAGTTACGCACAATGTTTGCATTAAATGATCTAGGTCCTGAGAGGTCAGCCATGACTTTTCTCAAGGGCTGTTTTCATAGGCTTTATCTTGTTCCATGTGACATATCTCCAGCAATAGACCATTTGAGTTGCTATTTGCAGATGCAGCTCTCGATTTTGAGGGAAACAGAACTATTCCGTGGTTTCCAAATGGAAGATTATCAGAAAGATACCACGTTTTTTAGATACAATCTAAATTGGTGAAACGTTAAGTATATAAACAGTTAAACAGTTAATGCATGCATTTTCTAGGATGCCAGCAACGTCATTTATTATTTGAAACAGGGCAAAACAACGTATCATTTTCTAAATGCTCAAGAAAGACTTTCCCCCCACCCGCCTTTTGAAACATTCCAATTTTTCATTAAATGCTTTACTTAAGATGGAAATGACCTAGAAGATTCCTGGCTCACAGCATAAATTCTTCTTTTTAAATATGAACATGTCTTTTTTTATAGTAAACATTGACAGGATAAGATTAGGCTGGTCCTGAACAAAACTCATCAGAGGATACTATATTCTTCAACTTCACCTAAAAGCCTTCCTTGCAATAACTCTTGCTAACAATGATTCTAATCTGACTTTCTCTAAGTTGGTTGCTAGTCAACTTGGTTTCAGGGGTTACTAGCCTGAGACTACAAGTTATTAACAGGAGTTTTGTGACCTCTCTAGAACTGTTAACAAAATTGAATGTGTACCTATATTTTCCTAGGAAGAATCACCATAATTTTGAGCAGTTCCCTTAACATGCTGAGAACACCTGCCCACCCCCCCAAAAAAAATGTTTAAAAAAAATTATGTCTTAAGGACTGGGCATGGCTGCCAGCAGTGTTCTTTCACAGAGTGCAAAAGCTGCTGATCTCCTTGTCCAATCTCCAAGAGAGTCTGATTTAGTTGATCTGTGGTAAAGATCTGCTGTTTTTATCAAGTACCTCAGCAGATCCAAAAGCAAGAGCATACTGATACAAGACATCACACCAGTCTAAGGAATAAAATCACACTTAAATGTTGACTTCAAGGTCTTTGTCCCTAACCACTCTTTCTAGTCTTAATTCTTCTATTACTAACACTGTCCTACATACAGACAAATGGTTCATCTGTTCGTTCATTCCCGAATTCAAAGAATTGTTATGGAATTCATTACAGGAACCTGTACTCAGCTTTAAAGACAAAATGGTTTTAGTTAACTAGAATCAACCTCAATCTGAAACTATATAATGAAGAATTTCATAAATAAACAATTAATAAGTTTTTAATAATGTTTATTGCAGTATATGTTACAATTGTTCCACTTTGTTATTATCTGTTATTGTTAATCTCTTACTATACCTAAGTATGAATTAAACTTTATCATAGATCTGTACATAGAAGAAAAAACACTGTGTGTGTGTGTGTGTGTGTGTGTGTGTGTGTGTGTTAGTATTTGCAATTTCAGTTATCCACTGGGGATCTTGGATTGTATCCCCATGGATAAAGGGTACTGTTGTATCAGCTGTTTTTAGGGCTCCACTCTTATCTGTTCCCCTTCACCGGGTAAATGACCATTAATCCCAAGATGCTCAGTCTCAGTATTAACCACTCTGTGTAGCCAGTCTAGATCCCTTGGGACAGATTTACAATTGTTTCTTTTGCCCAGTGGACCCCAGATGTTTTTTGTTTTGTTTTTCCCATTTTAATTGCACTGCCATACATTTGTATGTTTTGGTTTCTGGTTTCTGGACTCTTCCTGGCCAGGAACCATGTAAAAGTCTTAATTAGGCTGCCTCCAGTTCTAATGCTGGATTCCTAATATTTGCTGAACAGATGAGGAAATCACTACATGTTAATCTCTACCAATGAGATACTTCTGAAATTCAGACATCCCGGAGGAGGATCCCCACAGTCAGGATCCTAAGTACAATGATGAATTCTGGGACAAAGTAATTTGGTTAGGGTGTCTTTATTCTGGCAATGTGTCTGAAGAATGAGTTTCAGGAAAAAAAAAAATGGTTGCACAGATGGTTGGGAACACATCCAGGCTGTGACCCTCAGTGACCAGGATGACTTTCAGCTCAGTGTGAGCCCTGAAGTCTACCTGTTTTTTTTTTTTTTTTTTTTTTTTTTTTTTTTTTTTTTTTCTGAGACCACAAGACCTGACAAGAACAATTTTAGAGGAGAAAACATTTATTTGGGGGACTCACAGTTTCAGAGGTCTCAGTTCATAGATGGCCAGCTCCATTCCTCAGGGCTTTAGGTGAGAAAGAACATCATGGTGGAAGAGTGTGATGGAGGAAAGCAGCTCAAGACATCACACCCCAAAACAGAGAGAGTTCTGCTCAACAAGCACAAAATATAAACCCCAAAGTGACACCCCAGGGACCCACCTCCTCCAGCCACATCCTTCCTGCCTACAGTTACCAACCAGTTAATCCCTATGAGTAGAGTAACACACTTAATTTCACCTCTAAGTTTTCTTGCGTTGTCTCACACATAAGCTTTTGGGGGACACCTCACATCTAAACTATTACACTACCCCAGAGTTAATTCTCTCGTTAGATGATCCCAAAAGGAGTCAGTCAGTGCAGTCAGTGCAAAACCTGGAATTTGACCAGAGTAGGAAAGAAACCACAGAGCAAACCAAGAGTCCATATAGAGTTGGCTTTACCTTTGAAGTCCTTCCAGAAAACTTACAAGTTGCAGTAAAATAAGACAGCATTTTCTGAATCTTGGATGCACTGAGGACAGAGAGGGTCAAATCACAGAGCGCATGCCTTGAGAAGAAAACTTACTTGGTAACACCTGACTAGTGTTTGTGCTATTAGCTCAGCAGTCATTTATTATGTACTCCATTCATAGCCAAGGATAAAAAAAAATGATTAAAACATGATTTTCCCTCCAAATGAGCACCTTAAATTTTATTTTGAGCTTAATAATTTTAAGGTATTTTATATATCTTTAAGAACAAGCTACACTACAAGTAATTTCTCTGTCATCTGTATTTTTATTCTACATATGCTGTGAAATTTTTAAGATGTGAAAATGTCATGAAAGCACACTTCACATTAGTAGAAATATCATGCTTTTAATTTTTTTTCCTTAAACATGGTACTTTGGGGATGTGCTTTTTCGAACTCAGGTACCTTTCAGATTCTTGAATTCTGTTCAGTTTAAAGCTAGTTCATTGCTGAACACAATAACTTCCTTCATGTGTTGAGATGCTGGGATCCTGTGTAAATTTACACATAAATTTACACATACAGAGATGAAAACACATGGATACAAATTGTTTCAATACAAGACCTGCTCATAAATGTGTGTTGAAGTTGATCTACAATTTTCAGCAGCTGTCCATTCCAGAAAGCACAGAGGACAATGGATAGAATCAAATTTATTTTTTAAATGAAACCTTCACTTAAAATTGAATTCACACTTAAAAATGGAATATGTCACATGAAACCTATGAGTTTAAGTTTTTCATCTTAGTAACATTAGAAGTCTTGATTACCGGGTCATTCTTCCTGTATAGGTAGACTGCAGATGGGAAGTAGTTTAATGAATGGCCGCTACGACAGGGATGGGATTTGCCAAATCATTCCACCCATTATTCCCAATATTTTTCTAAAGTTTAGAGGTCTTTGATATTTTTAGCTTTCTTTCTCAAAACTATATATTTAATGTTTGATGTGTAATATCTGGTCATAATTGACTCCTGCTCCAATAATACCAAAAGTCTGAAAGATTTATTCCAGATTGCAGTAACTCTCTGAGGTGAGGTTAAAGAGGGAAAAGTTGGCACAGCCTTTGATGGGAATGGGAACCTTCGCAGGCAGTCTGCTTCTCCCTTCCCAGGGAGGACTTCAGGGTGCTGGATGACCCTGTTGAGAGCAATTGGGACCTTTGTCTTTCTATTCCCTGCGGACTCTTCAGTGGCCAGGAGCAGGTGGCTGGGTTTAGCACTACCTGGAGAAGTATGTGCTTATCTACCCCAAGGGAGGTGTGAGAGTCCATAACCATCATTCTCCAGCTTTGACCAGCACCAGCATCACTGGGAAGTCTTTCAAAATACATATTTCAGGGCCTTACCTCTGGAGTTTTTGGTTACATTGGTCAGATGGAGCTGAAAAATTTACATTTCTAACAAATTCACATAGGATGCTGATCTGTTGGTCTGTGAACTAGAAAATGCCTAATAATACCTGTAAAGTATTTTTCAGATTTTTCTGGATGCTGGAAATGCTACATTTATACAGAAAAGGCAGTGTCTTTTAGCAAAGGTCCTGATAGCCTTCACTGGGCAGAAACTGAATCCATGAAGCCTATATTTCCACCTCTTTAATGGCGTCCTCTGTCCTATCACCTGAAATAATCCATACACTATATGTGCCATTGTAGCACAGGATAAACAACAAAAATAGCTAAAATATTTGGATTATTACTTTCTTTTTTGTGAGATCATTTCTGATTTTCTTTTCATTGAAAAGGATCTTTAAAACCACACGGTGGCAGTGTGATCACATGAGTGGCAATCTCGGGATGTCAGAATTGGGTCTCTGAACCCATTTTAAATTAAGAGATAATTCTGAAAGCTAAGCATCTGCTATTTTGGCGTAACAATTATTGGCCCGTAAAGTATAAATGACAAGTTGTAGTCAGATACCTTTACAAAAACTTCAGTCAGAGCTTTCAATATTTTTACAATGCCTCAGACAGAATGCATTCTTCTCCTCTGCCGTTTCATAGTGTGAAAACAACTTCACAAGAGCAAGCAACAGATCATTTCTTGCATGAGCTAGAAATCCAAAATAACTCCTGCTTCAGTTTAGCAGATTACTGTGTGATAGCAAATTCACTTCTACACTTAAATCATTTTTGAAAAGTGAATTTTTTTCTCTAGCATTTTTAATTTTAGATATTTACATGCCTCTGTGTTTCTTGCAACCAAGTAAAATTAAGCTTTTGATTTTTTTACTAAATTTCATGCTTGGGTCCTTCCTATCTATAAGTGAGATTTTAAGATGGCATTGAGTCTTTAGGGTATTCTGATTTACTGAATGGCTATTAAGGTAGACACTCTATTCCATGTAACTATAAGATAATCACGGAATTCTTAGATCAGGGTACTGTCGAAATGAAGAATATATTTAGTAATTCCAATCCCTGTCCTACAACAGAATATTCAGTACTATTACCAAAAATGGTAGTTTTCTGAGTTGGTGGGCTGGCTTAAAATGTCACCTCCCCAATATTTGTATCTTGATATAGTGCTTCTGGTCACCCAAGCAACAGAAAAAAACAAATAATACTACTGCAAGTGCCAACAGATTTGCATGTCGATAGAAGAGAACAATGAACTTAGAAATTTGCCTTACAATCTGGAATTCAAAATCTACCTTTGCCAAAGACAAGAGGACGTAGAAACACCAGCACCCAGGTTAACAGCAAACAAACAGTCTTTAAGAAATTAAAAAAAGGAAAAAGGAAAAAAGAGGGACGTAAGAGTGTCCCTCCCCATCCTCCTGAACATGTGCAGACTTCTCACATCACCACTGACATGAATTCTGGTTCTTGATGCTGAACTTACAGCATCAAGGTTCCCTCTGGGCATTCTGAATCAGACAAAGTACTCTGGGAATACATGGTGACATATTTCTCCAAATGCAGAGATCTGAGGGTGCAAGTGTATTAACCTAGAAAAAGAGAAAACTTGAGGTCTGAAATCATCACCTCTGATGTAGATTAGAGACATCATTACACTGTTATTTTGAGGATGTGGCTATTGCTCTGGCGTGGATACTATGCGCTGTACTTTACTGCCACGTGAGTTAGGTGGAATGGGCGCTCAGAGAGCCCGTGTGCACTGTGGTGCTCCACAGTACAGCAGCCTGGGCTACAGTCACAGAGGTTACAACTCCCCAGGTCCTCATTGCAATTGATGGGCTGCACACAGTACTCAGAATTTCTTATTTACCCCATATCATCTAGGTTTGTCACCTGTCCTCCTGGTTGAGCTATTACATATTCAGTCTGCTTATTGCATAGAGGTATCCAATTTTACTTCCTTCCAAAACTTAAAATCAAGCCTTTAAAGGATGGGTATTAAAGTTTTTTAAATTACATTCTGCAAAAATGTCTGTCTCATGTATACATTCAGCTATTTATATAGCATCAAGCCTATATGAGATAGGTATTATTATCCCCATTTCAGATAGAAAGCAACTGAGTCATAAGAAGATCACACAGTAGCAGAACTGGTATTCCTATGCAGGTAGGTCTAATAACTAGAAAGCCTGTGTTCTTAGTTACTAACAGCATTAAAAACTGCTCTCATTACACTCCCCACCTTTGAGATGATTATTCCTTCCCTTCTACATAGTCCTTCCATAGGAGAAAGATATTTTCACATTCAGACAATGTTTCCTAAAAAGGAACAAGCTATCTTTTCTTTAATCCAAATATATATTACATGCAGTTTATAAAAAGTTGGTTCTTTCTCTATGTAAATGCTACTTATTTATAGATGCATATGTTAACATTTAAAGAATATTCCATGTAATATTTATATGCATAATATGTATTAGCAATATGATGTTGGACATTTATAATTTTATCAAAGCATAATTACTAGGATTACTATATGAACTATAATTCTTTTTGACAATTCAATCAGGCTTCAAAATTCAAGAGAATTTTAACTTGCCTCATTGATTGATTTATTCATTATTTAGTTCTATTTCAAAAAAAGGATGAAAATAATTTATACAAGAAGGAGAGACCCATAAAATAGAATCTTTAAAGCATGGAAAGAACAATGGCCATGCAATAAAAGGAAAAAGACAATAGTGTCCAAAGCCTTACATTACAGAAAACTGCTGAAACCAGATGTGCTTTAAGTTGTATTTCTAGATAGCAAAAGAAAACAAATGAACGAATAAAACTACAATTCCCCAAATGATTAAGAGAATGCTAATTTTTAAGAAAGGACACATATCCTTGTACAATTAAACTGTTTTGACTTGTGTGTGGTGTTAGTTAAGGGTTAAGAGAAATTTCTTCCTCTGTATGAATATTCAATGGACCCAGCACCATTAATTGAAAACACCTTCACATATTTACTGCACTGAAGGGTGATCCCTGTCCTAAATCAACTGATGGTATTAGTGGGTCATTTTCTCTAGTTTTTATTATCTTTGAGTGGTACATTTACCTATATTTGATCCAAAAACAAATTATCTTAATTACTAAAGAATCTTACATTAGTGAAAGTTTGGCAACTCTATTCTTATTCTTCAAAATTGTCTTGGCTCTTTTTGAATCTTTTCCTTTCCAAATACATTTTAGAGCGAGCTTGTTGATTCCAAAATACTTCAGGGATCTTGATTATGTTTGAGTTGGAGCTATAAATCACTTTGGATTGAATCTTCCAACCTATAACTATGGTGTATGTTTGCTTCCATATTCTTAGGGTTTCTTTTATGTCTCACTAATATTGTGTACTTTTAAGTTAGAGGCATTATCTATCTTGTATCTAATTTTTTTGACATTTGTTATTCTCTAATGTGATTATAAATGGTATCTTAAAAACCCTTTCTCTCTAAAAAAAAACCCTTTCTCTTTCTGATGTAGAAATATTAGACTGTTTATTGATATAGTATCCCATGACCTTGCTAAAGTTACCAATTGGTTCTAATAATAAGTAGTTTCTTTTAGATTTATTAGACAAATAACCATGTCATCTAAGAATAATGGCAGTTTTACATCTTCTTTCCTGTAGGTCTCTTTGTGACTTGCTCCACTAGACACAGCATTGACGATCATACAATGGTGAAAAGAAGTGGTGGGTGCCGTGTCCTTGTCCTGTTTCCATTGTCTCAAGGGATGCTTTCCTCATTTTCTTACCAATGTTTGCTGTATGTATGTTCATAGGTTTTGCAAAATCAGAATTTTGTCCTTCAAAGTGTTTTTCTAATTCAACTTGAATTTTATGAAATTTATCCATAAAAATGAGATTTATAAATCTGTTTTCCTAATCTGCTAAGAGAATACACATGTGCATGCATGTATGGCTGAGTTTTATTATAATGAGTATTGAATTTTATCACATACTTTCCTGCATCTATTAATATGATCATATAATTTTGTCCTGTTTTTTTTTTCCCCTAATAATGTGGTGCACTGCACTGATTGGTTTTTAATTTCAATTCCTATTATAAACCCTCTTAGGCAAGGCATACTATCCTTTATATATGTGGTTAGATGGATTGTACACGTAAATGTGAAAGGTAAAACAATATAACTTTAGAAGAAAGCATAAGCAAATGTGCTCTTAAATAAGCAAGAGATTCTCAACAAAGCTCAAAATTTAAACACAAAGAGAAAAGAAAAAAACAATGATATATTGAGTCATATTAAAACTAAGAATTTTTGTTCATCAAAAGATATTATTAACAAAGTGCAATGTGTGTATGAAAGAAAATATCTGTAATACATACATCCTACAAAGGACCATAATCAGAACATAGGAAGAACCTCTGTAGATCAATAATAAAAAGCAACCAGCCTACTGTAAACATGGGCATGCAACTAGAATAGGAATTTTACAAAACAGAAAATACAAATGACAGTACACACACAAAAAAGAAATAAACAGCATTAATTATCAAAGGAGTACAAATTGAAATCACAATGTGATACCATTATATAATACCCAGAGCAAGAAGAGCTAAAATGAAAAATACACACAATATCAAATGTTTTCAAGGATGGAACAAGTTGTTTGTAAAATTATAAATTTATGAAAGCACTTTTATAAATCTATTTGGTAGCATCTTACTAAAGGTAGATTCTGTACAACATATGATGCAGGAATTTCACTACTAGGTACAGATCTAACAGAAATGCATAATGTATTCATGAAATGTATCTAAAGGAATGTTCAATGCAGCATTATTCATATCAGTCAAAAGTCAAAATCTTCTCTAATAGCCTCGTGGTGAGTCACATCATAAGAAGTCCCATGAAGAAGCTCAAGTGGAGCTGGAGTCTCCTGCCAACACCCCAAGAGTGAAGCGCATTGCCTCAGGCAAGTCTTCAGAGACTGAGCCTGGTTAGCAACTTAAACATGATCTCATGGGGGACTGTGAACCAGAACCCCTATAGACCAAGTCATTCATCCATTCCTGGCCCTTAGAGAAAATAATGTTCATTCTCTGAAGGTACAAATGTTGTTGCACACTTGGGATAATTTGTTATGCAGCAATAGATATCTAATATTCTCATGATCAATAGAATGGAGCATTGTGAGATAATAAGATAAAATGCTAAATAGCAATAGCAATGAATGAACTACCACCACATGTAACAGTATAGATAAATCTGACAAGGATGTTTAGTGAAAAAAAACTGAACACTACATAGAATATCATTATGCACTAATTTACAGGGATCAAAGTGAGGATGGTGGTGATCCTTGCATGAGACCCACGGGGTTTCTAGGAGCATTAATCATGTTCCATTTGTTGACATGAGTGCTGGTGACAGAGATGTTTTCATTTTGAAAAAATTATCAGGCTATATGCTTCTGATTCATTCATTTTCTATACGTATGTTATGATTCATTAGGCAGTTTAGTTAGGTTGGAAGGAAATATATCATGAATTTTTGATGGTCTTTGAATAGTACAGTGAACTACTATTTGATGTTAGTTTCTTAAAAGTACAGATTCACTTTACATGTTGCCATTTATAATGATTCTTGATTTTTAAAAAATCAAGTACAAAATGGTGAATCATTGTGTCATGAAGATAATTCTTTAGGGAATTAAATTAATGAGGGCCCACTATATAGTTTCTCAATAATAAATTAATTTTGCTATAAGGTTAGCAGTGTTTCTTGAATTTTAATATGTATATGAAATACCTAGGGGATTGAAATGGGTATACTCTGCCTTTACTCCCGGGGACTCTGATTCAGTAGGACTGATGAAAGGCCAAGGTACCTCAGTGATAATACTTTGTAAAACATAGAAATAAAACTGCAGATATTTTCTGCAAGCTGGGTAAATACTTTGTCTTTTGAATTCCAAATGGAAATCACAGTTCAATTGCATACACATAGGATATTTGGTGCTTTTCTTAACTTCTCTTAAAATGGGCTAAACAACAAATAAAGCTTGAATATAGAAATTCTTATTTCAAATATCTTTGGAAAATAAAAATAAGCAGAATCACATATAGTTTACTGCCTTCAGCATATAACTTCAGCATACAACATACAGGCAATAAGAGTCACATCTATAGAAAATATGCACCTATTGCACAATTAAATGTCACTCTAATGAAAACATCTCCCCTCCACACCCATGTAGTTAAAACTCAGTCCAAATAAGCAATTTTGAATCCTCAAACAACAGTAAACAAGTTTTAAAAAGAAGGCAACAAAACAAATCTCAGTAAGATCACATTGGTTTCTTAGAACTTTATCTGCTTCTGTTTCGTCCCTGGGTACAGTTGGTTCGCAAATCTTCCCTTGGTGCAGAAATGACTACAGCCTGGAAAACATGATTCTGAGTTGGAGGGAAGAATAAGCAAGAGCTCTCAAAGGACAGATCTCCAAATAACCTGTTTCCATGCAAATATACCCATAACAAACAGAACAAGGCAAAAGGATTCCTGAAGACACAGACGTGTAGGCAGAATTATTTATAAACTGTATTATTCCGAAACTGCCCAAGAGGCATCAGCAAGTCTTTAAAGGTCCCTTATGATCACTGTTATAAGTACTGCCGGAAATAACATACAGCAGTAATAAACCACGGGTAGCTACAGAAGCAGGCATACCATTTACTTTACCAAATGGGGTTTATTTTTCCTCTGTAGTCTCCTCTTAATAATATGAGCCCCAAAGTGAAGTCTGTGTCTGGATTTATGAAGTAAGTAAACACGGGGAGGTCCCAGCTCTTGCACACACCAGCAGCCCTGTAATCACACAGCAGCTTGCTGGGCAGAGGATGTTGGCTACCTGTGTTCTGTGCATTAGGTAGGCCTGTGGGTGCTCATTAAATTCTTAATGGAGATGACAACACTACACCCGAAGAAGGATTATAAATGCAGCTACCCCAGGTGCAAAATTATGGGCCAGATTTCGAGTCCCGCATTGCTGAGTCTGAATGTTCCCTAGAACTGCCACAGGAACAGATGTGTGAACATACTTAGCCACATCGCCACCTAGATTTCTCCTTTGTAAAATAACTAGCTCGGCCTGCGATGCAGGTAGCATGTCCTGGACAGAGACCTTTAGAGTAATCAGCTACCTCAGACTATAACTATAGTTTGGCAGTTTAGAGGATCAAAGAATGACAAAGACACTGGAGTGCTGGTAGAAATGAATTAGAAAATGTATATTATATATACAAGTACACATGTATGCTTAAAACACAAGTGCATCTGTAATATCTATATCTGTTTATACACATACATATCCAATTCATATGCAAATAAAAATACATGTATAGAAAAAAAAATAGAAAGGAACAAACCACTTTCAGAATATGCTATTTTAAAAATCAAGATTACATTAAATAGGAAAACTATATCCACTTTAAACCAAATGTTGCAAAAGTGTTTTAATTTTAAAAAACTTTACACCCAAAATACAAAGAACCCAATCAATAAATGGGCCTAGGAACTGGGCAGACACTTCACAGAAGATACACAGGTGATCAACAAATACATGAAAAAGTGCTCATCATCTCTAGTAATTAGAGAAATGCAAATTAAAACCACCCTAAGATTTCACTGAACTCCAATTAGAATGGCTATTATCAAGAACACAAGCAATAATAAGTGTTGGCATGAATGTGGGGAAAAAGGCACACTCATACATTGCTGGTGGAATTGCAAATTGGTGAAGCCACCCTGGAAAGCTGTATGGAGATTTCTCAGAAAACTTGGAATGAACCCACCATTTGACCCAGCTATCCCACTCCTCAGTTTATACCCAAAGGACTTAAAATCAGCATACTACAGTGATGCAGTCACATCTATGTTCATAGCAGCTCAATTCACAATAGCTAGATTGTGGAACCAACCTGGATGCCCTTCAATTGATGAATGGATAAAGAAACTGTGGTATATATACACAAGGGAATATTACTCAACCATAAAGAAGAATTAAATTATGGCATTTGCTGGTAAGTGGAGTTGGAGAATATCATGCTAAGTCAAATAAGCCAAGCCCCAAAATCCAAAAGCTGAATGTTTTCTCTGATAAGTGTATGATGATACATAAGGGAGGATGGTGGGAGGGCAAGAGAAGAATGGAGGAACTTTGGATTGTGTAGAGGGAAATGGGGTGAGAGCAGGTGGGGGAAGGAAAGATAGTGGACTAAGACAGACATTATTACCCTACGTACATGTAAGATTACACAAATTGTGTGAATCTACATTGTGTACAGCCATAGAAATGAAAAGTTATGCCCCATTTGTGTACAATAAATCAAAATGCAGTTTGTTAAAATTTTTTTAAAAATTAGGTTGTATGGAGAGGTGGTTAGAAAATACAGTCACAAAATTTAAAAAATCATCAGGCACTGAATTAATAAAAATGCAACTTTTTGATTTTGTGAAAAAAAAGTGTTTTAATTTGTGCAAAACAATAAAATAATTTTGTCTATTAATTTTTCTCAAATGCAAACAGAATAATTCACTGAAGGGTAGAGGTCATTCCAAACCTCACATCTCACTATTGACCCATGGCGCTTTCCAAGAGTGTGTTGGCAAGTTTCAGTATTTGAGGGGCCAACAATACTGCTTTTCATAATCTGGGAAGCCATGGGAAAACTGACAATAAAACTGGCCCCAATCCTCCATCTAACCTTATATCCCTTCTCTTTGAAATCTAACTTATTAGTTCTTCCCTTGAAGTGCTGGAATTGATTTCCCTACCCCTCGATCCTGTGCTGACTGACTTGCTTTGGCCAGTAGACCACAACTGAAGTGATGATGTGCCAGTTCTGAGACAGGCCTTAGAAGGCCACCTTGTATCAGGCAACTACAGGCGACCCACCAGCCAACTGAGACATGAGAGAGTTGAAATGATCCTGGCCTACACCAGCACAACTACCTAGTCTATTTCTGTTCTCTTGAGAAATTAGTGTTTCATTACATTACATATTGGTGCAGCATGAGACACAGCAATAGCTACAGGTTCTCCTTTACGGTGAGTCACCTAAGAAAAGGATATTTTTCACATTCCTTTTAAAATTCTATATTAGTACCATCATTATCATCTTTGCTATCTCATATGATATGCAGTTCTTAGTGCCCTGAATAATTACTGTAATTAATGGCTTTAGAAATCCAGGTTTCTGGTGTAGCACTTTGCCTAAATGGGAGGTCTGCTTCTAACCAGAGACACTAGTTTCTTGCCATTGACCCTCTGCATTAGAAAAAGGAGTTCAAAGGAGCAGCAGCCAGTACAGAAAAGCAGTGGGAAGATTAAAAGTGATCTGGGCATGGGATCCAGATGAAAAGTGGGTTGCATCATGAATAGGCAAACCTCTACTAACCTTTTCATCCTCAATTGGTACTTTGAACTGAAATCAACCTCAAAAGCTCAAAATGAAATGTGTTCAGAAAAATGACTAGTATCTTTCAATCATCATGGTCAGGTACCAACTGTGATCACTGGTCTCATGAGTTAAGTGAACAAAGACAAACATCCTAATAGTCTTTCTCCCTGAAAAACCAAACTCTAATTGCTATGCAGACAGACCTTTCACAAGCAAAGAAATCTGAAAATAACCTGGTATCCAATCTATTACATATTTGAATTCAAATGATATAATGTTAAACATGGGCTCTCTAAAAACACTGGTGCTCACAACATATTGGAAAATCTACAACTTGGAAGAGATTGTAAAATATCATCAAGACAAAAAATAAACATTTCTATTCCCTTGACTCCTGCAGATTTACTGCTTTGGCTCAAGGGTAGCTTCCGCATGAAATCCTCTTCATGGAGACAAGCAACAGTGGGAAGGGTCACAGCTATTACTGCTTTTAAGCACTGTCACATGTGTTTCCATAGCCCAGTCCCCAAATACCAGCATCACTAGTTGCAAAGAAACATAAAATTTAAATGAGAATGAATTTCACACTTGAGGCAACAGGCAGCTTTACATTTGGATATGACATTCAGAGCTATGTAAAAATACTACTTTGCATACAGATTATTGAATGCTTTGCCTTGGAAACCAATTTATGTGCTGTATGCCAGGACCAAGGGAAAACAGGCGATGCTGACTGGCAGGCTCCTTAATTCAAGTTCCAGGATTCCAAGAAGGAAGTGTAATTTCCCCCAAAGCATTTTTTTTTTTTTTTTTTAATGACGAAAAGAAACCAGTAAACCTTTAGGGACAGATACATAAGCACCTACGAAAAAAGAAATTTACCCTTTGAAAAAAAACTATAATTTCCCCCCAATTGGAAGTGAAGACAACTCCAGGAATTTGCATAATCATGCTAAATAAGAGAGTATAGTTCACTAGATTATCCTTTTTAAAACTTAAAGTTCTTGGAAAATGATATGTAGATATTTAGAAAATTAAATGCCATCGTAATAGTTACTAAGTTTTGAGGCTTTACTGTGCAAAACTTCTTTTTAGATAGCAACCCTGGTCCTCACAATAATTCATCAACACAGATCGGTAGTATGGTTATCTTGATTTGAAGGATGAGGAAAATGTTACATAATTCACTAGAAGTCACATTTGAAATACATTAATGATTTAAGTAAATAGTTTGCAAGAAAATGATTGAAATACAACTTTTCTACTTTCTTCTGTTACTCACAGCCTACCCAGGGACCCTGCGTGGATTGGGGTTGTTGGAATGCGGCTGCCTGCCTACACAGGAACTAGACAAAAGACGGAAAAATGAAGAGTGGACTCCAGGCAGTTTGATCAAACTGGTCCCACAGAAATAGTAACAATTTATAGAAACAAAAGCCAGGTGATAGACATGTGTCAATTCTGAAGTAGTTAACAATTTATAGAAACACAATGCCAGGTGATAGATTTGTGTCAATTTTGTTGACCTGAAGAGGGGTGAAATGAGAGAAGGCAGGAAACACACATATGCAGATTTAGGTACTCTATGTCAGACAGGTGAGTTTGTGATCTCCTTTCCCATCTTCTTGGGTGCTTGTCAATGTGGGGGTCCCAGCCCATTAGCTTCCCTCTCTCAGGAGGAGAAATGTGGTCCCCACTTGAGGGGTGGATCAAATTTTGTCTGTTTCACTTCTACATTTATCATTATTTTTTTGCTGGCTGTATGAACACATCCAAGTCAGAATTATCTAAAAATCACAAAACTTCTCTGGACTTTCTTCTCATCCCCATTTCTCTTGCCTGATTCCTCATGATTCTCAAAATTCCTCTATCCTTTATTTAGATATCTATTTTTAAATTTATCTTCTTATTCCCAAACTCTTGCTCAACTTATTTTCATGGTCACACTTCACGAAAGTCTTGCACAGATTTAGACTAAAGATTTCTCAATTGACATGACTTCTGATTGGCCCTCGAGTTATCCAACTAAGTTACACAAGGTTAAGGAGTAACCTGTTTTCTCTTGAATGCATTCCTCCTTACCAAAATTCTTTACCCGGGTGCATCTTGCCATCATTTTTTTTCATTTAATTGTGAAAGATAATTGAGTTAATGTTTCCCTGTGTGTGTGTGTTCAAATGAATTTAGAGTTAGTGAGGAAGGCAGAGAGTCTTGTACAATGTATTCTTTTCAGAACAGATGTATGCTAATTCTGAAAACCAAAATCCACTCAAACTCTTTGACCTCAAATCTGACATGTAATTAACCATGAATTAATATTAATTAATATTAATATTCTTTGCAAAGCTTTAAAGGGCTTGCCAGGGACTAATAAAATTATTAAAATTTGAAAAATTAGCCCTGAACTGATGAGTGGCCTATTTTACTATCTTGTCAGGAGGGTAATGTGCTTGAATATCAAGTATGTGAGAATGTGCAACTTTTTTGCAAAGAATAGCTTTTTGAATGTTTGCATGGCACTCTTCAAGCTATTCATGATCTAATATATAGTCTTTTCATGTTTTCAACTGATAGTCTTATTTTAAATTTCCCAACATCTAGAATAAGAAAAACGTATGGAATCCAAGATATGAAATCTTAAGAATGCACATTAGTCACTAGAGAGAACACATAATTCAAGTTTGATGAAAATAATAAGGATTTCAATAGTAGAGTAACACTGAAGTGGGCTTTGTTGTTTTCCTTGAAAAATGTCCATGTTCGCACAAAATAATAGATGTGAAAGTGTTTTGTAAGTCTGAAGTATCACACAATTCTTTACCCTGGTATGAGTATAGAGATGTATGTCAGACTGCTAAATCTTGGTTTAAATTGTACACATCCTTTAATACCATGAACACTTGTATGGATACTACATATGAACTGGGTAGCATTCTCAATTTGCATTCTCTTAAATTTACATTAAAAATGAGCAACCAACAGTTGAAATAGATAATGGGTATATTTCAGATTTTATCATATAATAAAATGTAATTTTCTGGTGATAGCTAACACACATTATCCCTGAGGGAATACATCAGCAATTTCAACGACATTGCAGAGCTCCTTCTTCAAGATTTGAAAAGTTGCAGGGTGAGCTTCCAAAACACATTAATTATGTGGCTACTCTCACAAAGGTAGACAAGCAGGAAGCCTAGCTCTTTTCCACTGTGCTAAAGGAAGGCACATTAAGTGGTCTGCAGGCTTCCTTCCCTTCCTTCTCCGTATTCAGACAATTGATTAATGATGGCACAAAAACACAGTTAGTAAGATCGACAGCATCTTAAAATAGCAGAAGCCTCTTTTTTTTTTTTTTTTCCAGTTTCTTGGACCTGTCATTTTTATTATAGAAAAAATAGCAAATACAGATATCTCAGACTGAGGATCACTATTGTCTCTGAAGCCAACAAGCAGTTATTTATTTCAACTTGAAAATAACTACTATGATCAATCAGGCATTTAAAATTGAGCCACTTCAAACTGTTTGAAAATTGATTAAATACATATATTTCAACTGATTTTTCCCTCACATTCTATCTCCCTCTGGGCCCAGGAGATTGAAATTATTTGTAATGTAGTCATAAACACTTTCCTTCAAGGTATTATGAAAACGGACTATATTAGAAAAATTATAAATATAGAGATATAGTGCTATCAGTTGTAAGGTATTCCTTAATTTTAGTGATATTAAAATTACCAAAAGTTGTTATTTAGAATACCTAATGTAAATATGATAAGTGTGTATATTGGGGGGGATGAGACGGTGGATGGATATATTAAATTTGACAAGAGGAGAAAAGTTCAATGGGTTGAAAATTATTTCTAGAAATATTCATCAGTAGAATTATTTTAATATTTTCTTGACAAGGTTCATGTGGAAACAAATTTCTGAATATTTGATTTTATTTCAGCACTAATAATTTTCATGGCTTCTGAAATCTTCCTTCTATGATGACCTTCTATAACAAGAGAGATTTAGACTGAGTAAGATTCATCAGTAGATAAGTGATGTATGTTGATGACCAGGACAGATATTCTAAATTGGAGAGAAAAGATTTTAAGCATTCTGTTGGTGGAGGAAAAAGGAATCCACCATTTTTATCCTTCACTATCAAACTTTCTGGAAGGGTAGTCAATTGATGCTATTTTTATCTCTCCACTTTCCATTAATTCTTTAATCTCAACCTGCATTTCATGTTCTTTTCACTGAGTATTGTTTTTTGTTGTGTTTTTCAAAAATTACTATGTACTAAATCTAAAATTCTTCACTTGTCCTTCATTTTTTTCTTCTCTCTCTTTTTTTTTTTTAAAGCAGTATGTGAGACTGTGATTGTAGATTTTTCTGGAAAAGCTTTCTTCTCTGGAATTACATTTCTGAGTTTTCTATTTCCTCTTCCCTTTTCCTAAAGCAGAAGCCACAAGCACGGTCCCAGGGACCAGGTAACACATAGGAGGCAGCAGGGGAGTCTCTGCCTGTGAATCTGCCAGAGTGCCCAAGACTACCCCACCTGGAGTGTGTCCACCACATCTGAACAGCTGGTTGAAAGGAGTTATTCTCGCCCAACCAGGAATGTAGCCCAGTGTTCATACATCTTCTGATCTTAAAATAGTGAATCACCTATTTAAAAGGAATTTGCTTGCCATTTATAACATACCTGCAAGCCAAATTTAGCTTTTAGTTTCTTCTACTCTAAATCAATCTTAGTTTCATTCACTGGTCTCCCTTTCTGAGCATCATTTCAAATTTAGGAACTTACTGAGTCCTCTTGACTTCCCTTTAGATTTTCCACTTAGTCATCTCATCAAGCCCATCTCCATGTGGATAGTTCTCAAACTCATACTTCTACTTTTGCTTTTTCTTTTGGATTCTTAGGTTCTGATTTTCCAAGAAAGTATGTATGTCCTGTTAAGCATAACTCAAACTAAATTTGCCAACTCTTTTTCATTTTTGGTCCATAGCATTGCCTTCTCTGTTGTATGGTTTAACGCTTTTGTCATTTTTCATCTTCTGGATGTATTCATTAAACTTTGTTTTTTCTCTCTCTCTGAATGTATAGGATTTTTTTTTGAGAGGTAATATTTTGTAATAGTTAAGATTAGTCATTGGAATTAAACTGTTGTGTTTCAATCACAACTTTCTTACTTACATCCCAAGTAGCCTCCCTGTGCCACATTTCCCTTATCTGGAAATGATGTCCCTATAGTACTACTTCAAGAGATTACTATAAGGATTTTAAAAGTAATGACTAGAAGGCAGGATACAAAATGAATTATTTTTGGACCCAGATTTGCAGAAAAGACTTAATGTGTGACAGTTTATTTGGGTCTTGCTAAGAAGTGCTAATCTAGTATTGTGATTCTTGGCTTTTCAGCTACTTTCTTTTTATTTTTTGTGTGTAGACTATGCACTCAATGCCCTTCCAAGGGTACAACGTATATTAGCCTATTTGATCTTTATGAGAATCTGGTAAGTCCTTTAATAGTCCTATTTTATGGGTAAGGAAACTAAGACAAATTAAGTATTCACCTAATGAAACAGATAGCTGAAGTAGAGAAGCCAGGGTAAGAGGTGAGGCAGTCTGGCCCCTAGGTGCAGATGTTCATTATCAGGCCAGATAGCATCCTTCAGTTATCAAAGGATTGCTACCTTCCTTCTCTGCTCTCCACAGAGTACGTTCCTCTTGCCTTAAGCCAGGTGCAGAGGGTTTTGAGAAAACCACTTTGAGAACTTGGTATATGCCTTCTGGAAACTGGGAGACCCATGAGCTGGTACATAACCTTCATTTGAGAGGAGAGACTACAGAGTAACGATCCTGCCAACCGGAGAATAAAGGAGCACCTTTCCTGTTGGCCAGAGGCCAGCCCTCTTACAAGGGGTAGAAGAACAATGCAGGGGAAGGAGAGAGCAAAGAAGCCCACCCTTTATCTTCCCTCTCTGAGCTGGTGTTGGGCATGCACTAGCCAAGGAATAAGCTTTAAGTTAGATTAGAAATTGAAGTTTTGATCACAGAGTGTTAGGTAGGTAGTCAGCCATGGACTGGTAAAGACCAGGACCTGGTATGTCAAAATCTCCCCCAGCCATAATTAATTAAATCCCCTTAAGAAAAAAAAAAATAGTTTCAAGATTGTGTCCCACCCTTCCAGGTGATCAGGATGCTCCCTTATCACTGAAATTATGTCAAAACCACCCCAAACACTCCTTGAGACCACGACATCTCAGACCCTCACAAAAAAAGTTTGCTGGGAGCTATTCAAAGGGCAATAAACAGTTTAAGGAGTATGAGAAATTGACTCAAGAAAAATGAGACCCAGAAATCCTTAAAAATCCCTGACTTGTCCTCCTCTCTGAAAGGACCCACTCTCTCCCTTGTGAATGTCCCCTTTACCCATTTTCTTCTTCCTTGTAATAAACTGCCATTCTTTTACTAAGTCTCCTGTCTTGCCTGGAATCCTGTCAAGCAAGACCGCAAGGATCCAGAGCAGTGACCTCCAGAGTTGTCTCAGGCTAACACAGCAGGCTCCTTCTGCAGCAATAGAACAATATATATTTTATTTATAAATATATATATTTTTTAATATATTTTTAAAATATATGTGTTATATATTTTAAAAATATATTAAAAAATATATTTTTATATATAAATATATATTTATTTATATATTTTAAAAATAAATATAAATTAAAAATATAAATATATAAAATACAAAAATATATAAAATATATTTTATGTATATTTAAATATATTTATATATTTATATATTTTTATAAAATATATATATTTAAAAAAATATATATATATTTTTGTACCAGGGATTAAACTCAGGTGCACTCGACCACTGAACCACATCCCCAGCCCAATTTTGTATTTTACTTAGTGACAGGGTCTCACTGAGTTGCTTGGCACCTCTCTTTTGCTGAGGCTGACTTTGAACTCTTAATCCTCCTGCCTTGGCCCCCTCCAGAGCCACTAGGATTACAGGCATGCACCACTGCACCTGGCTAGAACTATGCTTTTTAATTACACAATCATGATTGAGAATTATTAGAAAAGTCTTGGTATCTTTCTGGATATTCATTCAGAAGTAGAGAAAAATGAACCCACATGGAAGCTGGGTAGAACAGATACACAAGAACAGCCTGCACAATACAACTTGAAGTAATATTCATTTATTTCTCAAAAACTTTATATTTTCCTTCATATTTCCTTAAATTATCAACACACTGAAACCTAAATCCTATCTTACTCTAATATGTATTATTTCACACCAATTGGTCTGTGCTAATACGAATAGCCCTACCTGAGATGGATTTCATACTTGCTCACCCTTCAAGGTTTTTTACCCACCCTTTATAATTTAGCTGATATCCTACCTTTCCAAGAAAGACTTCAGATATCCTCCTAGTGGGATTAATCATAGCCTTCTATTACACATCTATTATCTTATCCTCTTTTACAGTACAATTAAAATTAGTGATTTATATACCTTTCTTATTCACTAAATAGTGCATAAATTATTTGAGGGTAAGAAGATGTCTTATCTGTTTTACTATTCCATATAGCACTGAGAAAACTACTTGTATATAGAAGTCTCAAGAGACAATAACAAAATTGAACCTTAATGAGTACTATGACCTGAGACCTATTCATCTCCAACACATTCTGCAAAATTCACCACCATATGGACCTTTTAAAAATCTCTGCTTGCAAAAGAAACAATGATATTTAGACACAGCAGCAACAACGGTGAAAGAAAAATCAAATTAGAGAGAAAGTAGTTTCCTCTAATGTCGGACTGGTCTTTATATATTTGCATACTTAGGAATTGTAGCACAAGAATGAATACAAGCCAAACAATTAAAAATAAATATTCAGTCCCAAGTGATAAAAATTGCAAGACACAGTAGACCATGAGACCAACTAAGAACACACAAAGGGTTTGTGCCTATATTTCTCTGAAAGTTGTGTGTATTAGAGGGTAAAACTTCTGGATGACTCAGAACTTATTTTGTACTCTGCCAGATATTCAACTCAGAATTCTGGAAGCCAGCAGCAAGAGTAATCATGGATTACTGGAGGCAGCTAGCCAATGATATTTACCAACACACAGAGAATTTTAAACCCAGTAAAGATTGGGAAGTCCTATAAAAACAAAGAGGATTGGGACCACTCAGCATCTGCAGAATGTAGAGAAAATTACTCAGGTCGTTATTTATGTTAGATGAAGAACAGAATTTATAATCAGCCCTTGATTTACAGCATCTGTCATCAGTCTGGGTGCGGTTGGACAGGCAGGTACACTGGCTGGCATCACAGTCCCTCTGAGAACTACCATTACCAGTGTGGTACAGTAGCAATTTATGCTCTGGAAATAGGTTGGGCTTGCTGCATACAGACAAACAACAGATCTCTCTCTGTCAGTAAGCTGAGCACACTATCTTGGCTCTTGACATTCCAACAATACTCTGAACTGTGTCAACTTCTGGCAGCCTACAAATGTGGGGTTCAAAAGAGAACAACATTCATTGAACTTCTTGACTACTCTGGTTTTTCTATGGGATACTTTCTTGGAAATGTTTCTCTTCCTCTAAATTTTCCAAGCAGGTAGCTACAATATCAAGTATTATTTCATTGCAAAAATGTGTCATGTCCGTATGTGTTTTACTGATTTTCTAGTCCAGAATCACTAATTATATTATTTCATGGAAGTCACTTAATGTTTTCTTGATTTGAATTCCTCAGTCATAAAATGAGGTACCAAATTCAGGTGCCTGTTTTGAGGGTTAAGCAACAAATCTGATGGAAAACCCTTAGAGCCATAAATAACAGAGTCGGAAATCATTTAACAAGAGCTTTGAGTAATATATTATCACTATGCTGTACATGTTTATATTTACCATATATTGTTATTTACTATACATTGAACTATATATTATATATCATTACCTAATTGAAACTTTCCTTTTTATATACAGACACTAAGAGCCAGAGACATTTATTCATTTATCTAAGATGGTTATACTATTTTAAAGAAAAGAATGCATACATTAAAAATGTGTATAGAAGGAAATAAGTCAAGAATCTTGAGAGAAAAACTAAGCAAACATAAAAACTCAAGCTGGGTGTAGTGGTGCACACCTATAATCCCAGCAGTTCAGGAGGCTGGGATATGAGGATCACAAGTTCAAAGTCAGCCTCAGCAACTTAGTGAGACCCCCCATCTCAAAAATGAAAATAAATAAATAAATAAATAAAAGGGGCTGGAGATGTAGCTCTGTGGTAAAGTGTCCTTAGGTTAAATCCCTAGTACAAAACAAAACAGAATAAAGCAAAACAGAAAAACACTTCACCATTGTCTGTTCTTGTTAGTTTTCTAAAATGTTGAAAAAGTTTCTGAAATTAAAGAAAGGAAGTTGAGGCCAATGGAGCTGTGGTGCTGCCATAAGCTATAGCTTCCCTTCTCCTTTTACCATTCTAACAAGCCTAATAGTTCAATGTAGGACACATGATATTCAGAAGTACAATAATCTCCATGTTTCTCATGTCTCCTTTGGATTTGGTGGGTTATTTCTATGAAACTTAAACCCCAACCTTCTTTACTAAGTTGTCAGGAATGTTCTTAATTGGATCCAGCTCATCTTATTGAGCATTCCATATACAGAAAGAACTGAAGAATACCAAAAAAAAAAAAAAAAAAAGAATAATAGGCCGACTTCATCATGTACAAATAGACAACTAATTATCAGGCACTATGATCAGTGGTGTTATGGAAGAAAGGAATTTCATGATGTGATTTGTTTGCATATGACTGAAAAATAAAAATCCTTGAAGAAATTTCACCAGCAGTTATAATGGAGGAAAAGATATTTAGTAGAGGAGAGAACAATGAACAATGGTACCACATTTTAAATGTATGTGGTGCTTGGAGTGAAGTATGTGGGTCATCTCTGGAAGCACAGTGGTGTCTCATATGACCACAGAGGTAGGTTCTATGTGACGGTGGTCAACATGAGGCTAGGGGCAGGTTGATGATGCGCCCTTAGTACTATGGAGTTGTCACTTTCTTGTGGATAGCCTAAGTCAACAAGGGTTACAGAGCAATGACAAGATTTACTTTGTTCTTAATGATCTAATGGACACTCATCCAGTAGGGGCGAGACTGCTCATGGGCTGCATTCAATGGCTATGTGTTAAAAATGAAAGCTAATTTGAATATTAACTTTTTGAAAACACAGATATAAAGATGAGTCTCCCAGACCAGCTCTACCACCCCTCAACTTAATGTCTGTACATCAGCTGCTCCAGGCTTCCCTTCCCTGCCTCCTGACGATGGGGAGATGAACGCCTTGGTAATGACATATCCATCCGTCCTCAACCACATCCCTATTTCAAAACCGAATTTGCACAATAGCTTCTTGAAAGGCCTGTCACTGCTTCAGTGTCGCCTCTGTCGCACTTCTCTGTGGGAGCTGACATTTTGCTGATACTTCATCAGGCTGGCCCGCCTGCTGAGAACCAGATTGGTAAGGGAAATGCATCTCACTGCGGGAAAGGATGGGCGATGTATTATTTAAATACAATTTATTTTACAGCAACTTTAAAAATCAGATTTGCAATTGCTTCAGCGAGAGAGAAGCTTTTTGTTGCATCTCACTTCTTTGTTTTTGGAGATACTGAGGACTTTTAATTGTTCTTCTTGAAGTTTTTCTTTTTATTCATCTGCTTCTTTTGTTTAATTTTACATATAATCTCTTTTTCTTTTACTTTAGGTAACTGTCTTTTTTTTTTTTTTTTTTCCAACAACAATGTGTCATAAAGAAAATGCCAGCCATGGTTTGTGGAGTGATAGAAGTTGAAAGTAGCTTATAGGTTGTTAAAGGAAAACAAATGATCCCTTTAGATCAGAATTTTACACAAATTCCAGAGAAAAAGATAAAGGAGGCTCTGTTTCCAACTCAACATTTTTTGGTCTGTTTTTTTTGAATCTCATGAGTTCAAACAATTGAATTTTTCTCTTAAAAATAAAAGAGACTAGCCCAATAGCCAAATTTTTGTTGGTTGGAACTATTTGCTGGTTAATTTGACCAGAAAGGTCAAACTAGTTAGCTGTTTAGAAAGAGAAATGTAAAATCACTACCTGAAAAGTAATCATTTCTTAATATTGAAGGAGAAAGTAAAAGTCGACAAATCATTCTGTGTACTCAAAACACAGTGTTCGTTCAGCCAGTGGTTTGCTGAAGCCATTACTACCAGCTTGGGACACCAACTGCTAAATTTTCAGGGATTTTGCAAGTCATCTGACATCACATTGGTTGCTTAAAATGACTACGGAGGGAGTATTACACCATGGAAATAGGCGAATGTACAATCCAGGTTTTTTTATATTTCAGAGAGCCAGTTGTTAAATATTTACCAGCTTTTCACTGGGAACTTAGACCTGTGGTCAATCTGATTTCCATGAAGTTTTATCTAGTGATGTTTAAAGCATGGTATTTGTTAGAATCTCCCTTCTCATATCCTTCCCCCATTCTCTGTCACTTACTCCACTTTAGTAGTACAGAGGCCTATTTTATTAGGGTTCATGAAAAACATGGCAAAAATCAGAAATATATGGACGAAATGACTAAAAGATAGAAAATTGAATTTCAGAAGAAAGGGAAAGGAAACAAATGTTTAGAGGAAATATTACTAAGGTTTTTTAGTTTTTTTTTTTTTAAGTTTTGGTAGTATTGATGGACTGTGCTCAATATTTGCAACAAAATGATAAAAATGGACTTCAATTAAAAAAGCAAGTTCAAGGCATCTATTTAAGAATACTTAACAAGACCCTGGGTTCAATCCCCAGCACTGAAAAAAAAAAAAAAAAAAAAAAAAAAAAAAACAGAAACAACAAATTTAAATAAGAATTTGAGACATTTTCATGGCACTTTCATCCAAAGAAACAAGCATTTGTTGTTCATTTGTTATGTTCAATGTACTGCTGGTAATATTCAGAGGTGAGGTGAAAGGATCAGAGCTCAAGGAAATGTACAAATGCGAAAGTTGCCAGGAAAGAAAGGATTCTGGAACTCAGAAAGATGACCAGGATATGGTGCATAAAGAAATGGGAGACATTAGTAATGAGATCAACAGGAAGATTAATTAACAATGGTTTGCCATTTCGAACAAAGCAATCAATTTAAAAAAATGTTGACTAATTTTCCTTACTCTGGTCTCTTCTTCATTAGATATAAATAAATTCAAATTCTTGTCAAAAAAAAAAAAAAAAAAAAAAGGAAGTTCAACGAGACTGGTATTCACTGTCATGTGAACAGTGAAGGTTACCAGACAATAATGACAAAAATTGTGCACTCGTATTACTTTTTAAATTAACAACTTTTCCAAGGAAAAGTAATAATGTAGTAAATATGGAAAAGACAGACATGTATACAGGAGAAAAATACTCATCCACAGCCACTGTTAACAACAGCTGTCCTTTCTCCTACAATTTTCCACAGGTATGTGTTCTTACAAATTTGGATCATTCTCTATATACAGCATTTAATGTCAATTCTCCTGACAGTATACATTCATCAAAAAACACGAATCCTAACAGTCTAAAAATAGTCCACAGATGTGTTATATAATGATTTAATCAGTCTCCCCTTGGTGGATATTTAAGCTATTTCTATTTTGTACTTTTGCTACTAGAAATAATGTCAGGATAAAGAAAAATCTGGGACCACTTTTATGATTATTTGGTAAAAGGCCTGATAGAAAGCTACAATGTCCTTCACAGAGGTGGCACTTTTCCCAAGGGTGTGAGGGCCTGTGAAGCCACACCCTGCCCCCCGCCCCGTGCCACACACACTGCTCAGAAAGAAGCAAAAACCCCACAAAACCCACATATTCACATAAAACATTAACCAGAATAAGTCATAATCTAGAGGGTTTTCTACCAGTGAAATAAAATCTTTTTAAAAAGAAAATTTCTCCAAGTATGTGTGTTTGTGACTTAGAAACAATGGGATTTATACAAAGCCAATATCTTTAGAAATAGCTTTTTGGTCTCTCCTGTCTGTAAAACATATTACCTTGTATCGTCTGTGTTTTTACAGTTCATTATGCAGAGTAAGTAGGTTTTAAAATTCTGTGAGCACCATACCAGGGTATTTAGAGATATGTTGTATGTTTTTCTTCAAATACAGGCCTTTTTAAAAATGCCACACACAGTCTTTGGGAAGTGTGTGTGAAGCATTTTTTATGAGTCCTATCATTCAGTTCCACTCATTTTCCTAAATATCTTATTCCAGTGATTATATAATATATGTTTGTGTTTCTGTGTTTAAAATCAGATAATAGCAAGTCTCGCTAAAACCAAACTGGACCAGGAGTCAGGGAAGTTTTTGTCTAGTCAATTCGATACGTGTATCATAATTGCCAATACAATTTAAATAACCATTGATTTTCATCCCAAATTTCTCAGGACAATCATAAAATATTCTCCTGGGGTTTGCAGTACTAGGAGGGAAGCATTATAACACAGCATGACTATTAAAATTAATATTTTAGAGAATGAGCAGTTTATCTTTCTCCTCACTTGTTTTTAAATAATCTATTGATATCACCTGCCAATTTAAATGATGTAAATTTTATTACTATCTGCTTAATAATAACTCCATTAAAGTTGAGTTAGGCAAGAGAAAATGTCACTTTGCTGTGGAAAGAGCAAGAAACTACCTTTTGAATATGTAAATTCTTACCTTTAAATTTTTTTTTTTTTTAAAGCAAACAAGTAGATTAGGGATAGTCAACTGCTGCTCTGACAAACTTCTATACTATTTGAGATGATTGTCAACAGTGCCAGAATGACAGCCCCGAAATAAAAACTGTCTAGTTATATACAGAAAACCTGTCAGGCAAAGACCTGCCCTGTCACTTTTGCTTGCGGGTTATCCTTAGGGGCAGTAATGTATTTTCCCAAATGATCAGATGATCAGCTATGTGTTAAATACTCTCCTGTGCTATATCTTATATTTACAGCTTCTGTTTCTGTTTTGTTTGTTTATAGAAAGTCCTAAGCACTGAGAACTCATTCAGCTCACAGTCCACACTTTACAAAATGATAGATAATCACAAACAATAGAGATTTGCTAATCTTTATTAGACAAAGTTGAAATAGTAATGTGGAAATTGCCATCATTAGCATCCAACCCGCAACTTTTCTCACACTCTCCAGCTACTCTGTTTCACTGTGGATGGAGCAGAAAAGATGATGTGGTGGGTTAGGTAAGAATCACAATCAGAAGAGGGTATGGCAGGAAAGTAGCTCTACTGACTCTTTTGAAACAGGTTCAATTTAGCTAATCACTTTTTAGCAGTTTATAATCTGCTCCCATTCTGTCAAGAATGATAATTCTAGTCTAGAATTTCTTAAAACGCCTTTCAGTATAACTTTAACTACTGTGCTATGGTCGACTGGTTCCCCAAATGGCTACAACCATCTCTCCCAGTTCTCAAGACTTTGGCAATGAAATTTTGCTACTCCTTTGAATCAGGAGGTAGAACCTCTTTCTCCTCCCCCTGACTCTGGCTTGCCTCATGTCTTGTTTTAAATGGTGGAATGTGGTGGAAATAGTATGTGGCTTCTGTGGCTACACTTTAAGACATCTGTAGCTCTACTCTCATGCTTTCTATATGCTCCTTCTTGGAATGTTGTCCTGACACTGTGGCACAAGGAGGAAGTTCAAGTGAACCTTGTAGAAATGCTATGCAGAGGAAAGGCCAGTTTGCATGGTTTAGAAGCCCAGCGGATTAACCTGAAATAGCCACACAAGTGATGCATGAGTGACCAGCCATTAGAGCCATCTCATCAACCCACGGAATCAAGAGAAATGATAAATCATTGTTTTCAGCTACAAAGTATTGGGGTGGGTTGCTGCACAATGATGGCTGGAACATGTACTCTAACAGCAGCATCTTGTATAGCAGTCAGAAAGAAAAGCATTTATAAAGCCAACAACTTTATTGACTCTGTTGGGTATCCTGTCTAGGTTTATTACTTACGCATTGCGCAGGATTTTCCCGTGTAACCAGGAGCACAGGCACAGTTTCCAGTTTCTTTGTCGCACTGACCTCCATTCTCACAGGGTCCACAGGAGAACCTGCATTCTGTTCCCCAGAGGCCATCGGGGCAGTCTTGTAAAATACAGAGAGAAAGAAAGGAGCTCAGACTTGTAATAAAGCTCAAGATGGTCCCAGGTTTCTACTGTTGCTTAAGTGACTTGGCAAACGTGTGTGTGTGTGTGTGTGTGTGCGTGCGCGCGCACGCACATGCATGCGTGTGTCTGAGCTGCAAAGAAAGAAACATTCTAGTAGCCTCTGAGGATTTATAGCACTTCCAAAAATATTCCCCGAAGAAATCAACATGATGCTCTATCTTGTCACTTTGGAAACACAGATACAGTGGTTGGCTTTTTGCTGAAAATGTAGTTTTTCAGACAGTAACAATGGAAGCAATTTTGATATATATCTTTGGAGGCAGTTGCACAGAACAAAACATGAAAATGAGATGTAATTTGTAAAGGAAGCTCAGGAGGCATGGTGCTCAGGAAGTTGCCCCCAAATGCTTGCCTAAATCCTTTGCTCCTAGTCTTTGCTTTTTTTTTCTAAGCCAGAATAATGACATTGGAGGTTTTTAAATTGTGCATTTTATGAAAGTATACAATGCACTAAAGAGAAATTGTGTCCTGCTTTGTTGAATGTCCTTTGAACTAGAAAAGGACAGTTGAAGCTGTAGTCAACACTGAGACTCAGAGGTCTCAGCATATGCTCTACCATCAAAATCACTGGAATTAGAAACCTAGTGGGAAGCATTCTTTTAACACAGTGAAAATTTCCAAAACATATGGTAATTATAGAAAGTTATAGCAATTGAAGTCGAGCCATGAAGTATCTTCTGTACTGGGCAGAGTGAGTTATTTTCTGGGATTTCTGTACCTGATCTGTTGATCACTTGCTCTGCACTAAGCACTTTATGTAAATTAGCTCGTATTTCCATAAAATTTCCCCATGATCACTTTATTTTCCTTTTACGTGAGAGGTTAAGTGACCTATTCCTTCACCGAGCTAGGAAGTAGCAGTCAGGATTTGAACCCAGATCATCTGGCTTCTGAAACTCTGGCTGTCAGTCACTACAGCCAGCTTTCCTTGCTGGCCTATGTACTCAGTACCTTCAGAGTCAATTAACTTGCCCTTAGAGACCCATGAGAGTTCAAAATTCAAAGTTCATCTAATGTAAAATTAGTTTAACAATAACCTGTCTTTATTATTATGACATGAGGGTTGTTATGGACCTCCTTAAATGAACTTAAGGGAATTGCTGGACCACAGGGTCCTCTACAGGTAGATGAGCTCCAAAATACCCCAGGCTATAAACTAATCAACATAAATAGAAGCCAAAGACATTGGCTGCTTTTAAAAAAGAATCTTTTTTTCTTTCTTCTTCTTCTTCTTCTTTTTTTTTTTTTTTTTTTTTTGCTATTTCACAGGTTAGTTGAAGAAACCAGCTCCTCTGTTCTTAGAAGTCAGCGCTGATAAGCTAAATAAGGACCGGTGCTGATTGTGGAGGAATACTGTTCATTAGTGCCATTGAAACAATTTGAAGTCTTTAATTAACTATTCATCTGCAATCTAGACACAGGTCTGGAGTTAAGATTTTTAAGGATCTGTCTGGCTCTAGGAGCACTTGGGCTACTTCACTTTTTTTAAAAGGAAAAAGAAAAACAACAGTTCTGATTTTCATCATGCACAACTCTTAAAGAGCTCTTTTTGCCTTGATTTCAGCTGCCAATCATGGCAAGCCCATTCACCCACTCCAGTCTGATTCATAATTTCATTTTGTGGTTAGACAAAAATATCAGAATTGGACAAAGTTATCTGATTGAAAAATAATATGTTTTCCAGAGATTATGGTGACCTCTCTATTTTGCTGATTTACATATACTTTCAACTCATTTTCTTTCACAGTAGGAATCTCAGAAGCATTTTCCAATAAAGTATATTCAGCAGTTGCTTTAAGAAAATGTTATCAGAATAAATTAAATTTACCCAGGTGTGTGGATATGGTATTATCTCCTTGTGCATTGGCTTCCAGGGCATGACTTCTCCAGTAGGGAAAGGAAGAAGGGGCCAGCTCTAGGTTTAAAAATCCGTTGAGGCAGGAGATTTAGAAAGTGACATGAGACCCACTTATACCATTTAAAACACAGTCATGTGATACCAGGCTTCTATTCCCCCAGGTTCTTTTCCCCATTACCATCACAATTCAGCTATCTAAAGAACCCACTCTCCACGAAATCCAGATGGACATTACTGTTCAATTGCTTCAGTTCCACAGGCACAGAATATAACCCAGAACAGTCACTCTCTTTCTCATTCAGCTCCAGAAAAGCCTTTTAGACTCTGTAGACTGCAGTGCAATGAGCAGATGAGGAAACAAGAGGTTTAAGGACAACTGTCCATCTCAGGGCTTCCCTCTGTAAGTGAACTCAGTGATGATGACTTCCTTTCAAACCCCTTATCTTCTCCCGATTTTAAGCAACATTGCCCTTTTGATCACTGCAAGGGCAAAAAGTAGAACTTATCATTAGTTATGATCATTGTATTTGTTGTATGCTCACTATTTTATATTAAAGAGAAAAAATGCTGTGATAATTTCCTCTGAATTCAATAGTAACTAGTGCCTTATCCACACTATGAGAAAATAAATAAATGATAAAAATTAACTGCAAACTTATGTATTAATTTAAGAAATCATTTACTGAGAAATATCTTTGTCAGGACTGTTCTAGGAGGATTAGGGATATCAGAATAAAATTGCAGATACTCTCCCATGTGAGGTTCAGATTTTAGCAGAGAAGGAGAGGCAATATATATATTAGACAATAATTAGAATATGTGGTCTGTTAGAATATGATAAACACGACAGAGAAAGAAAAAAGTTCAGGGAAACTTGCAAGTTGCAAAGTTAGCTAGCACAGGACTGATAAAATTCAGTGCAAAGGTGATGTGAGATTTTTAAAAACACAAAAAAGCCCCTGTAAAAAACTGAGGAGGAGCATTCCATGAGTCCACAAGTCAGAAACAGAATAGCTGACATCTTGGGACACTTTCTTCCAAATTTTATATGCAAACACACACACACACATGCACATACACACAGACACACATATATATGAATATATTACTTAACATTGAAATTATGTATGTAGACCTTTCTACTCATAGTTTAAATATAAAAATTATAAACCTTTCTACTCATAGTTTAAATATAAAAATTATGCAATATCTAGAAATTTGAGACAGGACAAACTGATAACCATTTTAAATTTTCCACCATTAAGTTTATTTGTTTGAATGACCCATTTTTAGATATAAAGAGAACAACTCTTTAATTCTGGAAGCCACCAGTGTTCTTGGTTGATTCGGTCAGCTCAAAGAAGTGGACCCAAGTAGTTTTCATCTTTTTTTGGATAAGATACTATATAATGATCTTTCTTCCCTTCTCAAGTCAGCAAGAGTCTAACAGCAGAGTGTGAGAAGACAAGGTTAAATAACTTTATTGCCCTGTGTCTCAGTTTCCTCACCTGCAAACAGGGGATTAATAAAGCATACCACCACCTGAGGACACTGGTGAATTTACTAATTAATGATCATATGATGCTGAACAAAGACTGAGCATTATTATTAGAGAAGAAAGAAAATCTATCATCAGATTGTACCTTTCTGGCATCTGTTGCCTTGGTAACCAGATTTGCAGGTGCAAGTACCATTTTTGGCACTGCATTCCAGGGTGTTCTCCTCCACACACTGACATTCCAGAGAGCAGCCAGCTCCAAAGGCCCCCTTGGGACAGTCTGCAAGCAGATTGAGGCAAACTGGTCACCTGAAAACCACGCTTTGTTTATTTTAAATTGTTAGTGCACAGGCATGTCGTTCTGTGAGGCCTGATTATAAGGAGAACAAGGGGATCATCCTGACTGCCAAAATAAAATAAGGAAACAAATGTCTTTCAAATCAGACAATTCATTTGCTTTTTGGCAACTGGACGTGAACAGTGAAGCCTGAACTACTTAAAAGGCTTTGGTGCTTCTGGGGGAGAAATTGCTTCTCAGTGTGCTCCACTGGTGCCTACAGTTAATATTCTCCAAGGACTGCTGCGGCTGCCAGGACCCATAGCCATCCTGCTGCCGCATGGAGATGATGGACAAGCATTTGTGTGAAGGCTTGCCATTGTTTTCACTCCCCTTCGTTATATGGTAATCAGAAAAAAATTTTACATCACGCAGATAGCACAGCGACAGCAGCATTATCTTAACCGCGTCTTTGGCAAATGATGCTTGCCCCATGTCATTATTTCCCCCCTGCCACTGAGCTTTAGGGATGGTAGTCAGCATTGGAATCCCAATTGGAAAAAGTCCCACTTTTGCATTTAGGAAAACATACCTGTAATTCCCTCTCTGAGGAGTTACTAGAATAATTCATTTCCCTTTCCAAATTGTATCTCTGACACTTTTTCTCTCCTATTTCAGATGTTCAAGGGACTTATCAAATGAGAGATCCTTTCAAGTGCCCTCCAGGCTCAAGGTAATTGTTCTGTGTGTCTTTATGAGCTTAAGTACTGAAAGGTGCTTGCAGAAAACAAAGAACACTCCTCAACTTTCTGGTTAATGTAGAGGGACAAGTAGAGATCATTCAAAGAAGTAGTTACAATGGCACCGCCTCAGATGATCCTAGTGCCACTTGATAGGGACAAAGTCCAGAGTGACTACCGAAGCAAAACAGAAGTATCATCAGGGCCCTTTTTGTTCTCAAAATTCCATGATTCCCCTATTACCTTTTCTGTGACTTTCAAGTTTTGAATTCTTTTTCAGACCCTCCAAGCCTCAGGGTTTCTCAGACTTCTGTCTGTCTTGATGTAAGTCTCTTTTTGGTCATCTCAGAATACTCACCCTGGATTGACTTTCATGAATTACTCTACCTGTTTCAGCATATAGAATTGTGGCTCTGGAGACAATTTAAGCAAAATGGAATGCTTAAATCTGACATTTGGGTATATTGAGAGCATGTAATTGTGGCAATATGTTTGGAGAAAAAGGAAAAGTAGAAGTTAGTTAGCTCTATTGCCAACCAAGTGCCTGTTCAGGGTTTGTTATGTATTAAAATGTATTTTTCAAAAATTCATATGTTGAAGTCATAATTCTCTGTACCTCAGAATGTGAGCTTATTTGGATATTAAGCCACTGCAGATACAATTGGTTGAGGTATGATGAGGTCATACTAGAATAAGATGGGCCTTTAATTCAATGTGACTAGTATGTTTATAATCTGGGGAAATTTGTACACAGAGACATGCATATGGGGAGCATACCCATATGAAGATTGGGTTATGCTGCTACAGGACAAGGATCTACCAGAGGCTGGGAGGCCTATCACAGATGCTTCCCTAGCCTCTTCAGAGGGAGCACAGCCCTTCTGATACCTTGAAATTGGACTTCTAGCCTCCAGAACTGTGAGACAACATATTTCTGTTTAAGACACTTAGTTTGTGGTACTGGGTTGTAGCAGCACTAAAAAATATATATATATATATATATAATATATATGATTGTAAACTCAATCTCTCTCAGGGCCAGTCAAGTAACATTGATAAATGAAGCCTCAATTCCAAAAATAATAGAATCCCAAAGAATAGGATATGTGTTTTACTTGAAGATGATCACATTCAAAATGCTAACCACCATTTCCAGCAACAACAAACCCATCTGTTGGATGTTCTCTTGATTTTCACCTGACAGCCTGAAAATGAATAAAAATATGCTAGGTTTATATTTAAACCTAACACTTCGATTTTAGATATATCTGATAAATTAGCTCTTTAAGTTTTAATTCAGATGTTTTATTATGATTTAGCTTTTGTGCCTAAACATCTGATATTGCCTTGTCAAATATTCAAAAGCTATTACTAGCCAGGCATGGTGGCACAGGCCTGTAATCCCAGCAGCTCAGGAGGCTGAAGCAGGAGGATCTCAAGTTCAAAGCCAGACTCAGAAACTTAATGGGACACTAAGCAACTTAACAAGACTGTAACTCAAAATAAAAATAAAAATATTAAAAAGGGCTGAGGCAGGCTGTGGCTCAGTGGTTAAGCACCCTTGGGTTCAACCCTCCAGTATGGAAAAGAAAAAGGGTATTACTAAATATGGGATATATCTTGCTATATTTCAGAAACAATAATAGAAACAGACTATCTGTTTCTAGGCTGGTCTTCACTGGGCATGTTCTAGGAGATATATGATATTCTAGAACACACCATCTACACCTCCACTGCTCACATTTACCCATGCCTTACCCCCTTCTCTTCTATTTTGCTTATTTAAGCCTAACCTTTCCCTGTGATCTAGGTTCAGTTTTCTATTATCCCTTCTTTGGGTTTCTTATTGTAGTATTCACCACTACATTTTCCAGGGACATACTTTTTATAAAATAGATAAGACTCATGGATATTCAACTTTACATAGACTATAAAACTCTAAAAGGTATTTTTTATGAAGAGATGGTCATGATACTTTTCGGTGCAATGGTCTGTTCATCCCAAAATTCATATGTTGATACCCTAACCCCGGGGGATTGTAGGTTGGGGTGAGACCTTGAAGGTGGGTCATGAGTGGGGGCTGTCATGAGTGGGATTCTTGCTCTTATAGAAGAGGCCCACAAGCCCATTTCCTTGTCTACACAAAAAGTATTATCTATGACCAAAAAGCAGGCTTCAGGAGATCTAGAATCCACAGTGCTTTGAGGTGGAACTGCCCAACCTCCAGAACTACATGCATTTCTATTATCTGCAAGCTGTCCAGTTCACAACATTCTGTATAACAGCCCAAACAGACAGAGACACTGAAACTCAGTCAGGAGAGATTTCCAGAGAAGTGAGTCCTTCAACTAAAGGAAGAGGGAAATGAAAGAGGTGGAGGAATGGAGCTGAGATCACTCTGGCCCACAGATCCTGCGCATAGCTTTAGGGCAGGATGGTGAACATACAGAGTTATCTTGTTGGGAGAAACTCTAAAAGACCCTGACGAGGGTCCCTATCTAGATATATATTTTAGAACTGTTTTCTTGCACCTTTTGAAAACTGTGATTAATAGGCAAGATGCAAAATGAAGAACCTGTTTTAGAAACTTGAGGGAATAACTGTTTTGTGCTAGAACCCAGAAAGAGACTTGTCCTTGGCCCTTGATATTAAATTCCTCTAAAGTGTCAAATGTCCACTTAACCAAACTATTAACTATCTTTTCTCAATACTTAAGAGAAATACTAACTAGAAAAAAAGTTAAAAATTAGAAATATTTTTTCATTTGTTAAAATCTAGAGTCTATAATTTAAAAAAACTAAATAAAAGCTAGATCTCTCTCTCTCTCTCACACACACACACACACACACACACACACACACACACATATATACAAACTATGTTCTTATTCCTCTTTGTCCATATATATTAAGTTACCATGCTCCACACAGAAAGCAACTGGCATTTGTGACTTACTCAGATGACAGAATCTCCCATAGCGCCCTGGTTCACACATACAGGCACCATACATCCTGTGGCAATGTCCATTGTTGGCACAGTTACATTTCCTCTTGCAGTTTTTACCAAAGAACCCTTTTGGGCATCCTGGAGGGTGGAAGGACAAACAAAGAAAATATTAACCCATATGCAAACCTTGCTAGAGCTGTTACTGTATGAAATTGAGAAATTCAAGACATTTCCAAGCTGGCTGGACTGAGGCTGGAGAGATATTTTGAAAACCACATATATAATGCCAAGTTCTGTGCTTCAAACCCTGCAGTGACTTGCCATTGCGGCAGGTTAAAAACCAGACTGAGCACTGCAAGTCCCTGTGCTGGATGAGTTGAGTTGCACTACTATCTCCTAATGCCTTTGCTCTGCCTCCTTGGGGTTCTGCAGTGCATTGCACACCTTCTTGCTTGGTCTAGAAAGCTGCCCCCTGGTTCTTCTCTTGTCTCCTCTCCTCAGTCTGCAGACTTCCACTTAAGTGTTCCTTCTCCAGAAGTCTCTCCCCTCTCACACAGTCTGCTTGTCCTCATGGTCTCACTTCCAGTCACGCATTAATATTCCATTTGTAATACCTATGCTTGTCTTGGACGAGACTACAAGCTCCATATGGAAGGACCAGGAACTTTCCTACTTCCTTTATGTTAACATGTCTTAGTACCAGGCACAGTTCTTTGCCCCGCTTATTATATTTTTAAAAATATTTTTTAGTTGTTCTTGGACCTTTATTTTATTTATTTATTTATATGTGGTACTGAGAATTGAACCCAGTGCCTCACACATGCTAGGCAAGCGCTCCACCACTGAGCTACAACTCTAGCCCCTATATTTTTTAAATAAATAAACAAACATTGCTCAGAGGTAAGTGAAATGCCAGCAGGACCCTTCCTGTGCCTCAGAAAGTGAAGTAAATTTGGTTTCCATCTTCCCAGTTCTGTGGTCTGAGAGAATCTAATAAACTCGCCATGATTTCTGGCAATCCCTAGAGATGTACATCCTCATTGACTCTCTGCCTTCAGCTCTTGTGTCTGTATAAGCAGTCTTTATATTTGTGCTTTGTCAACTCATGTAGGAAATGGGGTCTTTTCACTGGTTTCCATGAAAAATCCATACACACCATTCCTTGGTATTTTGTGAGATTTTTATCCATCATTTCTTTTTTCCTCTTTCCCTCCTTTCCTTCTTTCCCTGATTGTAATCTCTCTCCCTCTCTGTTTGTCTTGGGAATCACATTTTTCTTTCTTTTATTATGCAAAACAAATAAAGTCTTCCCAAGTTCTACATCCAAAACATATGTATGTTATATGCGTGTAGATATATTATACTATATATATATTCTATATATGTGTGTATAAACATGTTTATACACAGCTCAACCTTTTGCTCAGCAGGTAAAAATAAGGCTTTCTTTGTCTTAAGATTCATCCTGCTTAGATCACAGTTGGTGATGTAATTATCAATTATGTTGTTCAATTACACATGGCATTGGTCAAAGCCATTGCATTCTTGTATGTACAGACACAGCCTTTTACTTTTTCATCTGAAAAATGCAGATGAAACTTTGACTCAGTTTATTTCTAGTAGAAACCTCAACAAATGAAAAGATTCTCATGTGACCCGCACAGATGTTCCTACCATCTTCGCAAATCTTCCCATGAACCCCAGGTGGGCACCGGCACTGTCCAGTCAGAAGGTCACAGGTGCCTCCATTCTGACACTTGCAGATGCTGTCACATTCTTTCCCATCCATCTCTGGGGCACAAGCTGTGAAGAAAATAGAAAAAACAAGTAGTGTCACATACTTCTTGCATTAGAAATGGAGGGAAAGAAAAGCTTGTCCATTACGATGGATAACAAGTAATTAAAATCTTACTAGTTTGCAGACCCAGGAAAAAAATCTCTGGCATATTCCTAGTTCATATGACATAATCATTCCTGGGGGAATTACTGATGCAGCTAGTTAAAATAATGATGGGTGAAGGAAATGTTAACAAGGTTCAGATGTGAAATCTCCCTCTTTCCTTAAACTCCAACTCTCCCGTTTCCAAAGCTGCCCAGACACCTTTGCAGCACCACTCAAACTAACCTTAATGAGAAACAAACTGTACCCTCTATTTTGAAAAACGCATTAAAAAGTGTCATTTATTTAACCAGAAATGAATGCAGCTAAGGTTCTCTTGGGGGTCCTGAGGTACTTTGCATTGTCAAAGATGGATAAAGTTAAGCTTACAATAGTTTTGTCTGTTTTTTTTTTTTTTTTTGGTTTGGGGGAAAGTGTTTAGTATTTGAATAAAAAAAATACATTGAGAAAAATGTCTGATTTTATTTGAACTTGAGTAAATATAGTTGTTGAGGCAATTTTACCAATCATTTTAATTGACATTTTACCATAATAGGCTAAATATTACAAAACTACATTTATATTGTTTCCTCTCTACACTCTCCCACACCATTCCAGATGCCAATGTGGAACTCAGCTTTTCATTCACCTTTTTATTTGCTTTCAAGCCACAGGCTACTACAAGAGGGTGAGAAAAAAGATGAGAGGAAAACAAAAGAGAAGACACAGCGACAAGAAATGAACATTTGTTAGTTCTACATTATTAATCTGTATGTAATAAGTGTCTGAATTCTCACAGCAACTATAGAAGGGACAGTTTAAAAAATACACCTGTGAAATGAAGCTGAAGAATTCTCAGTAGGTTCCACAGCGTCTGGATTATCGCAAGTCATCAATACAGGCAAACCTACACTATTATCTAGCACTACTGCATGAAGAAGAATATTATATCATAAAATACAAGGATTTGCCAAATATTTCATTAGCACCCAATAGAGCAAAGATCCAGAGAAGAGAATTTTAAGACATGTTCCTAACCACAAGTGGATGATTTGGAAGACATCATCAACCTTCCCTTCCATGTTCTAGTCCATTCATCTGCTGTGTGAAATGATCTTTTCTTCCCTAGCACAAGGTAATCTCAAAAAATAAATGATTTCAATATGAAATTTCTTCAGAAGGAACGGGGTCCTAAAAATCTGCTATTAAAATTAAATGATATATTATAGTTTTTAAACTGTTTCATTGTAATTACTTAGAGAAATTCCTGAAAAATCACAGTAGATATTTTCATAAAAGATATTAGGTCAGAAGAGTTACTCTGTAGGAAAGCCTACTTTCTAGATCCCTGATGAATGTTCCTTTCTGTTTCCCTTGGTGCATTTTCAAAGCTGAGAATCTTAAAAATATGGGTAATGAATGATTGATCACATCCATTTATTATAATTTATAGGAATTTTTAAGGAAATACCCCCAATACCTCCTATTATTAATGAATTAGTACAAGCTTTTTTTTTCATTACTGATAGATGGATTGGGATTGTTATGTTTTCATTTTTGTAGAAATGATGAAAGAGGATGGAAAAGAAATGCTAATAAGTCAGTGTTCTTTCCCAAGTAGACCCCACTTTATAGGACCTCATGATTATGTAGATGTTCAAGGTTTCTAAAGCCAAAGGGGCCATCCTGCCTTTATTTTATCAGCAGCTTAATTCTAATACTCCTATATTCATTTGTTCTGGAAATGTTTTATTCTGATGTATTTGGCATAGGAATTTTTAGTTTTATTTCTCATGCTACCATGTTAGGGATCAAGAGTTGAGAAGATGCATATTTATGAACACAACTTACAATGTAAGGTAAATGTTTACTTCCAAAAAAATCATACGAGAACATTTTCTTAATTCCAATTTTATATAATTGAGCATGTCAAGTTATAGTTCAATATAACTGTATAGCTGGGTGTCGCAATTCCAAATTTTTTTTTTAAATTTGTTTTTATCATTTTTTTCCCTGAAGTAGTGGGTGCTTGTGATGTGGAATAATTTAACAACGAATAAATATGAACGGGACCTGGCCAATGAATAAACAGCTTAGTAAGGGAGTTTCAGCCAATGTAGAGAGAGTTTAATCCACTGGAAAGATAAATAGCTGTGTTAGACTAGGGTCACCATCTAGGTCTTCATGCCATAGGTAGCATGGACCATCAAAGACGGTAGTTTAACAGAAAGCACCAACTTAAAAAGTACAGGGGATCGAGTGGCAGGTGGTTTAGATTGCTGGAAATAATGGGCTGGGCAAGGAGGTGTGCCTGGGATAAAAACAAAAGGGATTTATGGGAGCTCGATTTTAGATGGTTACCAGTGACTGAACAAGAAGTACACACATTTGTACAGGGAATGCACACTCTTAATTAAAGCTTTAAAACAGCAGAGAAGCATGATCTAGGGATGCTAAGGAAGATGCAGAAAATCCTAACAAGTCATCTTGGCTAACCCACTTCTCTGTGCCACGACTCATGCTTTACATCTATATCATATAACAGAAAGAAAATCTGTGCCCTTTTTTGTACAGGAGGTTTAGAAGAAAATCTGTTTATACCATTTTCCAAGGCAACCATAAAGACTAGGACAAACCCTTCTATGAAACAAGGTGTATGCTGGATTTTTAAAAAGAAAACAAAGACAAACAATATACTTTATTTTATCACAGGACAGTTTTTTTAATTTAATTTTTTAATTTGTTCTAATTAGTTATACATGACAGTAGAATGCATTTATGCATTTTGACAAATCATACATAAATGGAGTATACTTTCTCATTTTTCTGATTGTACATATTGTAGGATCAGTTGTAACTCCAGAAAACATATCTTCATTTAAAATATGAAGAAAAAGATTTTCGGGTGATACCATGCCTAAATCTTTGTTATTTTCTCAGAAGAGACATATAAAAAATTAAACCTATGTAAATGACTCTGTTAGCATATATCAAAAAAGAGAAAAAGAAAAGAAAAATATCTCACAAAAATGAAAAATGGGCAGGAATAAGTCAAGCAATTTCATTTAGTTGCACTTTGTACCAGAAATTCTTTCCTTTCCTTTTTTTTTATTCCTTCACTGGGAATAGTTTGCCAGGGTCTGATGACTTATTTAAATGGAGGGAGTTTTAGAAGCCTAAAATATTAAGATCCTTTATTAACTTTTACATTTTGTGGAGAAACAAGAGACAGAGCACGGGTTTCCCAGGGAACACAAAGTCTCCTCTGTGCTCCAAGTTCAGTTTAACCTCAGCATTCACAGGGATTCTTTATGCACAGTAAATGACTTGGTTTCTCACCCACATCAATTCTTTATCTTCTTTCGACATTTTAGGGAGCACGACTTAAAGAGAACTTGTCCCCAGTAGCTTGGTGACCTGTACCATTTCTCAGGCCATCACTTAATTTCATTGCAAAGAAGGGCAGGAGCACTGGGTCTTTCCCTCAGGCATTTGTCTCTGTTGATGCTGTCCTCATGGCTCCGGCTGCAAGGTTGTCCCAAAGTGTGACCTAAATAACTGCAACGTGATGCTGTCTTAGTCAGTTCCTAACTGTCTACATATCAGAAAATGGAAAGGAAATCCTTTATTGCCCAAAGAAAACCAGGATTCTTGAAAGCATATATCCTAGAGAGTTCCAGAGAGACCACAACAAAGAGATACCTTTAAAATAGAGCTCACTTTATTTTTTCCCAATTATATTAGAATATGTTCCCTAGAGAATATCCAGAGTCTTAAGAAAAAATAAAAAAGAATTCACTCTTAATTCCAGAACACACTAATAACAAATATCCCAGGTAGTTTAGTGGTTTTCTTTCCAGGTTTTATGTGCATGGTTTTCTTTTACAAATAATTTTTTTAACAAAAATTAATACATATGCAAACCAGGCATGGTGGCGCTCACCTATAATCCTAGAGACTGGGGAGGCTGAGGCAGGAGGATCGAGAGTTCAAAGCCAGCCTCAGTAAAAGCGAGGCACTAAGCAACTCAGTGGGACTCTTGTCTCTAAATAAAATACAAAACAGGACTGGGAATGTGGCTCAGTGGCCAAGTGCCCCTGAGTTCAATCCCGGTATCCCTGCCCCCCAAAATGAGTACACATGCAAAAAGTAGACAAACCTCAAGTGTACACTTTAAAATTTTTTCATGATATAAACAATTTATATGAATGCCACTGAGGTCAAGATATTACCAGCTACCTAAAATCTCAAAGGTGACTTGATGGGTATGTCATTAACCTCACAAATTAAGTACTATCCTGATTTCTAACACCTTAGATTGCTTTCATTTTTGAAATTTATATAAATGGAATTATATGTGCTCTTTGGTGTGAAGCTTCTTTCATTAATGTAATGTTTGTAAGAGTCATCCACATTATATGTATGTGATTTTGTTTTTTCTGGCTGTAGAGTATCCCATTACAGAACTATACCAATGTAATTTATTTCTCCATTCTGTTTTTGAGGAAGATCACTTTAATTTGAATAAGACTTGCGTTCACTTAAGGTTCATTCTTTTTCAAATTTTGTTGCTATTTTTAGAGTGAGTTCTTTCAGATATAATGGTTTTAAAAGTTGCCATTTCTAGCAAGGTCTCTACTTTGACGGACCCTGAGATATAATTTTTGCTTCCTTGTCACCATTGTACTGCTGAGAACTGTGCCTAGCTCTGCCTAGCTCTTAGCAGCTGTCTTTTGGATTTCCCAGCACAGTCCATATATTGGCAAACAGTTGTGGGGCAGCGGGGCGTGGGACACAGCAGAGGTGTGTCTGTTTCCCTTCGTTCCAAAACTTACTCAGGTTAATCAAGTTCTGACTGTCTGTTGCCCTGAACTACTTCTATTCTGATTTTAGTAGCCAAAGAATCAGAAGCTTAGTTAAGAAACATAAAAATATTCCTCCTTTCATGTAGAAGCATTTATTGATATTATTATTATGATTTTCTCATAACATAAAAATATTTCTGCTCTTTTATAAATGCCTTCTATAGCAGTCATCAAGCTTTTATATTGCTAAAACACAACAAACTGAAGTAGAACAAAATGTGTAGCTCTGTTTAACAAAGAAAAGAAAAAAGCAGTTTTTGACTGGCTGTGCACAGTTAGTTTTGATAGAGGTTGTGCTAATTTATTTTGATCGGAAATGATTTAATGCTTGAGCTCTGTTGCTTGGATATGGAAGAAAAACTGTTCACATTTTGATGATATTTTCTTCATCTGAGCATATTAAACAATTGGTTCTGTGTTTTAAAATCTAGAAAGGAAACTATAAGGCTATTTAAGGTAGATTTTAATTATATAAGGTGACTTCTAATGAAATTTTAATAATTAGAAGAATTTAAAATCCTGGTTTGTTCCCCCTTTATGTGAATTTAAAGATTTTCCCGCTCTGTTTCCCTGTGTAATATAGCAAGGGCACCTCTTCACCCTACACCTTGATTTTTGCAAATACCTACCCAGCACCTCTTTATTGTGCAAGAAGAAGAAAGGCAAAAGATGGGAAATTTGATAGAAGCAGTAAAGAAGTGATCTTAGTCAGACTTTTTTTGCAAACTTCATGTTAAAACATTTGATGGTGTTAAATAATGATAATGAAACTGCCTCAACAGAATATATGTGAGTTACCTAAAAATAAGGAGAGGCCTGTGTAATGAGGTCAATTATTTTACTCACCGTCTTTGTGCACAGCAGTTATTTCCTGGAAATCCTTTTCCTCTTCTCCCTCATCTTCTTCATCTTCATTAGAAGCAGCCGGGGAGGTAGCAACATAATGACCCAGCTGAGGCAGGCTCTGGAGTAGAAGTCCTGGAAACCTCACAACTTCTAATTCCTCTTCTTCACCCTCCAGTTCATCATCATCTAAAGCTAAGACCATAGAGGACATGCTGGGTTTCAGCATGTTGGTTGGAAAAGGAAACACTGATCAAGTGGACAGAGCAGTGAGGGCTGGAACCAAGCAGCCCAGGGGAAGCCACTGACAGGCAAAGCACTTTTGAGATGGCCCATTCAAAAGTCTATCAAAAATGAAGGGAAAACTACTGGGAGTTGAAAGTGAGGGAGAGAGAGCAAAAGGGAAAGAAAGAGAGAGAGGGGAGAGAGAGAGAGAGACAAGAAAAAAGAAAGGAGGGAAGGAAGGAAAGAAAGAAAAAGAAAGAGGGAAAGAAAAGCAAGCAGGAAGGAAGGAAGGTGTAGGGAAGAGGGGACAGAGAGAGGTCTCGGACTATGAAGATGGAATGGGGAAGACAGGTGGCATTGAGGAATATGTGATCTCTGTTGAAGATGAAATGGGGAAGACAGGTGGCATTGAGGAATATGTGATCTCTGTTGCTCTTGAAAACAAAATGAGGGTGGAAGCAGTTTAGAAAAGACCCAAGAAAATTCTCGAGTTACTTACAGATGCAAGTTCTCCTGTCACTTCCAATTCTGTAGCCTCCTGCACAGATGCAGTCATAGGTTCCCACAGAATTGATACAGAGCTGGTCACAGACTGTGCTGACATCCAAACACTCATCCACATCTAGCAAGATGGAAAAGTATCTGCTGTTTGTGTTCCTCTGTGACCTTTATTAGCCAATAACAGTGCATTGCCATGCAGAGAGCAGGCACAGCCCCACCCCACCCATGCTTTCTCCAGGTACCCTGCCAATTCTTTTTTCTTTGCTTATTTCCAAATGTATTGTAGTTTATCTACATAAGTAAGGTCTTTCTGAGACCTTGATTATGAGTGTCAGATAAAGAACACAAAACTTTAAAAACCATGGTTTTAGGCTATGCACCATTTTGGACAATGTTCATTCATTCATGAATTCTAATATTTGATGGAACCCTTACTCTCTGAATAAGTTGGTACAAAGATTTTGGAGAACTTTAGAGATGGAAGAACTCTAGTCTCTGACCTCATATGACTTACTGATTTATGACCGATCTGAGTCCAGACTTCGGTCAATGTGTACGAGATACTAAAAATTCACAAATGAAGCTGTATTTCTAGGCTTTGCCTCAGATTACAGATAAATTTTCCATTTGGATATGTGTACGCAAGTATGTACATTCATGCCATACAATCATTTCTTGGCTCACTCTGCCAAAGAGCAGATGGTACATAAAATTCAAAATTTTTTGTTGGCTCTGCTAATTGGATACAATGTGGTAAATGGTAATATACTCTACTATGTGTAGTATATATAGACATAGTTGTGTGATTTTTGCTGTTATCTATACTGAAAGGCTGGGGGGCCTTGCTATCTATAAGAAAAAAAAATCTCAACAGAATTAAGGCACTTGTTTCTTTAAGCAAAGAAACATTATTTTCTCTGAGACACTGAAGTCATACATTTGACCTGTTATTTGAGTAGAGATCAACATTTTGATCTTTGCTTTGATTTCAAGAAAAAATGTAGTTTTGAATAATAATGATTAAAAAATGAAAATTTAAAGATTGTACATCAAAGGTAACTTTTTAAAGAAAATCAAGCAATGACTTACATGACCTATTTTTAATAGCATAAAGAAAGTTAACTGACTCTACTCACTATAGTCCAACCCCCCTATATCAAAAAACAAACAAAAAAACCTCACAAGCTAGAAATTACCTGAAAGTTAAATTAGAACATTGTAACTGCTTAGGTGTGCATGTTCATGTGTATGTGTGTATATGCACGTGTGGGAGATGAGGTAAGCACTAATGAATATGATGATAATAATCACTTATTTTAGTTGAGGGACTTCTCTGTGTCAACCACTATACTTGCATCTATTACTTTCCTTAATTTATTTGCTCATCCTAATACTGCCTTCATTTTACTGATGAAAATCTGAGGTTCATAGAAGTTGGAACTGCCAAGGTCACACAATAGGAACTGGTAGAACCACATAGAAATCCAATCTCTTTAGTGTCACAGTGCTGCACCTCAGAGTCCTCCTCCTCTGATTGCCCCATCACATCCACTACTGCATATTAGATCTCTGGAATTTACCATCACATCCACAACCATCGGAACTGATCTGAAAGCCTTCCTGACAACTGCACTCATAGCCTCCTAGATAGTTGATGCAGAGCTGGGAACAGCAGGCCTCTCCATTCTCGCACTCATCAAGGTCTGTAGGGAAGAGACACACCTGTTACTGCAGAGACAGGGGTTGAGCAAACCTAAGGAATCTCTGAGAAGCCTCCTTTCCAAATTAAAACAGTGTTCCTGCTGTTTTCCTCTTTCTCAGGTCCTATAGTACAAACATTGAGGAAACTATAACTCAAAGATAACAAGACCTATTCTGACTTATGTTTCCAACATGCTTCTTCTTTGCCTGTTATTTATTTTAAAAGAATGTAAATAATCTCCAAATGCATTTATAAGAACAGGAGAAGAGATCTCTGCTATTTTTCTAATTCAAACACCATTGGAATGAATAAACCTGAAGAACTAAAAAACAGCTGGAGAGAGAGGAGCCAAAGAATTCCATTTAGTAGCATTTGACAGCTGCAAAAAAGGAGACCATCTTAAACTCCATAATGCGCTTATTCTTCTAGAACTTCAGATCAAAGAGTGCTCTCCAGCAAAAGTTCCTTTCTCATACAACTGGGAAGAGAAGTGGTAATATACTTCTGAGAAAGGACAGAAGGTTTACTTTAAATATTGTGTTTTAACTCAGAGCATTTGTTTGAACATTTAGATGATGCTTGTGGGGATGAGTGAGATCTGGGGGGTTTTTGTTACAATTGTGACATTGTTGCCTTTAATGTCCTGCCCAATGAGCAGCTTTCTACCCATGATCTTTAAGTCTCCTGCAGTACTATTATTCTAGAATTCTACCAGCCTGAATGTTTCTTCTTAAAACATAAGTGCCCTGGGGAAAATAGAAATGCCCCAGAAGATGTCAAACTGAAACACCTCAGCTGAAGAGTAATCTATTTTGCCTGAATTTTGTAGTGGTCTTTTCTAATATAATGGCCAAAGAGTAGCAACAGACACCTGCTTCTGCTTTCCTTAAGCTGGGCACCTGGGAATTGTGTGGTCAGGGTTTTTGGCTCTCCGCCCTTGGTTCAGTTCAGCTCTCTGTTAAGTTGGGTGGCCTGTCACTGCTGAGTTTACAAAAATCCTATTGCTCCATAACTACAGGAGCAGCCACAGATAAAAAAGGGTCATTGTCTCAATTAACCTGGGAAAAGGTACCAACCAACTCAAGGAAATGAAGACAAGAGACAGAAATGAAAGAAAATGCAATCAGTCAATCAAGGTGAGGGGTCGCCATAAAATATCTGAATGAAGGTCATTTGGAGACAAAACATTCTTTCTCCTGTAAAATATTACAAGCACTTCCTCTCACAAAAATTCAGATGATTTTTTTATTGGTGCATTGTAATTATACATAACAGTGGAATTCATTGTTATATATTTGTAAATGCACAAAACAGAACAGTATAATTTGCTCAATTTCACTTATTAAAACTTCTGCCTTTTAGACAAAATGGCATGGCTTAGAGGATAAAAAAAGTTAAAAAATATAATTGTTTTATTTCATCTAAAACATTGCCCTTTATGTTATTTTTCAAATTTCCAGATTTTAAAAAAGTCTTCTTAGCTACCACCAGAGGCTCCAAATAGTAATACAGGTCTCAAATAGCAAGAAGCCTAAATGCCTCTCATAATTAGGTAATAAGTCCCTTGGTCTGACCGTTATTTTATGATGCATTTTGGATTATTATTCCACTGTCATTTCTCTGGGGATATTTCTAGATTCTTTCACATATATCATTTTTAATTCTAAATTCATCTGCAACCCCATTCTTCCTCTACAACAACCCTTTCTTAGAATGTCCTGGCACTTCAGCCTTACATCAACTATTTTCTACATTTCTTGATTTCTTTTCAGATCTCATTTGCTGAAATCTTCACTGAATAATTTTTCCCTTTTAATTTTTCTCCCTTATGATGATCATATTTTATCTAAATTGGACAATATATCAAATATTGTCTCACTATGGAGACATACTGCACCATTTACATGTACATAAAAATTGAGCCCTAACTAAAAGTAGAACACCAGTTGTAGCCAGGCAAAATAATTAAACATTTCAGATCTGAAATGCATCATAGTCTTTATCTGTCTGATATACAGAGTTACTGTGTATAAGTTAGAATTTTAAAAAATATTTTCTAATAACTGGATTACTTAAATTTATTAAATTTGTTGCTGGTCAGATACTTGCATTAGTTATTAATAGCAGTCTTTCAAACTGTGGTACAACTCTATCTAGGTTGTAGCACTAATAAGTTTTCATATTCTGGTAAGACTGACTGACCATTTGCATTTTGGTTCAATTATTTTCACATTTCTTTGTATGTTCACCTTTTAAAAAAAATAGTTGATACCAAAATAAGCTAAAAAATATTTCATTTCCTTCATGCATAAATGTTTTTACAAAGCATCCATGACTTTAATCTGTTCCCAGGCAAATAAGCAATGTATATATAAATGCACTCCGCACGAATCACTGCCTTTTACATTAAGTGAATATTTGTCTTTAGAAATGACTCTTTTTTCATTGGAAAATGAAATAAATTTGAACCATAAAGAATGTAACATTGTCATATTGACTGCTATAATCTCATAAATATGCAATTTTCTGCATTTTGACCCTGGCAGATGCTATTTTTTTTCTAACTGTAAATAAGAACTTTACTAAATTGTACTTTTCAAAAAGTAAAGAAATACATCAATTATAATTTGCAAAGACAAGATTTAATAAAATATCAGTTTCCCTTACTCAATACTCAGATGAGGAACACAGATGAAAGGAAGGAAGGAGGAAAGGAAGGAAGGAAGGCAGGAAGAAAGGAAGGAAGAAAGGAAGGAAGAAAGGAAGTCAGATAGTCTTTAATTTTCCATAAATATAAACATTATCATGGTAGGGGAAAATAGCAAGCATTTTTTTTTTCATTGTACCAAAAGACAAAAGGAAAACAGTTGATTTCAATAAGTTAACCATTACAGACTCAGGCAGCAATGCAGTAAACAATGTTGGATCAAGAAATGTAAGTGGGTGGGGGGAGGGCATTAGTGAAGAATAGAGGAATACTGGATTATGTAGAGGGAAATGAGGGAGGGGCAGGGTGAAGGAAAGATGGTGAATGTGACAAACATCATTACCCTATGTACATGTAAGACTACATGAATGGTGTGGCTCCACATCCTGTACATCCAGAGAAATGGAAAATTTTACCCCATTTGTGAACAATAAATCAAAATACATTTTGCTATCATGTATAACTAATTAGAACAAACAATAGAAAAAAAATGTAAGCAATGGCAGTGTTTTTGCTTAAGTAATTTATGAAACCAGAATACTGCAAAATTTCTTGAGATTCATCCTCTCCCATCATAGAGACAAGATCAAAAAATAAAACAAACAAACAAACAAAAACACCTCCAGTTCTTAAACCATTAATTTTACTTGGGTATTTATAGATTGTCTCTCACCATAGTGAAGAGCATGGAGTGGACCAAAGAATTTTTTTTTCTTAGCATTTACATTATAATTTTGAAGACAGCATCACAAAAGAAGACAAGCAAATATAGTATCATAATTCCTGAATGATGACAAATCACTGTTTAAAGTCTTGAAAGTGTCCTCAGAACCAGAGCTCATAATAATGTGGTTTGATGTTCTATCCTTACAGTAGATATTCCTTTTTCTTTTTCTTTTTCTTTTTTTTTTTTTTTAACCCCAGAAGATCTTGATTAAACATTTAATTATGAGGGAAGGTCAGGGTGAAATTTATTCTTCTCATTGTCCCAAATGATATTAATTCTAATAGTATGTCAGGAGAGCTAGCAATTAGGAATGGGCTTGGACTGGGATGTCCAAACAATGATTATCTTCCAAAGTTTTCTTTCATAATACAGTGACCTGGTATTTTAAAGTTGAATATTTATCCAAGTGTTTACTAACTTGAAAACCAGTACATTTGATTTAGTTTCTGCTTGAGGCAGGGAGAAGTGGGACACATGGTAGCAACTGTTGTTGGAATATGAATCACATTAGATAGTTAGGTAGACCATGGAATATTTTCCTGAATTAAACTATTAAGCCCATGTATTTCCTTAAAAGCTGTAAATCACCTTAATTTCAGGGCAAATATCTAAATGTAATGATATCTTCTGCCAAGTGATCTTTCCTTTACATTTATCCGCTAGCCAGAGACACTGTCCAATCCAGTTCTCCTTGAAGTTTGAGAGATATGGCTCACTTTACAGCAATGAGCATTAAGATGAAAGGACTAAATGAATACAGGGCAACTTTTGAATGAAGATGGCATTTACCAAACATTACCTATGCACGTTTTCTCATCCGAATCAAGCTAGTGTCCATGGTTACAGGAACAAAGGGGCCCACCAACTGCATGTTCACAGTGATGGGAACAACCACCATTGTTCTTTTCACAGCTATTGACAATTTCCAATTCAATCCCTTTCCAAAACAAGCAAAAGATGGTTATTAACATAACAAAAGAGAAACCTGAATATATGTCAACAATAGGCACACTTTCTCTGTTGAGAGGATGACAAACTTTATTGGAAATTTATCAACACTCTGTACATATAAAAGTAAAAGTCTGAGAACTATTTAGCATTGTAAATATCTATACCATATTGGAATACTAATAAAGCTATAAGTAATGTTAAGTTGACCAAGTGATGCAGAAAGACCAGGACAAGTCCATCTGTGAGTATTAAACACTTACCTTAAGGTAACTTAGGGAATTCTCAATATCTTCAGGATATAAAAAGTACATGTATTGAATCAACGACCAAAAAGCAAATAGGTTGTTTTCCAGCTGACGTTTCTTTCTCAGCTAATGGCATGTTATTATCTGTCCCTTTTAGGGTCGACAAGCACATGAAACTACTGTTAAAAATAGCCTTGGGACAAAAATGTGTAAGTAAAACCAATGAATTAGCTGATCACACGTAATTAGTGTCATGTGGGTATGTTAATCAGTTTTGATGTATACGATTCATTTGTTATATTAACATACCATTACTTTGAAAACTAATTTGCAAATCCTGCTACATGCTACCAATTGGGGACATACTGGTGAGCTCTGGCTTCAGCATATGAATTTCAACTGTCCTGAGCAGGCAGGCATTACAGTCACTGAATTTCCAAGTGAGGAAATGAGAAATAAGAAGAGATTTTGAATCATTGTTACCAATATGGAATTTAGATAGTCTGACTACTGTTTTTACCACTGGAGTCCATGTTTCTTCACTTGTGTTGGGTGGACACACCCTGTCTACTGAGAGTACCTACACTGATTCATTCTCTTCCAGTCTTCATTCCTGAATCCTTCAGAAAAAGAAAGTGGGAAAAGAACAGGACAAGAGTATTGGGATTGTGGTATTTCTCAAAAGCATAAATCATCATTGAAACTGCATAGATATTGGCTACAATTCTAGAGATCATCCTTCATGATCCCTGATCCTCGCTTCCAGTTCTGGGCAGATGCAGCCCTGCACACTCCCAAGCATCCTGTGCACATCCCTGTCATTGGGCTTAGTCCACTGTGCCATCATCGTCTTGCATTACCCAGCTCATAACAGATGTTTAAAATGGGTTTTGAATGATTGAATAAACTAAAGACGGATTATGCTAATCAATTATTGTTGAAAGCAAGAACCCTTTTGAGTTTAGAAACAACTAGTTTAGGACCGAGCAAAATCGGAAAGCAGAAAGAAAGATTAAAATTGTGCAGGGAACTGATTTTTTTCGAACACTTTGAAACACACACTTTAGGGTGACATATTTTTACTTAAGAGTCTGGTAGTGGAGGTAGGTACACACATCTCTATGAAACAGAATTGAGATTTTTTTCCTCCTTCTTACATATGACTCCCACTGTCAGTCTTACTTTGAAGTACATAAAATCATATTTGATATCTTAGGGTTCATCACATCAATCTCCATTATTTTTTAGAAAGATAAATGCAATGTTGATTGCTAAGAACATTTAGAGCATTGCTGGTATTAAAAGTCAGGTCTCCCAGGCCAGTTTTACTACCATGTAATGTTAACTTTCTCAGATTGCTTTCATGTAGAGTTTAGATAAATATTTGTTCAAAATTTTCTTTTTGAATGATACTATTAAATGAATTAATTGTATTTATTTGGACAATATACTATGCAAATGAAGACTTAAAATAATATTAAAACTTTTGCTTACAGATTAGAAATATGAGGTTCAGGAAGGATGAAGAAAACTTACCCAAGATAATAGAGTTAATCAGAGGGAGAGTCTCACACTTCCAAACGATTTTCCTATATAATATTATGTGTAAACAGAAAATGATTTGAGCAGCAGGTCAACCTATTCCACTGAAGGGTAAAAACAGTTCTAAGGGAGGTAGCATGAACAATGGAAATAACACAATGTTTAAAGTCAGAAGAACTAGCACTTGAGGGTTTTTGGATAATAGCACATTATTTCTTCTCTCCTCAGTTTTTACCCATTATTAACGTAGAGACTGAGTTATGTTAAGGTTTGAAAACTAGTGGCCTGTAGAGATAGAGAATTTGACCACTAAGATGTTTTAAAAATTGAAAAATTTTTGATAAAGTTCTGGATTTTTACCTTCTCTTTCCTCCCTTCTTCTTCCTTCATTTTTTTTTTTTTTTTAAACCAGGAACTGAACCCAGGGCACCTAACCCATTAGCCATATTCCCAACCCTTTTGATTTTGAATTTTGGGACAGGGTCTCCCTAAGTTTTGGAGAGTGGTTTTGAACTTGTGATCCTCCTGCTCAGCTTCCTGGCTGTTGGGATTACAGGCATACACTACTGCACCTGGTTTACCTTTTCTTAAAAAATGAAAAGTTTCCTATTTTTAAAAATGAATTAAAAGCCAATAACCTATGTTATAGTCGTTCCAAAAAATAATGTGGCATTTTCGTATAAACTTAAATATACTCTTATCCTGTTACCTTGCAATTCTAGTCCTGGGTATGTTCATGCAAGAAACTATATAAAATATTTATAGTAGTTTTCATCATAAATTACCAAAAAAATCCTGAAAAAAACCTTCAAATGTCCTTGAAGGGTTAAGTAATAACCTAGCTATGACATATTTATATAATAGAATACTACTCATCCCAGAATGGAACTCTGGTGAGCAACAACTTAGCTGACTTAAAGGCTTATTTAAAGGCTTATGCTGGATGAAAGGTTCTATACCATGGGACTCCACTTATCTGACATTATTGAAAAAAAAAAACCAGAATTCCAGTGATGGAGGTCAGATGAGTGGTTGCCAAAGGTTAGGGGTAGGGAACAGGTAGCAAGCCACAAATAGCACAGGGAGTTTTCTGGGATTATGAAAATGTGCTTAATTCCAATTGCAATAGTGGTTATAAATCTATGCCCGTGGTAGCATGGATGGAACTGTGTGTTACAAAAGGAGATTTTACAATCTGCTAATTGAAAACATCCAATCAGGAGAGAAGATAATCCTGTTCATATCCCAAAACCTTCTCCAGTTAATGTCACACTGCCTGATTTCTAGCAGTACTTGGCATCATTGACCAAGTTCTTCCATCTTTTCTTAGATTTTCTCACAGGAAATCACATTCTCCAGGTTTTCTTCATACTTTCCTGTACATTTCAGCATTTCCTGACCTTCTGTCATATTCTAGTTGCTAGGTGCTGAGGTCCCAGCCTCAGTTCTCTGTCCTTTCTTCCAGATGCCCTCCCTTTGTAGGTGATCCTATTCTTGCTCATGGCCTAAGCACTACCATCCAGCCTTCTCCTTTATAAACCTCCAGATTATTCTATCTAGTTAGAACATAGGCAGAATCTTACAACTTATCAGATTCATTTGGCCTCTCAAAATTTACACAGTGAAGACAGAACTCATGATTTCCAAATATACCCATCCCACTGTCCCAAACTGTTCTTCCACTGAACTCCACATTTTGGAAGCAGTAATTCCCATGTATCTCTTTCCTGAATTCCCAAAGCAAGGATCTTCAGAGACTCTTCTTTTCTTTACATTTACATCAGCAATACTCAACTTTACTTAAAAAATAAATCTCAAATCTGTCCCTGACACCTCTGCTGCTACTTCCTCAATAGAACTTTTACACACACACACCCCATGGTCAACTCCCTGAAGTACAGTCACACTGTTGGTACATTGTAATTGTACACAATAGTGTGATTCATTGTGATATGTTTGTAGATGCATATAACATCATGTGGTCAATTTCATTCCCTACTACATTTCCTTTCCTTTTCCTCCTTTCTCTCCTGATAATCTTCCTCTGCTCTACTATTATCCCTTTTATTTATTTTCAAGAGTTCCCTTTTATCTCTAGCTTCTACAGATCAGAGAAAACATATGACTGTTGACTTTCTGAGACTGGCTGGTTTTGCTTAATGTGAAGTTTTTCAACTCCATCCATTTTCCTTCATACAACATAATTTCTTTTTTCTTTATGTCTATGACCTTTTTGTAAAAAAATGAATATCATAGCATCTCACTGCTTATTCGAAACCACCCAATGCCTTTTCATCCCATTTAGAATAAAGTCCTAACTCTTGCTAGATTTTGCCCTGGCTTCATGGCCTTGTATGATGTGCCTCTTCCCTCTCCCTTCCTTCCACTCTGATCTCATTGCTTGTTTATCCCCCTACTCACTGTTTCAGCCCAGCTCGGCTTCTGACCAGTTTCCCAAACACATCAAGCTCACCCCTACCTTAGGGTCTTAGTTCTTACTGTTGTCTTTTCTTGGTTCTTCTTTTCATTACAAACAGACTGAATATCCCTTATCTGAAATGTGTGGGACCAAAATGCCTTCCATTTTTAATTTTTTTCAGTTTGCAGAACATATGCTTATACATAATGAGATATTTTGCAGATGAGATGCAAGTTTCAACATGAAAATCATTTGTTTCCTAGCCACTTTATACATGTGTCCTGAAGGTAATGTTTGTGCAATATTTTCAGTGCACCTGCGTTTTGATTACATCCCACCACATGAGGTCAAGTGTGGAATTTTCCAATGTGCCATCAAGTCAGGGCTCAAAAAGTTCATATTTTGGAGACTTGGGAGTTGATATTTTTGAATTAGAAAGAGTCAACCTGTATTATCAATAGGGGATGTCACAGTACATATTTATTTGATAGCTCTTCCATTTTCTATCTCTTCTATATGAGTTTATGTTCCACAAAGGCAAGAATCTTGTCTGACTTGTTGATCATTGTGTCCCTAGGCTGAGAACGGTGTCTGCACATGGTGGGTGTTCACTAAGCACTTGGTTAGTGAGTCAGTAAATCCAGACACATTGGCAGGAGTGTCTGTCTCCTCCTTCTGGACAACACTTAGTAGGAAGTAAACAGTAAGTGTCCTCTTCAGTACCAGAATTCCCTCTCCAGTCAACATAGTGCTCACAGCTCCTTATTTCCTTTTACTCAGCCTTCTTTATACATTACTGTTTAGTGCCTGTCTTGTGTTGGTGTTAAGAGTTTTGATCCCTGGAGTAGATATATTATATTTAAAATACCAGAACCTGCAATACATTCTCCAATATGTATCAGAATTTCAGGGGGGAAATCAATAGAAGTATTCATCTGAAGAACTGCATGTGAACTCCTTTCATTCTGGCTGGTTTCCTGTGATAGTTCATCAGTACAGTTCTATGTCTGCTGGTAGTAATTTAAATGAAAAATTAACCATAGTATAGTAACCTCTTTAAAAAACACATGGGACTAAGCCAGGTGATGCACATCAGTGATTCCAGCTACTTGGGAGGTTGAGGCAGGAGGATTGCAGTCTAGGTAACTTAGTGAGAGTCTCTCTCAGATAAAAAAATATAAAGGTCTAGAGATGGACTTTGTGGTAGACCACCTCTAGATTCAATCCTTAGTTCTGAAAAGAATATATATGTGTACACACACACACACACACACACATATATATGTGTATATATGTATACATATGATTATGCATGTGTATGCATATCTGCATATGTGTGTATATGTATGCTTTATATCTATACATGTGTATACATGTGCCTACATATATGTGTATATGTGTGTACACATATATCTATATGACTAAAACAAGTTCAAACTCATATCTCCAGCTGCCTACAAGAAGTAATTGACATTTTGAATTCTTAGTCCAGATGACAAATAATGACTTAATATATTTCTTTTGAAAAAAATCATACTTAAAAAATGATGCTCACAGATTCCCATTGGTATTGAATACATTATTTTCAATAAGTATGCATGGAACTTAAGTTTAACTGTATTATGCACTCTTTTGAAGGAAGTTTTATCTAACATGCTATGTCTAGAAGTTTCTAACTTCTAATAATTGGAAATTAGTGAGAGCTACTTCATAGCACAGTGTGAAGATTTAATGGTTATAGTATAAAATGTTTTGAGACCTTCTCTGAAGAAATTACATCAATATAAAACACTGTTTTCTAGGCAAAAGGTAAAGCAAGTTCCCTAAAATACACTTGTTAGATGATGGGCAATAATTCATTGTTAAATATTACTATGCTTGGAAAAGATTTATTCTACCTATAGGTTTTGAAATACTTCATAATACAAATTTCCACCAAGAAGGGCTTACATGTCAGTAAATACTGAGGTCTGGTGATGACTGCAGAAAGAACTTAGCCAAATAGTCACATAATGGAAATAAAAATAAAAATATATTTCCACTAAATATATTCAACTGTGTGGCAAATTCCTTTCCCAAGTAAATTCTACAGAAAGCCTATAGCTCATAAATCATTGCCAATAATGACCCCCTCTGTCATGATAACTGAAAATGCGCCACTCAGATTGCAAAAGGCTTATTTCATTCATTTGCAAACGTATTCATCCCCTAAAACTGTGTCCATATTTAAAAACCAAATATTAATAATAAAGGAAAAATCCACCAACATTTTCTCTCTTCCTGAAAGGATTCCTTAGGGCATTCAGGAAAAGACTGACTTTAGAAGTTGTATCTTAATTAGTAGTCAATTTTTTCCTGCCATTTTATTTAGTTTGCTCTTTGAAAGGCAAATATCACCGTAGCAAAAACTTCAGTCTACTAACACTAGAAATATATCAGTAGACTTGAAGGCCACACTGGCAAACCAAGATACATAGAACTTTATACAGAAGAGACTAATGAATTCAGTGACCTTAATAATGTCTCTTCATGAGGAAGTTCAGTTTTAAAATGCTAAAATACTGGGGCTGGGGTTGTGGCTCAGTGGTAGAGTGCTTGCCTACCATGTGTGAGGCAGTAGGTTTGATTCTAAGCACCACATATAAATAAATGAATAAAATAAAGGTCTATCAACATTTAAAAATTTAAAAATTAAATGCTAAAATACTTTTTCTATTTATCACTACTGTATCTACGCCTCTTCTTGGTTAATATAATGCATATAAACAGATGATGAGGTTGAAAGGGCAGTCTATATAGAACTGAAAGACTCTAGTTCCATTCCAAGTTCTGTCACTTGCTGATTTTGTGTCATGGGTTTTTGGTTTTAGTGTTGAATGGACAGTTTAATAATATGGAAAAACTGAGAAGAGCATCTTTGGGACTTAGACTTGTAATCAGCATTTGGTTTTGACTCTATCAGTTTTGACTTTACAAGTCTTACAAATGAAGATATTGAATCTATAGTTAATTATATTCACATGTAGTTAAAACAAGAAATACAAATTTAACATTGAACTAGAACATAGACAGAGAGGAAAGCTAAGAAAGTATATTACCACAGAAGGGAAATGAGAAATTTAAGAAGACTGAAAGTAGTCCACAGTGTTGAAAGATACTGAGAGGCAAAGGAGAATAAAACCAGAGAAACTGCCATTTAATCTGGCAATGTGGAGGTCCTGGCTGACCATGGATGGGTGGAGATGGAATCCTGATTAGTATGGGCTACAAGATGAGAAAAAGGAGACACTGATTATAGTCATCATAAATTTTGCTTTCAAAGTTCTAGTGGGATATGGGTCCCTGTGAACATACCTTAAAGATAGAAAATACTTGACCATGTTTCTATGTTGATGAGAACATTCCAGAAGGCAGAAATGACTATCCAGAAAAGGGGGGGATAATTGCAAAAGCAAAGATATGGAGATGTTAAAGATAGTGGAATCCAAAACACAATGGAGAAGATGGCCTTTGAGAGTAATAGGGCCAACTCTTTCATACTAATAGAAGTGAAGGCTTTCCATGTGATTCTATGAGAGACTTTGGGAGATTGTTGGCATGATAGATTGCCTACATTTTTGGATGAGGTCAGAGAAAAGATGGGATAAAGGCAAAAGTATGGAGAGATGGTAAAAACTATTTGGAAGAGAAAGGAAGGTAAAAGTGATATAACCTGGTTATATCACTATAGATTAATATAGGTTATATCACTATATATAGATTCAGTCATATGCTTAATCATTTGAGAGTTATGACACGGAATTTAAAGTGAAACCGGTTAGCACGACTGTGCTTTCAACACAGCAAAACTCTCCTGCTAGCATACAGATATGAACTAACGAAAGAAGGGAAGAAGCCATTGGGAGAAGGTAGGATCTGAAGATGAAAAATTTTATTGTTGATATACCAAGACCACATAAGAAGTAGAGATGAAGAAATCTGCCATAAACAAGAGAAAAACTTCTGTAATTTGAAAAAGAGGATGGGGAGAAGTAGAGATGAGTAAGGATGGGAAATATTGAGAGAAAAAAAAACTTGAGGAATTTATATCAGATAGCTCTAAGCTAAGTAAAATAGGAAATGTATTCATCCACAGATGAAATGTGTTCATCCACAGTTGGGAAGATACAGCTACCATGGAGAGCTCAGCACAATAATATTGTAACATAGCCCTAATAAGGGGCATATTAAACTGTGTAACTGGACTTAGATAAGGAATAAGCTAAGGTCAAAGGACATGGATCAGAACTATTTGAAGAGAAGAAGTAGAGGGATGCATGAGACAGAGAAGGGAAAGATAGGATGAGCTTCTTAAAGAGGCAAGCTGAGTGACAATGGGGGAAGAAGCAGAAGGGCCAGGGCACAAGTGAGGCATCTGGGCACCCACTGAGTTGGGCATGATATTGCAACCTAGAATTTCTCCTTCAACAGAGTGTTATTTCACTTCTTCTAGTTCCTTTTCTTTCAGTTTTGTAGTGATTGATAAATGCCACATGGCAGCACTGATAAAGGAAGGCAGATGCTTCACAAAGAAGATCCATGAGCCCAAGAGTCCTGCATCAGGATGCCTGAGGCTTAGTCCTTGCCAGTCCCATGGCAGATCATTTTGCCAACCATTTTCTTCTGACTCTGAGCCCCTGTTCCTTTTTCTTTTGTTTTGTTTTTGCGGTGCTGGGGATTAAATCCAGGGCCTTGTGCTTGCAAGGCAAGCACTCTACCAACTGAGCTACATCCCCAGCCCCATAAGCCCCTATTTCTTTACCTGTAAAATGAAGGGGGTTGGACTTCTCATCCCTCACCCCCATCCCACCCCAGGAGGAAATTTTCTGAAGATTTTTCTTTGGCAAGATATGCAGTGTTGTTCTTCTGTTTATTGCATTTATTTAATACCAGTCAAACATACCCATTTCCTCTGCAGCAATGGTGGCCACTTACTGTAACATTGCTGTCCATCAGCTCCCAGCTCAAAGCCAGGATGGCAGGCGCAGGTGAAAGACCCCACTGAGTTCACACAGCGATGACCACAGTGAGCAAGCCCTTTGGTGCACTCATTTATATCTGTAGAGAGAGACACACCAGCCATGTCTTAGCAGTTCTAATTAAGACCTCTTTGTAAACTATAAAAATGAATTGCCATTTATCCCCTGGCATTCAATGAAGGGACAAATGCCACATGGGCTCCCTATTCTTAGTGTGAAGAGGGCATTTGTAAATAAACCAACTGCTCCTGACATTACTCCTACTGTTGGTGTTATGCTCATAAGCACATCTATGTATTAGAACCTACAGTTAACTATTAATTGGAAAAACAGAAAAAAAAAAAAAAAACAGATCACAATACAAATAAAAGTTATCAAAATTTGTCTTCAGGAATATATATCACACTGTTAATCAAAAACAGCACCACTCTGATTTAAATTAGACAATATGTGTAGCCACTGGAAAGGCAGGTTTGGGGCCTTTATATGTAGCAATTCATAGTGTGTGTTGTCAAGGGAATGTTACAAGGCAGGACAGGTGAAAACTGGTCCCCTCTCTCTCTCCTGGTGTTGACCATCAATTCTGTTCATGTGACTTCAGTTTTGAGGCCCAGATAATCTTTGCTCCTTCCTTTTAAAATGTCAAGTCTCATCATAATTTTTTTGACTAGGATTTCCTCTTTCTACTGTCATGCGTGTCTCAAGCCAGGGCTCAGAAGAGAAATACTCATTCTTCTAATAGGTTTATAAAACTCTCAACAGGCAGTAGTTTTAGGGATAGATTTTATGAAATCAATGTATCAGATTTTAAAAGTTTGAAAAAGATAGTAGGGATAGATGTATCCTACATATACATATCCTACATACCTTACATATGTATGTATGTATGTATGAATGTGTATTTATATGAATTCATCTGTCTGCCTATTCATATTTGTCAATTTTCAACTATTTAATAAGACCTTATTCTGTTCCAAGTGCAGATAGGTGGAAAGAGAGGCCTAAAGCAAAATATGTTCTCCTTAGCATAGTAGGCCAAGAGAATCCATAAAAATATTTTATCTTAGTTTTGGCTTAAAGGAATAAAACAAACTTAACACTGATTTTTTTGTCTAATTATTTTCAATTTCTTAAAATGTTTATCAGTTCCATAAGTCAGGAAACATTTCTGTATTTTTATAATTAGTCAAAATAAGCTATTTCTCATTACATGAAAATGTCATGATAAAAAAGAAGGATTCTGTGATTATTCAGAAGTTATAAAAACAAAGAATGTCCCACAGGAATGATTTCCTTCATCTGTCCTGGTCATGGAATAATTTATCCCTTTCATCTTTGAATTGAAGTATGACTGTTTTGCTATTTCTGAGAAACAGAAATGTGTAACCTTGTATTTACAGAGTTCCTTTCTTTTTTATTTTAATTATTCCTACCTTCTGAGAACATTCATTTGCACACACTTGCTTTTCAAAGGTTATCCCCACCTTCCGTAGTCTGTAATAAAAATCTCCCTGTGCGGTTATGGAAGGTTTTGAAATATTAATTTTAGAAGTCACTTCAGAATAAAAAAACAGAAAACAAAAAGCATTAATTCTGAAGCTACACAAGGTCTTTTTTTTTTAATTGTAACTAAGAATTTCACTTAGTTTTATAGCATTATAAAAATACCTTTCAGAGTGATCAAATAGGAATTTAAATGTTCCTTTTTACACAGAAATGAAAACACCTCTGCACCTAGCTGTTCTGCCTATTCAAAACTGAACTACCACAAAATTTCAAACAATTACACAATTAAGCCATCAGTTCAGCTTCCTACCTGCACAGGCCTTTTTGTCTTCAGACAGCTGGTACCCTGGGTGGCAGGCACACCTGGCCACTCCATTCTCACTATGACACATGTGAGCACATCCATTCCCACCTATGCAGGGGTCCATCTCTGAAAGCAATTAAGCAGTGAGAGTTTACAATTCATTCAGTTTAGAAAGACGAGCAGAGTGGAAGGACAGACAAAGAAGAACCGAACAGGCATGGAGCCCCTGGATTCCCCATGGAAAGATGGAAAGGACTCCACAAAGTCCTTTCCCACTTTCTTGTAGAACTTTTTCAACAAAAGCTTTTCCATTTTATGATGAGAACCTCAAACTCAGACTAATCTAAATGTAGATCAAGGCCAAAGAATAATTAATTTATTGTCACCCTTCCTGCCTCCTGTTCCCTGGTACCTAAATTGAAGTGAAGAACCAGCAGAAACTCCTTCGGATACCTCTTCACCTTTTCTGCTTTTTTGAGTTAGCAGGATCATCCTTAGATAAAGTCTATCTCTTCCACTAGCTCTGCTCTGCCTTTGAACAAGCAGTCATGGTGTCAGGAGAAGGCAGTCTGGGGAGATGGAGATTCCTAGCTAAAGAAGGCACACAGATAGTACTAAAGACATTCAAATGCCACCACTGTAATTAAATCAGCTTGCCTTCTCTCCACTTCACTTGATCCTGTTTCAATCATTCTTAGTCATATTATCTGGAAATTCAAAGCAATGGGAAGGACCTATCAGGACCTATCAAGAGTTCCTCCACACAGAGCTTATTTGTCAGGTTTTAAGTTAAGTGATTCTGGCCTGATTCTATGAACACAGCCTGCTGGAACAGGACCCTTGAACATCCACTCCTACCCCTGTCTGCTCATACAAAGTCCAGGCTTTATAAAAATATAAATAATGCATACAGAACAATATACATTGTGCTGCTTCTTGCTCTTTGGATATAGAGGTATTGAGGTGAAACATAGATGAACCAGGGGAATATTATCATTTGAACAACATCTTCTGAATTATGAGCATGTTTTTCCTTTTATTTAGACCTTCAATTCATTTCAACATTTCATAGTTTTCAGTATACTTATTTGTACTTTTTTTTGTTAAATTTGTTCCTATGTGTCTTATTATTTTTGATGCTCTTGTAAATGGAATTGATTTGCAATCTCATGTCAGGATTGTTCATTGATAGTATATGGAAATTCAATTTATTTTAATGTGTCAATCTGGTATTCTGCAACTATGTTGAATTCCTTTGTCAGTTTTAATAGGATTTTAAATTGTAATTCTCAGGATTTTCATTTTAAAAATCTTTCTATTTATTTCTTATTTAATTATTTAATTGTACATATTTATTGGGTGCAATGTGATTAGAGATTTCTCTAGAGAATGTAATGCTATGTACAAAAAATAAACATTTCTTCCTTCCCAAACTGGATGCCTTTTATTTTATGTTCTTACCTTATTGCTTTGGCTGGAACCTTCAGTATACATGCTGAATAAACATATAGTCTGAATGAGCTGACACCCTTGTTTTATTCCTGGTCTTAGAAGGAAAACTTTTGCTATTTCACAATTACAAATAAGTATTAATAATGTCATCTATGTTTTCTGTTAATAAACTCCATTTACTGGGTTGAGGAAGTTCCATTCTATTTCAAATTTGTTGGATGATTTTATCGTGAAACAATATTAAATTTTTAAATTTTTTCCCCTCTTTATTGAGAGGATCATGGGGTTTTTGCCCTTTACTCATGTGCTTTATTATATTAATTAATTTTTAGATACCCTATTAATCTATATTTCTGACATAAATCTCACTTGAGTCTACAGCATAATACTTCTATATGTTGTTGGATTTGATTTGTTAGTATTTCGTTGAGGATTTACACATCTATACTCATAAGAGATATTAGTCTATAATTTCTTTCTTGCAATATTTTGGTTTTTGGTATCAAGGTAATACTGTCCTCAAGGTATGAATGTGAAGTGTCCCCTCCTCTTCTATTTTTTGGGAAAAATAATGAATAATTTATATTAGTTTTTCTTTAAAAGTGTATTGTCTTTCACCATTGAAGTATCTCACCTAGGACTTTTCTTATGGGAAATTTAAAAGCAAGTAATTCAATCTCTTTACTTATTATAGGTCTAATCAGATTTTCTATTTCTTCAGAAGTCAATTTCAGTAATTCATATTATTCTAGGAATTTATCTATTTCATCTAAATTTGTCCTTATAAAGTTGTTCATAACACTCCCTTATTCTATTTATTTCTGTGGGGTCAGAAAGCAGGATCTATCTTTCATTCTTGGTTTTAGTAATTTAACTCTTCCCTCTATTTTCCTTCATCTGCCTAGCTAGGAGTTTGTCAATTTTATTGATCATTTCAAAGAAACAACTTTTGCTTTCATTGGTTTTCTCTGTTGTTTTCCTATTCTCTATTTCATTAATCTATACACTAACGTTTATTACTGTCTTCTTTTTTACTTGCTTTGGGTTTGGTGTTTTTGTTTCTCCACCATTTTAAGGTGAGGTGTTAGGTTATTGGTTTAGAATCTCTTTTTCTTTTTTACTACAGGCACTGATAAATTTCCATCTATCACTACCCTTAGCTACATCCTAAAATTTTGTTAAACTGTGTATTTATTTTGACTCATCTGAAAGTATTAGCTAATTTTTCTCATGATTTTTCCCCCTGCTGTATTGATTATTTAGGAATGTACGACTTACCTTAAAAATTTTCTAAGTGTAGTTTTAGGATCACAGTGAAATTGAGGGAAGGTATGGAGATTTTCCATACACACTACTACAGTTTGGAACTGAAGTGTCACCCAAAGGAGCATGTGTAAAGCATGTACGGTCCCCAGTCAATGGCACTATTGGGAACTGGTAGAATCTTTAAGAGGTGGGGCCTTGTTGGAGGAAGTTACAAACCTGGTCTTCTAGAGAGGATACTGGGAACCTGACCCTTTCCTCTCATTTTTGCTTCCCAGTCACCCTGAGGTGTGCAGGCTCCTCAGCCAAATGCTCCCACCATGATATGCTGCCTTGTCACAGACCCAAAGCAAGAGAACCAACAGGACTGGAACCTCTGAAACTGTGAACGAAAGCATTTCTTCTTTTTGAAGTTGATTTATCTCAGGTATTTATTACAGCAATTGAAAGCTAACATGTACCCTCTGTCTCTACACATGCATAGTCTTCCCATTATTACCATACTCCACCAGAATGGAACATTTTTCCAAATTGGTGAATCTGCATTAACACATCATAAGCACTTAAAGCTGTAGTTTGACATTTGCCTTTGGTAATACACACTCTATGGGTTGAAACAAATGTAGAATAGCATATATTTACCATTATAATATCATGCAGAGTATTTTCACTGCTATAAAAATTATTTTTTCTTCTGCTTACTCATTCCTCTCCTCACAGCAATTCCTGGCAATCACTGCTCTTCTTATTATCTCCACAATTTTGTCTTTTGAAAAATGTAATGTAGCTTAAATCACATACTATGTAGCTTTTTTATATTGGCATTTTTTCCTTTCTATTAATTATTATTATTAGCACATATTCATTGTGGGCTTCCTTGTGACATTTCCATGTATGCATATGTCATGCACTGATCATGTCAATCCACCCTTTTCTATGCTCATTCCTAACCTTTTACAGGCAGTCTTCCCATTTCAAAGTAATCCTCCACTTCTTTCAGGTAATTTTTATTTTCAGTTTCCACATAGTGAAAGAGTGTGTCTTTCATGATACTTGTCTTTCTGTATCTGACTTATTTTCTTTTTTAAAAATTTGTTATTAGCTGTTAATGAACCTTTATTTATTTATATGTGGTGCTGAGGATCAAACCCAAGTGCTCTACCACTGAGCCATAACCCTAGCCCCTGTCTTATTTTCTTGATATGTCCTCCAGTTCCTTCTATTTGGTTGCAAATGATAGGATTTCATTCTTCTTTATGGCTAAATAATACACCATTATATATATGTGTGTGTGTGTGTATATAAGTATTTATATAATTTTTATTTGTATGTTCATTTATGAACAATGAATTTTGTTCATTGACAGGCACCTAGGCTGATTCCTTAGCTATAGCAAGTAAAGCACAATAAATATGATCATGCAGGTGTCTCTTTTGTAGGCTGACTTCCTTTCCTTCAGGTATATACCCAGGTATGGAATAGCTGATTTATCTATTTTTAGTTTTTTTTGAGGAATCTACATGCGACTTCCAAAGTATTGCACTAATTTAAATTCTCACCAACAAGGGTTTTTATTTATTTATTTTTTTACCTCACATCCTTGCTGATATAAAAACATTCCAATTGGAGTGAGAGGGTACCTCACTGTAGTTTTGATTTGTTTCCTTAATTACCTATGATATTGAACACTTTTCACAGATTAACTGGCTATCCATCTTACTTCTTTTGAGAAGAATCTATTCAGATCATTTGCTCATTTTAATATTTTTGTTTGTTTGTTTTAGTACTAGGAATTGATCTCAGGGCCTCTCTTACATGCTAGGCAACCATTCTACCACTGAGGTTCATCTCCGATTGTTGCTTTTGTTTCCTCTACTTTAGAAATCCAGTCTAAAAAAATTATTACTTGTGCCAATGTCTTGAAGCATTTCCCCTATGTTTTTATTAAGTAGTTTAAGGTCTTACATTAAGTCCTTGATCCATTTTTAGTTGCATTTTGTACAGGATGAGAGATAGGAGGTTGTTTCCATCTTCTGTATGTGGATATCCAGCACCATTTATTTAAGAGGTTGTCTTTTGTCCAGTGGAATGTTTTTGACAGCTTTGTCGAGAATCAGTTGGAAGGAGTTTTGTGGATTTATTTCTGGGTTCTCTATTCTGTTCCTTCAGTCTGTGTGTTCATTTTTATGCCAATACCACGCTGATTTTGTTACTATGGCTCTGTAGTATGTCTAGAAATCAGGTATTGTGATGCCTCTGGCTTTACTCTTTTTGCTCAAGATTCCTTTGACTGTTTGGAGTCTTTTGTGCTTCCTAAGGATTTTAGGATTTTTCCTAATTCTGTGAAGAATGTCATTGGTATTTTCATAGGGATTTCATTTAATCCATAGATTGCTTTTGGTAGTATGACCAATTTAAAGATATTAATTTTCCCAATCTATGAACGCAGGAGGTCTTTCCACTGGTTAGTATCTTTAAATTTCTTTCTTCAGTGTTTTGTAATATTTACTATAGATGTTTTTTCACTCTCTTGCTTAAGTTTATTCCTGTTTATTTTATTTTTATTTTTGTGGCTATTGTGAATAGGATTGTTTTTATTATTTCTTTCTCAGTAAATGCATTATTGGCATGTAGAAAAACTACTCACTTTGCATATTTATTTTCTATCCTGTCACTTTACTGAATTCATTTATTAGTTCTAACAGTCTTTTGGTTAAATCTTTGTGTATGTGTGTCTGTGTGTGTATGTATGTGTGTATAGAATCATATCATTTACAAACAGGGATACTTTGACTTCTTCCTTTGCTATTTGGATGCATTTTATTTTGTTTTCCTGCCTAATTGCTCCAGCTAAAATTTCTAGCATTATTTTGAATAGGAGACATGAGAATGCACACTCTTATGTTATTCTTAATCTTAAAGGAAATGCTTTCAGTTTTGCCCCTTTCAGCATGATGTTGGCTATGGGTTTGCAATATAGCTTTCGGTATATGGAAGTATGGTTTTTCTACACCTAATTTAAATTTATCAGATCACTTCTCTGCTTCTGTTGAAATGATCATATGATTTTTATCCTTTGTTTTTTCGTCATGTACTGTATGCATTCATTTCCCACAAATTGACTTATCCTTGAATCCCTGAAATGAAATCAACTTGATCATATTGCATGGCCTTTTTTGATGTGCTGTTGAGTTTGATTTGCTTGCATTTTATTTTTCAGGATTTCTGCAAATATGTTCATCAAGGATATTAGTCTATAGTCTTATTTTTTGTTGTTGTTATCTCTGTATCAGGTTTTGGTAACAGGGTATTACTAACCTCATGGAATAAGTTTGGAATGCCTACCATTCCCCTTTCAATTCTATGGGATAGTTTAGGAAATATTGGTGTTAGTTCTTCTTTAAATGTTTGGTAAAATTTAGCAGTGACACCATCTAGTCCTGGGCTTTTCTGTATTGGGAGACATTTTGTTGCTGATTCAATCTCATTACTTTTACTTGTTGATTCAGGTTTTGTTTAAATCCTCTTAATTCAATTGTGCTAGGTCACATGTACCCAGAAATTTATCAAGTTTCTCCAAATTTTCCATTTTGTTACATAAAATTTTCAAAATAATTCCAAGTGATCCTTTGAATTTCTGTGGTATTAGTAGTAGTGTTTCCTTTTTCTTCTCTAATTTTATCTATTTGAGTCCTCTCTCTTTCTCTCTCTCTTTCTAAAGATCTGTCAGTTTTGCTTATTTTTCCAAAAAAGAAACTCTTTATTTCATTTTTCCTTTGTATCCATTTTTAGACTCTTCTTATTCTGCTCTGATCTTTATTATTTCCTTCCATTACTAGTTTGATTTTGTTTCCTTTACAACTTTATTCTGATTTTCTAAGACCTTAAAATGCATCACTAGATTTTTTTTATTGAGAACTTTGTCTTTTTTCTTTCTTTCTTTAAATATAAGCATTCATTGCTATAAGCTTTCTCTTAATACTGTTTTTCTCTGCATTTCACAGGTTTTGGAATGTTTTCTTTCCATTTTCATTTGCTTCAAGGGATCTTTATAACTTCCATTACAATTTCCTCAATGACCCACTGTTCATTCAAAATGGTGTTGATCAGTCTCCACATATTGGTATAACTTTCTAAAGTCTCTTGCTGTTGATTTCTAGTTTCAATCCACTGTGATCAGAAAAGATACAGGATGTTTATAATTTTTTAAAATTTGTTAAGGCTTGATTTGTGGGTTAATACATGGTCCATTCTAAAGAAGGTTCCATGTGCTAATGAAAAGAATGTGTATTATATAGCTTTGGACAAATGTTCTTGTAGATGTAGTGTAGTTTAACTCTGATGTTTCTTTGTTGATTTCTTTCTCTGGAAGATTCTATCCATGGTGAGATGTGGGGTATTGAATCTGCCCAATTTTATTGTATCAGAACCTATCCCTTTAGGTAGTAGTGTTGGTTTGTAAAATTGGGTACTCCAATATTAGGTCCATGTTGACTTATAATTGTTATTTCTTCTTGATGAATTGATTCCTTGATCATCATATGATGTATTCTTGTCTTCTTCATATTATTTTTTGCCTTAAAGTCAACATACTATCAGGCATAAATGTAGCTATTCTGGTTGGTTTTCCATTCCATTGATTGGAATGCATTTTTCATAATTTTACTTTCGGTCTGTGTCTGTAATCAGTTGCTTATAAGCAGTGCATTGTTGAATATTTTAAATACCATTTACATTCAGAGTTATTGACAAAAGGTATGGACTCATACCTATAATTTTGTTGATCTTCTTTTTTTTTAATGTTCTTTTTTCATTTTACTCTCTCATTTGTCTTTGAACTTGGATGGTTTAACCTATTAATAATGTTTAATTCTTTTTTTACTTCTCATGTGTGTATCTACTCTTATATTGCGATTTTTATATTTACATATTTTCATGATGGTGGTTATTTTTCTTCTACTTCTCAGTATAGGGCTGCATTAAAAGCATCTTTTCTAGTGCTGGTCTGGCAGTCTTAAATTTCCTTTGCTTTTACTTACCTAGGAAGGACTTTATTTCTTCTTTGGTTCAGTAGGGTAGAACTTGTTGGGTATAATATTTTGGTTGGCAATTTTCTTTCAAGACTCGAAATACATTATTTCATGCCCTCTTAGTTTGGGGGTTTCTTCTGAGAACTCTGGCATTGATTTAATAGGGTTGCTCTTAAATATGATTTGGCAGTTTTTCTTTTGCATATTTTAAAAAATTCCTTTGTCCTGTAGATTTGACATTTTGACTATAATATGTAGTGGTGAGGATTTTTTTTCTTTTTTCTATATTAGGTTCCATTGACTTTCTGTATCTGAATGTCCTTGTCTTTTCCAAGATTAGGGAAGTTTTCTGCTATTATTCCATTGAATAGGTTCTCTAGGCCCTTAACCTTTATTTTTCCCCTTTTAGGTATGCCAATAATATGAACATTTGATTTTTTTAATGATGTTCCAAATACATGGCATGTTCTTTTCATTCTTATTTTTTCCCTTATTTCTGTCTAATTGTGATATTTTGAAATATCTGTCTTCAAGTCCTGATATTTTTTGCTTTACTTTGTCTAGTCTGTTGTCAAGGCTTTCAAATTTTTTAATCTGATTCATTGGGCTCTTCATTTCCAAGATTCTTGAATTGGTTCTTTTTCAAAATATCTTTGTTAAATTTCTCATTCATATCCTGAATTGTCTTTCTAGTTTTATTTAACCATTTATCGCATTCTTTTGGAATTTATTGAGCTTTTTAAAGTCCATTTTTTGAATTCTTTATTAGTTGTTTCATCCACTTCAATATTTTTGGAATCTATTACTTAGAGAGTTTTGATAATTCAGAGGTGTCAGATTTCCTTTTTTTTTCACATCTCTTGTATTCCTTCATTCATGTTTGCATATTTGGTGAAATGGATATCTTACTACTTGTGTGGGTTGACTTTCTTAGTAAGTGGCTTTCTCCTGAAGATATGTTTTGGGGTATTGATTTGTTAGGCAATGTTGAGTTTATTTCCAGTGTCATAGTGTAATCTCCTGGTAGTTCCTGAGCTATAATTAGTCAGTTTGGGCACAATCTGTACCATATTAGAGTTAGAGAAACCCACTGTTTCTATTCATTGTGTAAAATAGGAGCACTCCAGCCGTTTAGACAGGTATGTGTGGACACCAGAAGGCTGGGGTATGCTCTCTGTGGTAATAATAGAAGTGGGGTGGCCCTGTCAGGTGATGGGGGTCCTTAGGTACTGTTGATATGGCTGTGTCCCTTGCAATGGAATTGTGGTACTGGCTCCTTGAGTATGGCTACGGGGTCAGAAGCACTTGTCCTCTGATTAGGACACTGCTGTGGGTCCATATGTTTTGCAGGGAATCATAGAATCCCTTCTGTGACATTTATACTCATTCTTATCAATAGTGCATGATTAGACAAGTGTGGGGCCAGCTGATTCAGGGGGTCCATATAGATGTCAGTGGTAGCAAAAGTAGTATTATTCATCTTTGTTGCTACTGTGGACAAGCCTTCCCAAGAGCCAGACCTCTAAATCCTGAGCTGGGAAGGCCTGGTAATGGTCGGCTTTTCTTCTTCTCATTTTTTTTCAGTTGTAGAGCCCTCCAGGGATTGAGTGGAAATGGGTTGTGGCTGGAGTTGAAATGCTTATAGGAGCAAGCAAGAGCAGAACATGGCCAACACCAGGCCTTCTTAGATTATGAACACTTAGGGCTATAACTGGAGCCATGGTGATGTTACTGAAGACTTCCTAGTATGCCTCTGTGGCTAAGGGAACAGCAGAAACTCAAGAGTTCTTTCTGTGACTTTGCTAGTGTCACTGAGAAAGGGTTGATGGAAATCACCTGATCCATACCTTCAGTCCTGAAACCCATGTGAAATCACACATGACTTGTGCCCCTAGTCTCAAAAGTCAAAGTCCCTGATTCCCTGGTTTTTTGGAGGCAGCAATCTCCATCATCCTCCACATTGAAACATTCATTTTCCCACTATGTAGAATTGTCAGTGGGTTTGTGTTAAACTACTCTCCCCAACACCTAATCAAGCCTGGATTAGGAGTCAGCTACCCACGGAGCCAATGCAGTAGATGTTTGTAGGGTCTCAGATATGGGAATATGCAGGGGTTTCTGACTACTTTGGCAGTCCAAACTCAGTTATCTCAAGGTGACTTCTGGCTATAGCACCCTAGGGGCAGAGGTTACTAGAAGATGAAGTGAATTCCTTTTTCAAAGAGACTGGATTTTTTCACTTAGCAATATGTATTTGCGTTTCCTCTGTATTTCTCAGAACTTGATAGACCATTTATTTTTAGCACTAATAATATTCTATTGTTTGGAGGGTAGCAGAGCTTATATATTCACCTACTGAAAGATGTCATGGTTACTTCCAGCTTTGGCAATTATGATTAAAGCTACTATAAACACCTCTGTGCTAGTTTTTGTATGAATATAAATTTTCAATTTCTTTGGGAAAATTCTAATAAGCATTCTTGTGGGACTGTATGGCAAAAATATGTTTCTCTTTGTAAAAAGCTTGCCATCCTCTTCAAAAATGTCTGACTATTTTGTATAAGGAATCAGAGTTCTGTGGCTCTACCTCTTCATCATAATTTCTTTGGTATATTAGCGTTCCTTTTTTTTTTTTACTAATATCTTTTTTCTTCTGGCCATAACGCAGCATGTGATATTAACTTATTTATAGTAAAAACATTTATGTACACTGCAGAGGAACCATAGCACAGAGCTCAAACACGGAAAATGGGTTGTAATTTTAAGTCCTCTGAATTATCTGACACATAACTCTGAAAATATTTTTGCTGTAGAAAATAGTAAACATGGTAACATTTCCCAGGTTAGCCCAACAAATCCATTTAAACCAAATATAGCTCCATTATTAGTTGTTCTGATTTTGACATTTTAATTAGTATGTAATGATATTTCCTTGACACTTTAACTTGAATTTACCTAATGACACATGTGTAGCAAAATGTTTTAATGTACTCCTTTGCTGTCTGTCTGTAGTTTCTTTGGTCAAGTGCCTGTTAAGGTTTTGGACCACTTATTTATTTATTTATTTATTTAGTAGTTGATGGCTATTTATTTATTTATATGCAGTGCTGAGGATCAAACCCAGTGACTCACACATGCTAGGCAAATGCTCTACCACTGAGCCACAATCCCAGTCCCTGGACCACTTATTTTAATTGTGTGTGTCTTTACTTTTGAGTTTTTAAGAGTTCTTTTCATATTTTGAGTACTAGTCCATTATCACATGTCTTTTGCAAAATTTTTTCTCCCAGTCTGTGACTTTTCTCTCATGAACTTGACATTGTCTTTAATAAAGCAGAAAATCTTGATTTTAATGAAATCCAATTTATTAATATTTCTTTAAAGGAGCATGTATTTTGGTGTTCAATCTAAAGACTGGCTAACAAACATGAGATCATCTAGATAGCTAGATTTTCTCCTCTGTTTTTCATGTAGGAGTTTTGATTTATGTGTGTTTGTGTGCGTGTGTGGGATGGAACCCAGATTTTTTTTTAGCCTATTGATGTGATGAATTGCATTAATTGATTTTTTAATTTTTTATTTGTTTTAATTACCTTAATTGATTTTTAAATATTGAATCAATCTTTAAAAATTTGAGCTAATCCCACTTAGTCCTAGTATCCAATTCTTGTATTCACTGTGAATTTGATTTGTTATTATCTTGTAAAAAGATTTTGTTTTTGAGAAATAATGATTTTGTCTAATTTTCTTTTCTGGTGGTGTTTTTTTTTCTTTCTCTGGTTTTGGTATTAGGGTAATTCTGTCTTTGTAAAATGAATTAGGAAGTATTTTCTCTGATTCTACGTTCCAAAAAATACCAGATCTTTGTTTAATGTCTTACTTATATGTTTGTGAGAGTCTACTAGTGAAGTTATCTTGTTAAGTTCTTTCTTTTTTTGGAAGATTATTAAGTATTGATTCAATTTCTTTACTTATATAAGACTTCAGATTCTATATTTCTTCTTGTATGAGTTTTGGCAGACTGTGTCTTTCAAGGAATTGCACAATTTCATCTAGGTTATGAGGAGAAGTATACAAACTTGTAGAATAGTTGAAGATTTCAACAATCCTCTAATCAACAAAAAGTGACAGAATAATAGTAAGCATGTAGGCATAGCTTAAATACTGTAAATTAATTGATATTTATGGCAATGTTATTCAACAATTGCAGAACATACATTTTTCAAGTGCAAATAAACATTGAACAAGAGAAACCATATTCTGAGTCAAAAATAAAATTCTAACAAATATAAATAATTACAGACAATATATTTTGTTAAAAATGGAATTTATCTAGAATACAAAATCAAAATCACATCTGAAAATTCCCCCAATACTAGGAAATTCAACAACAGAATTCTGTTATTCATGACTCAATCTTTCCAGAGAAAATTAGTAACTATTTTTAAGCAAAGTAGTATTTATCAAAATGCATGGGAAGGGGCTGGGGATGGAGCCCAGTGATAGAGCGTTTGCCTAGCACAATGTGAGGCACTGGGTTCGATCCTCAGCACCACATAAAAATAAATAAATAAAATAAAAGTTTTTTGTCCACCTACAGCATATATATATGCACACAGAGGAAAAATAGTGTTAGAGAAATGTATCAGTTTAAGTATTTACATAAGAACAGAAATAAACTACAGATAAAGAAACAAATGAACTCAAAATTAATAAAAAGTAATAAATGTGATTGAAATCAGTGAAATAAAAATAAACACTAAAATAATAAATAAAATCAAAGGTTATTTTTAAAAGCATCAAAGAAATTATCAAATATCTAGTTAAGCTGATAAAAACATAATATTGTGAATTTTATGTGACTTTGTATTAATATTTATATAAAATAGGCAAATACCTTTCAAAGAACAATTTAATACCATTTATCAAAACTGACTCAAGAAGTAATGGAACCCTTTAAAAAAAGCTTTATTTCCTTTTCTAAAATTGAATTCTAAAATGATTTTTTTCCCCAAGAAAAATATTTGATCATAATGTCTTCATTGGTGAATTGTTTCCAACACTTAAAAAATTATTCCAATCCCACACACACTCTTACAGAAAACAGTGGTAGGCAGTGCATCTCATGTTGCTTCTTTTAGCTGGCTGATACTAAACCAGACACACACTGCAAAAAGTAAAATTATAGAAAATAATCTGAATTACCCTAGATGCAGAAATTCCACATAACACCTGACTAATAATTCTAAACTTTTACAGTGGGATAGAGCTCCTGAAGCCTCATACACTGGGAGAAAATTTAAAGTTGGTTAACACTAGAAAACAATCTGGCCATATTATAAGGATAAACACATATGTACCATATAGTCTACTCTTGCTTATTACTTGTAATAAAATGTTATTTAGTAATAAAAGCCATGAACTACTAATTTAAGGTGCAGAACCCTAGATGAATCTAGAAGAAATTTTGCTGAGAAAAGAAACCAGATACAAATAATTACATGCAAAGTTATACTATTTATCTGAGACTCTAGAATACACACATCTAATCTATAGTGATACACGGCCGATCATTGGTTGCTAGGATTGACAGTAGAAAGATTGTATGAAAAGGTCATAAAGAAACTTTGGAGGTGTGATAGAAACGTTCATTTTTATTGTGCTGATAGTTAAATGATGTATATCTTCAAATATGTAAAATTACAAATTATTTACTAAATATAAATTATACTAGTAAAAAGTTGAATCTAAAAGGTAAACAACATAATAAAAAATAAGGGCTATTTTTGTTTGCTTGCCTGCGATTTACATTAAAGACAGAGGAATTTCATATCATTCTTTCCACATGTTCCAGTGAATTTTGTGGGCCCCATTCAGAGCAAGTACCATGTCTTATTTATTTTTCTATTCCAAAGCCACTTAAACATATTTAATAAATGAAGTTAATGTTCTAAATGACACTATGAATAATTGATATGCTTCTTAATTTATTTCTAAAGAAAACAGTGTCATAATCTATTTTCTATTCTCCTTGCTATTTAGGCATTGTCCTGACTATCTGATTAACTAAAATCTGTTCTTTTGCCAAGACTCAATTCTAACTATGATCTCCCCCCAGGACACCTTTCCCCATTGTTCTGGTGACCACTCTCATGATGAAAGGAGCCTGCTTTTTTCAAATTGAATCTCTTACAATAGTACTTTTGGGGGATACTGGTAAACACTATATGATAAAATTCCAACATTCAAAAAGCTTGTGAATGAGAAAAAAAAAAAAAACCTGTTCTCTGTGAATGTCTCAGAACCTTTGACATGCAATGCATTATAGTCACCCCCAAATGATAAGATATTAACTTTGCCACACATATATGACCATGATAACTTTCATTATAATCTGTCCAACTGACAAATCTTTCATGGAGTAATATGGAAACTGTGGTTGACAATATACATGTAATTCTTACACTATACTACCTTAAACTTTAAAAGAGCAATTATAGGACACATTTTGTACTTTTGAATAGGTTATAATTCCTTAAAGGTAGAGCCAAATTCATTCATATACCTTGATCCACTCATATGGTTCAACTTATAGAGAAGATGCATGACATCCTAATGGAAAGAGGATGTAGCCATCAGGAAATCTGATTTCAGTTATTGGTTTGGCAGTTGCTATAAAAATCAAATGTTATTTTGAATTACACTCAATAGATTGAATGTGGCAGACTTTAGGCACATTGTAGTGAATAGGATCATCTCCCTGCCCTCTTAGAGCATCCAATTTGGTGTGTGAGAAAGACAGCCTATGAGTAATCCAGTAAGAAAAAATCAGCACAGTTTATTGTGACTGATTAAAGGAAACAGAAAGATGTGAAAAACGTAGCTGGAGATAAAGCCTTCAAAAGAAGGGAATAAAACTTTCCTCTCACAAGGAAAAATGGGGGCAACGTTCTAGACACTAAGGTAGGACAGGCTTAGCTGATTGTCATCGTCTGTTTTCTGTTGCTATAACAAAATGCCCAGGGCTATATTGTGCATAAAGAGAATAATTTTATTTAACTGACAGATTTGGAAGCTGAATTTTAAAAACTGGGTGACCCATTGGGTCAGCCTCTAGTGAGGACCTTGTGGCAGATGGCATCTTGATGGCAGAGTACATGCAGAAGATATCACATGACAAGATAGGAAGCCAGAGATTCAAGGTCAGGTTTGCTCTTTTTGTAACCGATCACTCTCATTAGAATTCCATGAATCCTGTATTAATCTCTCCTGAGGATGATACTCCCAATGACCTAACTGACTCTGATTAGGCCCCCACCTCTAAATGTTTTGCTCCCTCCCAACACTGCCACACTCAGGACCAAGATTCAACATATAAACACTTGCAGAACTCACTCCAACATATCCAAACCATATCCAAACTGTAGCACACGTTCAATGAACAAAAAGGAAACTCTATAGCTGCACATGTAAAACATCATGGCTCAAGGTAATGATTTTGGCATTTATGTAATAGAAACCATAAAGGTTATAAGCAGAAAAGTAGTAGTGGTCTTAGGTAAAATTCCCAGGTATTCTGACTCTTGGTTCACTAATCCTTTCTTTTTATTATATACTTTGAATATATGTATTTTATTAAGAAAATGCTTTATTCCACAATGTAATCCTGAAGTCATGTAGTAGGTTACTGACTGCATTCTTAAATCCCTCCATAGCTTATACACTTATGCAGAGTTAATGCATTTTAAATTCAAAAGAAATTGTTTGTTTCCTTTGTACTTCTTACATAACTTGCGATAATATAAATAAGAAGGTAATTTGGATAGATTAGTTGGCAAGGATTTTACTAATACATTAGTATAACAAGTAGTTTAAAAACAATACATGGTAATTTATCTTGAGCTGCTCAAACCTGACTAGAAAATCACTTGAGGACTAAATTATTAGTCACAATTTTGGAAGACGCTTAAGTTAAAAAAATTATTTATGTATTTCCAGTATGAACTAAGGCCTACTTTATGTTTTTAAGAAATATGAGATAAAAAAATATAAGATTAAAAGTTGAAAGAAAAAAAAAAGTTGAAAGAAAGACATCAGCAGATAGCAATATAGGATTTTCCAGTACTAATAGACTCACAGAAACTTTAATTTGAACAACTAATTACGTATGAAAATACCTTCACAAGAGTTAAAAAAAACCAAGGTGTGAGATTATAGCATTTGATTATAGGACAGAAATAAGAAAGCTGCATTAAGTTAGTAGGAAGGACAGTTTTACATTGCACATATCACCTTACTCCACATCCTGACTGCAGGAGAGGATGATACCCTCTGAGAGTATGGAAAGAGATACCTTCTGCATGAGAGAAGGAGAATAATTGATCACATAATAAGGAGAATAATTGATCACATAATTTTGCCATGGATACCACCACCAGTTCTTCCTAATGAAACCCAGCACCAGGCCAAATCCTGTAGTCCCAGGCTTCAGAACAGTACCCATAGACAAAGCCTACATGTTTATCCCAGTGCTAGATTGGCCCCTTTGGGCCTCAGGGAAGGTTCCATGGCCCTAAGCTTCAGACCTTTATCAGCAGTCCCCGACCCCTAGCTGGCATCCAACAAACCCAAGCTCCAGGCTATCCCTACAGCCCTAGGCTCCAGATGAGCCAGGGTCCAGGCTCATTACAGTAGAACAAAGCATCAGGCTGGTCCCTCAGTCCAGAGAGTGCCAAGATTACCATCTTCATCAAGATCCAGATTGGACAAAATGCTTAGATGGACCCTAGGACTTAGGCTCCAGTCTTCCCCAGTGAGCCAGATACTAACAGATTCACTGGACTTTAGCTCCAGGCCAGTTCCACAGACTCAGGACCAGGTCTACCTTATGGAATGAGGCACCAGCACTATTCAAATGTTAAGCCAGACCTTGTTGACTCAAACTCAAGTAGCATTCTACTGCCAGGTTACCCCTGTTTTACCTTGGCTCCTGGTACAACCCTGTGAATCCAAGCTCCAGCACTTTCCTCAGAGTCTCAGTTGACAAGTTTGTTCTCAATGAACTCAGAGTCTGGAGATTATCCTGTGAACCCAGGTGTCAGGGCTGCTGACAGATGACTCAGGCACCAGGCCAGCGTCTGAGGACTCTAGCAGCATGCTAGATAATCCTCCCAGAATTTCTGGGACTGGTGAAGGGCTTTCCCTGCCAAAGGAGGTCTGTAAAACCCACTCAAAAGGAACAAAAAAAAAAAAAAAAAAAAAAAAAAAGGAATGAAAAAGAATGAAGAAGAAGCTTACAGTAATTATGGGACACCATCAAGTGAACCAGTGTATGCATCATAAGGAACCTCAGTTCAAGAAGAGAAGAGAAAGAGAAGGGCCAAGAAGCTCCTTCTCAAAATTGGGTAATAAATTCAATAAGTATGCCCATGAAATCCAAGAACTCCAAATATATTAACTATGAAGATGTCTTCATCAGGATACATTATAATCATATTCTGAAAGGACAAAAAGAGAAATTAAAAAGAAGCAGGTGAGAAAAAAATTATGTTCAAGGTACCCCAAAGGTACTTTGTGAAAGGCTTGCTCACCAAGATGGTGCTATTGGGAGGTAGCAGAACCTTTAGGAGGTGGGACCTCAGTGGGAAGACCTCAGGTCATCAGGAGTGTGATCTTGAAGGGAATTGTAAGACCCCAACCACCTCCTCTTTCTTTTTAGCTTCCTGTCAAGGAGTTGAATGGTTGTGCTTCACCAAACACTCCCGCATGATGGATTATCTCCAAAAACAAAATCAAAATATGGGCAAAGGACCTGAGTGAATATTTCTCAAAAGGAAACATACAAATGGCTATTATCAAAAAGACAAAAGGTAAGTGTTGTTGAGAATGTGGAGAAGAAAGAACACTTGCATGCTCTTGGTGGGAATATAAATTACAAAAGCAATACTGAAACAGCCTTTCAAAGAAGGAAATACTGTCTTGTGTAACCACATGGTTAAACCTAGAGGACTTAAGCTAAGTGAAATAAGACAGGCACAGAAAGACAAATACTAAATTATAGTATTTAGTATTTATACCGATATGTACAGTCTAAAAATGTGAATTCATAGGACCAGAGAGTAGAGTGATGGTTGCCAGGGGACATGGAGGAGGGTGCAAGGGAGAAGGGGGGAGATGTAAGTTAAGGGTATAAAATTTCAGTTAGACAGGATGAATACCTTCTGCAGAGTTATTATATATTATATAACATGGAGTGTTATTCAGCTTTACATCTCTGTGACCAAATACCTGATAAGAACAACTTGGAAGAGGAAAAGTTTCTCTGGGTTCACGGTTTCAGAGGTTTAGTCCATGATCAGTTGGTTCCATTGCTCTGAGCCTGAGGTGAGGGGGGCCATCATGGCCAAAGAGTGCAGTGGAGGAGAGCTAGTCAGGAAGCAGAGAGAGGGAGGAAGGAGCCAGAGGGCCAAGACATAATCCTCAAGGGCATGCCCCCAGTGACCCACCACCTTCAGCAGTCCCCACCAACCAGAGTTACCACTCAGTCCTTTTAATTTATCAATCTATTAATCCATCATATTGATTAATCCACTGATTAGGTCACAGCCCTCACATCTGATTATTTCATCTCTGAACATTCCTGCATTAACATAGGAACTTTCAGGGGGATACCTCATATCCAACCCATAACACATGATGACTATAGTAAAATATATATTGCATTTTATACTTGAAAATTGCTAAGAGAGTAAATATTAAAAATTCTCATCACCAAAAGTGATAACTGTGTGAGTTGTTGGTGATGTTAATTAGCTTGACATATCATATCACAATATATACCTATATAGAATATTGTGTATACATTGTAAATATTTATAATTTTTATTTTTCAATTATACCTTAATATGTCTGGAGGAAGAGAGGTCTCTGAGCCTAATACAGAAGATGAACATTCATTATAAAAAGCTTAGAACTTGTCTATGTTACATTTATTCCAGATTTGTGTGTACTTCTACTTTCCAAAGGATATATTGCATAAAGAACTGGAGAGATATTCTTGAATTATTTGTCAAATGAAACATACATATACTTTGCAAACTATAATATCCAATTTACATCTCTGAAAATTTGAGGAAAACCTCATTTAGAATATATGCAAATGTACCCTAAAGCAGTTAAATGTTATTTTCTTATAATCAGTGACGCAAAGTTTAAGAGTAAGCCCAGAATTTTTTCTCCCTAAAAGATGCTATATAACATTTTCTTGGGTTTTCCAATGAACTTTTCAAAGTTAAAGACAAAAAGATTACAGATGCTATGGAAAGGATCTGCCTAATTCTGATCTTAGTGTGAAAGAGATCATGGAACACTCTCAAACATTCGTTTTAAGGACCACCATGCATAGCCCTGTGGGGCCTAGTATATTTGCTTAAGTATTTCACTAGTAGAGTGATTTCATCTATATCTGGATTCTAACTTCCTGACCTTCAAAAAGACTTGATAGCCAGTGATTCTACTCAAAGGATGAGGTGTCCATGTTTAACAAGCACCCATGTGGCTGAACAATGTGCATTTTCCTGTGAGAAGATACAGTGCCGTTTTATGGGGAAATACGTCTTCGCCCCAAGATATGTGTTCCTAAGAAGAAAACCTTTCAGTTATATTGCAAATAAAAACATTCACTCTAAAACCCCAATGGTTTCCTCAGTTGTTAATATTTGAAATATAATGAGTTCCTTATCTGTGCAGAAATTCTATCATACAGGAGCTATCTGGGACGCTGGTGTTTCTTTTCTTTGGACTAATTTCTATTCCTCACTAAAACTAGTTAAACCCCTGTAGGTGGGGTTCCCTTAATACACTATAAACATTTAAACCATTGTGCTACCACACTCCCTCCTTCTGCATTCGATTTCCCCACTAGAAGGGAGCTTTCTGAGGACAGAGACCACTGATTTTTGTGTGAAAGAGCTCCTCAGCACAGTTCCAGTGCCTGGCCCATAATGGGAACCTGTAAACATCTCTTCCTGAAGGAAATGAAAGACAAAGCAACATGTGAGAGGATGGTGAGGAAAGTAAGCAGATTTTCCATCTGGCGAAATACTAAATGACTATTCCAAGCCTGTGGGAAGGAATCCTCAAAGCAAAAATGAGATAAAACAATCATTTGGTACATGCTCTTTAAAAAAGAGACAGAAAACTCTCTAAACCTTTAGATTTTTCCTTTTAAGTTCTGCTCATTACTAATATTATTCATTTCATATAGTCTATCTGTTCAAGTCCCTCAGAGTCAAGGCTTATTTCTAGCACAGTATTATGGATCTCTTTCATCTAGTCCTAGATAAAATGCAAGAAATCTATTTAGTTCATGGAGAGAAGTGCAGTTGCAGTGGAGCTACTATAAGCTTAATGAACTGCATGTTCACTTTAAAGCTAATCCAAACCAACTCAAGTTAGGACCATTACGAGGCATACAAGGGTGCACACACATGAAACGCTCACCAAGAATCTAACAGATTCATAATTGACAGCATCTCGGTTTATGGGACAGTAAGATTGCAGTCATTGCAGTATAATGTAAGACTTTGTATTGACTGAGCAGTGAAACTAGCCACATCTTCCTATGCAGCTGTAGTTTAGTCTAGCTGTCATTTCGGCAGTTCCTGGGTTACAAATTGTGGATACTATTGCTTAGCATTCATGTGTGGTTCACATCCCAGCAGCAGCAGTTCACCATCTACAATCACGTCTCCCAACTGTGGTCCAGCCCAGCTGGAGAACCAATTTCCAACACAATTGCAGCCAGCCCAGACAAGAGATCTGGTAGTCAAATGCCACATTCTCTGAGTCCTGGGAGACTGTTTTGTAAGGTATTAATAGATGTAGTAAAAAACAAAACAAAACAAAACAAAACAAAACAAAAAAAGGATTAGGACTAGATATTTTTTAAAGTTAAGGCATATTATTGAAAACGATTCTTTTCCTCAGAATTTCTATGCTAATTATTGTCTAGAATATTCATGCTGACATTTAATACGTTAAACTTTCAAAAAGACAGAGAAAAGATTAAAGAGACATGAATTTGTAGCCTGACTCTGCCAAGGCCACTATATCTGGGACCTTGGGACAATCATTTGACAGTTTGGATCCTTAAGCCCCTTACCTGTAAAACAAGCAAATAACAACTATTTCATAGGATTGTGTGAATGTTAAGTGAAATAATTTATGTAAAGTAGCTAAGGCAGTGACTGGAATATTTTAAGCACTCAATGAATATTAGGCATTATTAGCGTAAGTGCAATAAACAGGGAGGAATTAAAATGGACGGAAGGATAATAAGCTAGCATCAGAGAGAGATCTTACTATTTAAGATATTCAAGTAAAACAACCATGATTGTATGAAAATCCAGAGCATATTTAGGCTTTTATATAAGTAAACATAAATAGAATTGATGAAATTTAAAATAATCCTTACATAGCAAGTGAACAGAGAACCAAGACAAATACCACAGTTAACAAAGTTTTCTAAATTCTTATTATTTAAAGATACTGAGAGAGAAAGATAAAATGATATTCCCACTGCATTCAGGGAACTCATCCCACATGGAGAAATGAACAGGTACACAGGGAAAGAGTTAAAGAAGGAAATGTTCAAGTGTTAGAAGACAAAACAAAACAAACAAATAAACAAAGGGAAGTAGTAAAGAATAGGATCTCAAAATCCAAAGGAAGGATTTTCAAGAATATAAAGGGCTACTGGAGCAAGTCTTGAGAGGTTAGGGGTCAACAAAAAGGATTCATTTGTGAGTGCTTCCCTGTGCTGAGCATAGCTTCCAGCACTTCACACATGTTTGTTCAATACATCATTCAAGTAAGGTCCATTTATGGGATGGAAGCAGGGAATATGGATATGAATTTGAAATAGGCTGCTCTGAGTTACAAGTGGAATTTTTTAACAGAACAATAATGATATGGATGATACGGATATTTGTATAGCATTCACTATGTTCAAGGCAGAATTGTAAGTGCTTTGCACGTATGCATTTGATCTTCACAACAATTCAGGGAGGCACATACAATTTTTTTTCACTTTTTATCAGAGCATTATAGTTATACATAGTAATTGGGTTCATCCCAACAAAATCATACCTGCATGGAATTCGGTTTCAGTTCACATTTCTCTCCTTTTCCCTCCCCTCCTCCATCTCCTATTATCCTTCCTCTACTCTATTGATCTTCCTTTTGCTCATCTATTTATTTATTTCTTAAATTTATTTATTTTTTATTGTAAACAAATGGGATACATGATGTTTCTCTGTTTGTACATGGCGTAAAGGCATACCATTTGTGTAAACATAAATTTACATAGGGTAATGTTGTTTGATTCATTGTTATTTTTTTCCCTTCCCCCCCACCCCTCTCACCCCTCTTTTCCCTCTATACAGTCCTTTCTTCCTCCATTCTTGCCCCCCTCCCTAACACTAACTATAACCCTAACACTAACCCCTCCCACCCCCCATTATGTGTCATCATCCACTTATTAGTGATATCATTCGTCCATTGGTTTTTTTGAGATTGGCTTATCTCACTCAGCATGATATTCTCCAGTTTCATCCATTTGCCTGCAAATGCCATAATTTTATCATTCTTTATGGCTGAGTAATATTCCATTGTATGTATATACCACAGTTTCTTTATCCATTCATCAATTGAAGGACATCTAGGTTGGTTCCACAATCTGGCTATTGTGAACTGAGCAGCTATGAACATTGATGTGGCTGTATCTCTGTAGTATGCTGATTTTAAGTCCTTTGGGTATAGGCCAAGGAGTGGGATAGCTGGGTCAAATGGTGGTTCCATTCCAAGTTTTCTAAGGAATCTCCACACTGCTTTCCAGAGTGGCTGCACTAGTTTGCAGCCCCACCAGCAATGTATGAGTGTACCTTTCTCCCCACATCATCGCCAACACCTGTTGTTGCTTGTATTCTTGATAATCGCCATTCTAATTGGGGTGAGATGGAATCTTAGGGTGGTTTTGATTTGCATTTCTCTTATTACTAGAGATGTTGAACATTTTTCCATATGTTTGTTGATTGCTTGTAGATCTTCTTCTGTGAAGTGTCTATTCATTTCCTTAGCCCATTTGTCGAGTGGATTATTTGCATTCTTGACGTAGAGTTTTTTGAGTTCTTTATAGATTCTGGAGATTAGTGCTCTATCTGAAGTATGATTGGCAAAGATTTTCTCCCACTCTGTAGGCTCTTTCTTCGCATTGCTGATAGTTTCCTTTGCTGAGAGAAAGCTTTTTAGTTTGAATCTATCCCAGTTATTGATTCTTGCTTTTATTTCTTGTTCTATGGGAGTCCTGTTAAGGAAGTCTGGTCCTAAGTCGACATGTTGAAGCTCTGGACCTACTTTTTCTTCTATAAGATGCAAGGTCTCTGGTCTGATTCCGAGGTCCTTAATCTATTTTGAGTTTAGTTTCGTGCATGGTGAGAGATATGGGTTTAGTTTCATTCTGTTGCATATGGATTTCCAATTCTCCCAGCACCATTTGTTGAAGAGGCTATCTTTCTCCATTGCATATTTTTGGACCCTTTGTCTAGTATGAGAAAATTGTATTTATTTGGGTTAGTGTTCATGTTCTCTATTCTGTACCATTGATCCACCTTTCTATTTTGGTACCAATACCATGCCGTTTTTGTTACTATTGCTTTGTAGTAGAGTTGAAGATCTGGCATTGCGATAGCCCCTGCTTCACTCTTTCTGCCAAGGATTGCTTTAGCTATTCTGGGTTTTTATTCTTCCAGATGAATTTCATAATTGCTTGCTCTATTTCTGTAAGGTACATCATTGGGATTTTTATTGGAATTGCATTGAATCTGTACAGCACTTTTGGTAGTATGGCCATTTTGACAATATTAATTCTTCCTATCCAAGAACATGGGAGATCTTTCCATCTTCTAAGGTTTTCTTTAATTTCTTTCTTTAGTGTTCTGTAGTTCTCATTGTAGAGGTCTTTCACCTCTTTAGTGAGATTGATTCCCAAGTATTTTATTTTTTTCGAAGCTATTGTGAATGGGGTAGTTTTCCTGATTTCTCTTTCTGAAGATTCATCGCTTATGTATAAAAATGCCTTAGATTTATGTGCATTGATCTTATATCCTGCTACTTTACTGAATTCACTTATGAGATCTAAAAGTTTTCTGGTGGAATTTCCTGGTTCCTCTAAGTATATAATCATATCATCAGCAAATAGGGATAGTTTGAGTCTTCTTTTCCTATTTATATCCCTTTAATTTCTTTGGTCTGTCTAATTGCTCTGGCTAGAGTTTCAAGGACGATATTGAATAGAAGTGGTGAAAGAGGGCATCCCTGCCTTGTTCCAGTTTTTAGAGGGAATGCTTTCAGTTTTTCACCATTTAGAATGATATTAGCCATGGGCTTAGCGTAGATGGCCTTTACAATGTTAAGGAATGTTCTCACTATCCCTATTTTTTCTAGTGCTTTGAGCATGAAGGGGTGCTGTATTTTATCAAATGCTTTTTCTGCATCTATCGAAATAATCATGTGATTCTTGACTTTAAGTCTATTGATATGGTGAATTACATTTATTGATTTCCTGATGTTGAACCAACCTTGCATCCCTGGGATGAAACCCACTTGATCATGGTGCACTATCTTTTTAATATGTTTTGTATGCGATTTGCTAAAATTTTGTTGAGAATTTTTGTGTTGATGTTCATTAAGGATATTGGTCTGAAATTTTCTTTCCTTGATGTGTCTCTGTCTGGTTTAGGTATCAGGGTAATATTGGCTTCATAGAATGAGTTTGGGAGGGTTCCTTCCTCTTCTATTTTATGGAATACTTTGAGAAGTATTGGAATGAGCTCTTCTTTAAAGGTTTTGTAGAACTCAGCTGAGAACCCATCTGGTCCTGGACTTTTCTTTGTTGGTAGGCTATTGATGATCTCTTCTATTTCATTACTTGAAATTGGTCTATTTAAATTGTGTATGTTCTCCTCATTCAGTTTAGGCAATTCATATGTCTCTAGAAACCTGTCGATGTCTTCGAAATTTTCTATTTTATTGGAGTATAGATTTTCAAAATAGCTTCTAATTATGTTTTGTATTTCGGTCGTGTCTGTTGTGATATTTCCTTGTTCATTCCGAATTTTAGTGATTTGGGTTTTCTCTCGTCTTCTCTTTGTTAGTGTGGCTAAAGGTTTATCAATTTTGTTTATTTTTTCGAAGAACCAACTATTTATTTTGTCAAATTTTTGTATTGTTTCTTTTGTTTCAATTTCGTTGATTTCAGCTCTGAGTTTAACTATTTCCTGTCTTCTACTACTTTTGGTGTTGGTCTGTTCTTCTTTTTCTAGGGCTTTGAGCTGTAGTGTTAGGTCATTTATTTTTTGAGTTTTACTTCTTTTATTAAATGTGCTCCATGAAATAAATCTTCCTCTAAGTACTGCTTTCATGGTGTCCCAGAGATTTTGATATGATATTTCTTTGTTCTCGTTTACCTCTAAGAATTTTTTAATTTCCTTCCTAATATCTTCTGTTATCCATTCATCATATAATAGCATATTGTTTAATCTCCTGGTGTTGGAGTAGTTTCTGTTTTTTACTCTTTCATTTATTTATAACTTCAATCCATTATGATCTGATAGAATACAAGGTAGTGTCTCTATCTTCTTGTATTTGCTGACATTAGCTTTGTGGCATAATGTATGGTCTATTTTAGAGAAGGATCCATGTGCTGCTGAGCAGAAAGTGTATTCGCTCTTGGTTGGATGGTATATTCTATAAATGTCTGTTAAGTCTAAATTATCGATTGTGTTATTGAGATTTATGGTTTCTTTGTTCAATTTTTGTTTGGAAGATCTGTCCAGTGATGAGAGAGGCGTGTTAAAATCACCTAGTATTATTGTGTTTTGGTCTATTTGGTTTCTAAAATTGAGAAGGATTTGTTTAACATACACGGATGAGCCACTGTTTGGGGCATAGATGTTTATGATTGTTATATCGTGCTGATTTATGCTTCCCTTAAGCAGTATGAAATGTCCTTCTTTATCCCTTCTGACTAACACTGGCTTGAAGTCCACATTATCTGAAATGAGGATGGATACTCCAGCTTTTTTGCTGAGTCCATGTGCATGGTATGTTTTTCCCCATCCTTTCACCTTTAGTCTATGGGTATCTCTTTCTATGAGGTGAGTCTCTTGCAGGCAACATATTGTTGGATCTTTCTTTTTAATCCAATCTTCCAGTCTATGTCTTTTGATTGATGAATTCAGGCCATTAACATTCAGGGTTATTATTGAGATATGATTTGTGTTCTCGGTCATTTGGTTCATATTTAAATTTTTATTAATTTATTTATTTATTTTTTGACACATCTTGGTTCCTCCTTTATTTGACAGTTCCTTTAGGGTAATTCCTCCCTTTGCTGATATGCTTCTTTGTTTTTTATCTCTTCCTCATGAAATATTTTGCTGAGAATGTTCTGTAATGCTGGCTTTCTTTTTGTAAATTCTTTTAGCTTTTGTTTATCATGGAATGATTTTATTTCATCATCAAATTTGAAGGTAAGTTTTGTTGGGTATAAGATTCTTGGTTGGCATCCATTTTCTTTCAGAGCTTGAAAAATGTTGTTCCAGGCCCTTCTAGCTTTTAGGGTCTGGATTGAAAAATCTGCTGATATCCGTATTGGTTTCCCCTGAATGTAATTTGGTTCTTTTCTCTCACAGCCTTTAAAATCTGTCTTTATTTTGTATGTTAGGTATTTTCATAATAATGTGCCTTGGTGTGGGTCTGTTGTAATTTTGTGTATTTGGAGTCCTATAAGCCTCTTGGACTTGATTTTCCCTTTCTTTCTTCAGATTTGGGAAATTTTCTGATATTATTTCATTGAATAGATTGTTCATTCCTTTGGTTTGTTTCTCTAAGCCTTCCTCAATCCCAATAATTCTCAAATTTGGCCTTTTCATGATATCCCATAGTTCTTGCAGATTCTGTTCATGATTTCTTACCATCTTCTCTGTTTGTTCAACTTTGCTTTCAAGGTTAAATATTTTGTCTTCAATATCTGAAGTTCTGTCTTCCAGATGTTCTATCCTATTGGTTATGCTTTCTATGGAGTTCTTAATTCGGTTTATTGTTTCCTTCATTTCAAGGATTTCTGTTTGGTTTTTTTTCAATATCTCTAACTCTTTATTGAAATGATCTTTTGCTTCCTGAATTTGCTCTGTTAACTGTTGATTGGTGCGATCATTCAATGCCTGCATTTGCTCTTTCATCTCATCATTCAATGCCTGCATTTGCTCTTTCATCTCATTGTTTGCTTCCCTAATCATTTTAATTATGTACATTCTGAACTCCCTTTCTGTCATTTCTTCTGCCATGCTGTCGTTGGATTTTATTGATGTAACATCTAGATTTGTTTGGGGCATTTTCTTCCCTTGTTTTCTCATATTGTTCAGCAATCAGTGGGTCATTAAGATATTGCAGATTTCCTCTATTGACTTATAATGTCCCTGAAGATTGCTAGTATATCCCCTCTTATCCTTCAGTAGCCTGAAGTCTTGGAGGAAGTTGATAATGTGGAGCTCCACGAAGAAGCTGCCTCTCTAGGGGTGGTGACCCTCAGGTGGCGTATATTCCCTGCTAGTGGGCAGAGGTGCCTCCACTTGTTGACCAATGGTCATCCAATGGGGAACTAGGCTGCGGGATGAGGTAAGGCCTGTTTGTGCCTGTGTCTCTGGTTTTACCGTCCCTGTGGGAAAACTTCCCCCAGCAGGGAAGACTCACTTGGTGGGGACGTCTCGCTGGTCAGTTGCCCTCCTAGAGGTTCCCCTCAATCTACAACTACCGCCTGGGCTGGGCTGCCTTCCTCTGTAACGTTCCCAGGGACCCGGACCTACCTCCTGGGCCTGGGAGCCTCACCCTTCGCAGGCGAGCCTCCTTAGGCTGCCTCTCCCAGAGAATCTGCCCGCAGTCCTGGAAACTTCGCTCTGCCCCTAGGCGTGTCTCTGTGTGGCTCTTCCAGCAAGAAGCCACCTAGCTCCTGGGACCCTGCTCTGCACCTAATCGCCTGGCTATGCGGCCCCTCCTCTGAGCCACCACCTGGAGCCCCGTACAATAGCTCCGATACCCAGAGACCCGCCACACACCTCCTCCTCCGGACAGCGGCCGGGTTTCCAACGCAGTCACTAGGAGTCCAAGCAACTCACTTCGAGTCTCCTCCTCCCGCCAACCGCCCGTAGCCCTAGGCAGTCACTCCAAGTCCAAGTGACCCGCCCTGTCCCTCCTCCTCCTCCTCGGGGTAGCCCCCCGGGTGTTCAGGAGCGGTGGCTCCGAGACCAAGTGACCCACTGCGCTCCTCCTCCAGGAAGGCCACTGGTGTTCAGGAGCGGTTGCTTTTAGTCCAATCAACTCACCACTCGCCTCCTCCTCTGGCAACCGCCTGTGGCTCTGATGCAGTCACTCCTAGACCAAGTGACCCGCCGCACTTCTCCTCTTCCTCCGGGCAACCCCCGGGTGTTCAGGAGCTGTCGTTCTGAGTTCAAACAGCTCGCCATGCAGCTCCTCCTCTGGCAACCGCCTGTGGCTCTGATGCAGTCACTCCTAGCTCAAGCGACCCGCCGTGCTCCTCCTCTTCCTCCAGGCAACCTCCCAGTGTTCAGGAGTGGTCGCTGTGAGTTCAAACAGCTCGCCACACAGCTCCTCCTCCGGCAGCCGCCCGGAGCCCCAGTGGTTGCTCCGAGTCCCAGTGCTGTGCTGAGCCGCCTCCTCTATGATGATCCCAGTTGTCCTTTTTTACCGCTCCAGTGGGGGGAGGGGCGTCTCGCCGAGCAACTCTACTTCACAAAGTTCCCTGCGTTCCGGGGCTACCAGCCCATCCGGGACGCCTCCCCAATGGGAGAGACTCACCCAGCGGCTTTGAGTTGGTCCCAAGTCTCTCACTATCTCCTCTTTTGAATCCTGCGTCCTGGAGCAACATGAAATGCAGCCGCCCCCTAGTCCACCATCTTGAAAAACCCTATTTATTTATTTTTAATTGTTTCTTTTTTCTACCTAAAAGTGAAATCCCCTGTGGTATACTTATATATTCACATGTTAGGATTTTTAAAAAATCATTCTAATTTCCTCCCCTTTCCTGTCCTTCTTTTCTCTTTCTTCATCTTTTTTACTCCATTGTTCTTCCCTTTATCTTTATGATGTCTAATCTTCCCCCTCTTTCTTTTCCTTATTTTGCTTTAGTTTCCACATATAAGAGAAAACATTCAACCCTTGATTTTCTGAGATTGGCTTATTTTACTTAGCATGATAGTCTCCATTTCCAGCCATTTACCAGTAAATGCTATAATTTTGTTTTTCTTTATGGCTGAGTAAAACTCCATTGTGCATATACACCATGATTTCTTAATTCATTTATCTTTGATGGGCATCTGGGTTGATTCCATTATTTGTCTATCATGAGTTGTACCATTATATAATATTGAGGTGGCTACATCACTATAGTATGCTGATTTTAGTTCTTTTAGATAAATACCAAGGAGTGACATAGCTGGTTCATATGGTGGTTCCATTGCTAGTGTTTTGATGAGTCTCCATACCACTTTCCAAAGTGGTTGTACTAATGGATTTTCTAGCAGTTAAACTCTGCAGTCCCACCAACAATGATACAATTTTAATCTCCATTTTGCAGATAAGGAAATTAAAGCAGAAAATGTATTCAAAGTCTCTGAGCTAAAATGTGATTGAACTGGCATTTGTGGAAATAGAGGATTTCCAAACTTAGATGGTCTGGCTACAGAGGCTATTTCTGCACTCGATTGACGTGGAAAGGTCTGGGTTCTCTTCTGACAGGTATGGACATAGGATGCCTACAAAGATAAATTATAAAGAGTGGTGTAAACCAAGTTGATAATGTCTTTTTGAATGATAAGTGGAAAGGAGTCAGAACCAAAGTATGATGTTAATAACGGGTACATAAAAGCTAAAAGGGAAATAGTGCATTGGGAGATGGTAAGAAGTGTAAGACATATTTGAGAATATATGGGAACTTATTCTTAAAACTCAGCATTCACCATTGAAAGCCAAGAAGAGCCCCAGAGAAGGTTGTAATGGATAGTACATGTGAATTTTGAGCATAGGATTTGGTAATGTGGATGAGTCTGAGTTCCAACCCTGATTCTGCCAAGAAAGTTTTGTCACCATGTAGGTCTGTGCTTTAGATTTTCTAGCAATTTAACATGATTGAGGAAACCAACTAAACACCGTATATGCATTATCTTATTAAACCTTCACTTGCAACCATATGACATATGTGCTGCTATTATCCTCAAGTCTCAGAAGAAATAAATCAATGAGTTTAAGGAACTACTCAACATCACAGTGAGTGGGGAAGCTAGGACTCCAACCAGACCTATTTGATCCCAGATCACTCTGTCATAATGCATCTCTAATGACCCAATTCTACTGATGAGAAAAAACAAGCTTTATGATTTTACACCCAACCCACAAATATGGACTCTAAATATAGGAAGGCAGAAGGTTGAGAATCATGGTAGCAGGGGCAATTGGAAATCCCTTATTTGAAATTATCTGTGTGTGTAGACAAACTTCAAGGACCTAGGTGGCATGCTGGGAAAACTTATTCCTAATGTTCTAGCAGTCTTTCTACAGGGGATGTTTATAAGGTAGGTGATGGAGGCAAGGGATATGATTTGGAGAAAATTTGATAACATTGATTCATTTCAACAAAGAGAGAAACAATGGAAATGAATCCTTATTACTTAGCTTTTCCTAAATGGAAAGTATTTATCAAAAATCTATTTTTAATGGTGCATAGAGAAATGTTGGCATACTGGTGTGCAACTTAGAAACCATATTTTTCAAGAAAAGTCAAATTTTCAAGTTCATGTATTGATGTATTGATGAAACTTTTAATTTGGGGCTTAAATAATGTTAAAGTGCAAAAGGTTCCAAGTGTTTCCAAAATGCTATTATAGTTTAAAAATACGTCACAAATAATTTCCAGTTATAAAAGGCATTTTCAGACACAGTAAAATTGGAAATAAGCTTTTTAGGAAATTCCACTAAATGGTACACATAATTATTTGATGCAAAGTGCATAATAGGTCACTGAAGATCATTTACTCTTAATCCTTTATGATATATTTTATTCAGTTTCAAGATTATCTCTGTAATTATTGAAGAATTCAGGTGACTATTTTGTCATGACAGATAACACAAAAATAAGAAACACAGGGCACTTTCCTGATCTGGACAAATCAGTTACCAAGCCCCTAATGAGGATTCATTACGTATTCAAGGCACCTTTCTGGGTACCAAATTTTGCCTTAAAATACTTCCTAAAATTCCCATCTTAAAATTTTGCCAAAGTGATTTCATACCAAACATCTTTTATATTTCCAAAATATTTTTTAATTCCAAGGTAAGAAAAGGATTATTAGACTTTTTCTCACAAGATACACAATGGTGATATGATTCACTGAAAGTCAGAAAAGAATTTGAATTTAATGCCCTATTATTTCTAGTTTTCAGTCTATGGTTGCTAAATTGGACTGCATTTAGATTTAAGTTTGCATAAAAATTTAATAACATAAATTGTGCAAATAACTGTTGGGCCCTACAGCTTTAATCACTAAAATTTATCTTAAGGAAATCAGCGGGAATAGGGGCAAAAATTTACTAACAATAATATGTTGTAATTTTCTTTAAAATAATAAAAATGTACAAAATTTAAGTAGCCAACATTAAGAAATCATTATTGTGAAATTATTAAAAACAATAGCATGCTATGCCTTATACAGCCAGTTTGAAAAATCATGAGTTTCAGAGTTATAGTTCCTGGGTTCAATTCAAGCTTTGGTCAGTTATATACTATGAAACTTGGGGCCAATTATCAAATCTCTACTGTGCTCCATTTCCTCTTTTATAAGATAGGAATAGCAAAAGTGATCATCTTATAAGGTTTTTGTGAAATCCTAATGAGACAATGCATAAAAATGTCCTTTCAGTACTGAAAGTCTCAAAGAAAATTCTTAAAAATATAGGCTCTCATAATATCATCATAAAGAAACTTGTAGGGAGTGATATCAAATTATTTGAAAAAATATTTTGGTAAAGCAAGTTGTAAAATAGAATTTAAAAGTCGTATTTTACAAAGGAGTGTTCATTTATGCACATAAAATACTCAAAAAATATATACCAATATGTTAATCATTTTTACTTCTGTATGGTGGGATTGTAAGTTATTCTATTATTCTTCACTTGTGTTATTTTGTTATCCTTTCCCCCCCAAAATTTCTTTCAATGAACACATACTACTTTTATAATGGGAAGTGTAAAGCCTTGGAAATAAATTGCATGGCATGTATTGATCCATGACAAAGTTTAAAGGATCTCAGTAGAAGTTGCTGTTATCAGTATGTCAATAGTTCCTGAGGCAAGAGATGCTAATGAACCCAAAAAGACCACAGGGAAAGGGAGAGGTGTGGGGGTAGATTCGAGTATTCAATATAAAGTAATAGCATTTGAGGTTGATGACATTCAGACCAAAAGTCAATGTCTACAGAAAACACCTAAGTTGCCATTTTTACACTAAGACCATTACTGTTGAAGGAGAGAATATTTCTAATTATCTAGAAATCTAGTAATTTCACCTTGAGTTAAATGTGTAAGATACTAATTAAATTTGTGAATTTCTTTGTGCTTACTTTGGGATTATTTTTACTTTTAAATCTGGTGGTAGAGGTCATTTCTGGGTCTGGGCAGGTTTACTCCCAGTGGAAGCCTGGGGACACCATTTTGGGAGGATTTATAAGTTAGGACACTGCTGACCCAGGACTACTTACATTATGGACATCTCATTTTGCATTTGTATACCTGCTTGTCTGGTGGTTATGATCAATATCTGTTTTGTCTCTGTTCCTTCTTACTCATTGCTGGACTTTCAATTCCTATTTCAGTGTGAATGAATGAGTTTAAACAAATCACTTAATCTCCTAGACATTCAAATTTTTTTTAATCATTTCTAAGTTTAGGATTTAGAACTAAACTATTGGGTTTCAAATCTTTTAATGTCATAGTAACTATTTTTGTAAATAAAGTCTTATATAACAATCTGATATGCTAGAGAATTATGGAGTCTTTCTGATTAAAGAGTGGATGAAACGTCTAAAACATTTCTACAACATGTCATGGACTGAATATTTGTGGCTCCCCAGAATTCATAGTTTGAAGTCCAAACCCCTAATGTGATGGCATTTGAAAATGGGACCTTTGGGAGGTAATTACATTTAGGTGAGGTCATGAGGATGGAGGCCCCATGATGGAATTAGTGTCCTTACAAGAAGACAACAGAGCTGCCTCCCTACCATGTGAGGACACAGGGAGAAGATGATTGTCTGCAAGGCAAAAAAAGTGCTCTTACCAAGCACTAAATCTTCCAGCACCTTAATCTTAACTTCCTAGCTTCCAGAACTATGAGAAGTAAATGCAATGTTGTTTCGGTGACTCAGTCTACAGTATTTTGTCACAACAGTCCAAGATGACCAAGGTAACAGCTTCCTCTCTCCACAAGTGCACATGAACAACACACACACACACACACACACACACACACACACACACAGTATTTTCTCTGATTTACCTTCTACAACCTCTTAAATCTGCTTAAGTTCCTGGGAGCATTTAATTTGAAAACTACTGAACTACACAACCTCTAAAATTCTTTCAAAGAATTGGGGTCTTTTAACAAAGGTTGTCCATCTGTTCTCTTTTCTCCTTTCCAGTGTCTCATCCAATTAGCATTACCTTACTTTCAAGTTTTGGGAATATACAGCCCATTAGTCTTACTCCTTGGTTTGTAATGCTAGATGGGCAAGCATGATATTTCTTGATGATTTCTCAGGCACTGCATGAAGATATTCTTGAGCTCTCCTGTCTGGCTTGCCTGTGTCTTCCCTATTTCACTTGAAATGGGTCCTCCATCCCAGTGCTTTCCCTACTTCCCTCACTGAGCATCATCTTAAGCTCATGAGTTCAATAGATTTTTCTTTACCAATCATCATACTACCACTATCTCTTACTCCCAAATGGGAAATCCAAAAATTCTAAAATCTTCTCTTAAATACTTCACCATACCCACCAGTTTCTTCCTCAGTTGAGTTTTAAGCCTTCCTCTACGTCTTTGCTGGAATTTATTTAATCATTGCTGAATCACTGAAATTCATTTCTTAATCACCGAACTGATTTTTCATCTTTACTATGTCACTTCAAAATTGAAAACAGATATATAGATTTCCTTGACACTGTTTTTCTTCATTGTCAAGTCTATGTTCAACCAGTTCTCTGAAACACCCTAAAATTTGGTTCCTCTATTCTCCCTATCAAGTGTTAACATTGAAGTCATATATAAAGCTATTTTTAACTATCTACAAAGATAAACAAGAATGACACTACCCCATGTTGGTAGATTTGGAAGAACTGTCTTTCTTATACACTGCTGGAAGCATAAATTGGTTCCTTTTTTCTTTTTAAAAATATACATTTATATACATATATATACACACATATATGTAGTTGTAGGTGGACACAATACCTTTATTTTGTTTATTTATTTTTATGCAGTGCTGAGGATCAAACTCAGCACCTCACACATACTAGGCAAGAGTTCTACCACTGTGCTACAACCCCAACCCTGGTCCCTTTTTCTTAAAGACAGATTAGTAAATTGTATTAAAAGTCTAAAACACTACATATTGTATGCTTCATAACATGTAAAAATTTTTCTTAAGGAAATAATTTGACCATTGTCCAAAGATTATGCATTAGCACATTAATTTAAGCTTCCATTAATTGAGGACCAGCCAAAAAATGATGGTAATTTGTACAATGGAACACTATGTAGACATAAAACATCAAGAAAACTTTGTACTCTTATATTTCAATAATAGAGATTTCACACATTTGAAATGTAAAAGCTTTCCATACTTTGAAGTTTTCCACATTTTATTAATCTTGAAACTCATATTTTGGTGAATGTATTTTAGAATAAAATATTTTAGAATAGAAATTCTACTTGGGGAATATATATTACACAAAAGAAAAAATTTCAGAATGTCAAGAAACCCTTTTATAAACTACGTAAAAATCAATAAATTGAAAAAATTATGTAAATACATATTAATGCTTAAGATATTCATTAATATTCAGATTATATAATAAATTCCTGATATTTATTTAAAGAAAAAGGCACTAACCACAGAAAAGTGGCCAAATGGCATAAAGTTGTGACACAATATAAAATGTGTTCTAATTGCTAAGCAATACATAAGCAAATTTCAACTTCAAGTATTAAAAAAAGAAAAAGAGAAAAAGGTCAACATGAATAATAACAGGTAACTCTGGGTCTTTCAAATTGGTGAACCTAAGAATAATTTTTTTTTTTTTTTTACTTCTGGTAGAATGAAACACAGCTTCATAATTGTAGTTTGGCCATATATCAAAAGTCTTATAATATTTGAACCCAAAATTACACTTTTAAAAATATCACCTATGAAGAAATTAAAAGAAGAGTGTTTACTGAAGTATTATTTTTAATAACACTTAAAATAAGTATTATATGCTTATTATAATACTGAAGTATTATTATTTTAATAACAAGAGTAAAAAAAAATCCTTGTTATCTGTTAATGAAAAAATTATTAAGGACATTTCACTATATTCATTCAATGGAAAATTATACAACTGTTAGAAATTATATAGCACAGGTAGAGTCACTTATTTGAAATGCCTGGCATCAGAATTCTTTCAGATATCACATTTTTTCAGTGTTTGGAATGTTTACATGTACATAATGAAAGATCTTAGGAATGTGACCCAGGTCTAGACACAAAATCCATTTATGTTTCATATATACCTTGTGTGCTTGACCTCAAAGTAATGTTATGCAATATATTCAGTGTGCTTACATTTTCACAGCGACCTGTTACATGAAGTCAGATGTGGGATTACTTGTGGTATCATGTTAGTGCTCAAAAAATTTCAGATTTGGTGATTAGGGCTGTTCAATCTGTATAAATATTTTCATTGACTTTGAAATATGTTCATAAAATATGAGGTAAGGAAAAAACAGGTTTGGGCACAAAAACCTACAATGTGATTCCATAATTGCCCCAAATAAGACAAAACTAAATGAAACTAACACACATATATTCTGGAAGAATGTTTAATAATAAAGGCAAATCCACTAATAACTGGTGTTGAAGGTGTGGGATTAAGGGTGAAGCTTATTATTTCTTTCTTTTTCATCCATTGGTATTTTTTTTTAGTTTATCCTTTATTTGCTTAGTGAAGGAACGAAAAAGCTAAAACAAAATGGTAGGGACGTGAGCCACCTCCTATAAATAATAATTGAATGAATGCATGAATGGACAAAGTTTTCTGAAGAGAATTTCCGGAGGGGGCTGGTTGTGTGTTTGTCTGTGTGTGTCAGTGGACAAGAAAGAGCACACCCTGTGGACTGAAGCACCATGTGGCAGACACTGATGTGTCTGATGTGTCATGGTTGCTCTTTCCTTACTATCAGGTTCTGGTGGCCATGTGCCTGCCCCAGGGGAATGTAAGCAAGTCATGAAGATCCTGGTCTTTTGTGTTTCTTCTTCTGATCCTAGCCCCCAGTCTCTTCTTCCCTAACTTAGCTTCGTGCTTGGAGATCTCTATAGTTTCCAATCTATAACTAAAGGAGAGAATTTTAGAACAAGTTCATAAGAAGAAACTGAGGTACAGTGAGTAGTTAGATAACACAGAAAAATGTAATACCTACAGTAAAGAGAAGCCAGCATTCCTCTTTTCTTCCTGTGCTTTATTATGAACCTCAAGTGATGAGCACATACTAGTCCTGATTCATGAATAGCTGGAATTGCTTTGCTCATAAAGCTTCACACACATTCCTTTAAAGCCAGTGTCTGTGAGTCAATGGATGGGGCCTTTTCCCTCAAGTCATTACCTCTGCTACCAAATAGAGCTCAACTATTTCAGTGTTGTTTTCCTTCACTTATCTTTAACCTTCATTTTTTTGTAATCTCATTCATAAATGATGCCAACTTCTTTGATAATTACCACTGCTGACCTCTGAGATGTTGCACTTTTAATTTTATTCTCATTGTACTCTGTCCATTTCCCTGGGCAGGGGACACATTACCAGCAAGATCATAGCCCCATGTCTATGAGCATTGCAAATGTTCTTCCAACTGACATAATGATTTTTTTGTGGATGGGACTGGATAAGAATTGAGGTGAACCATGATTCATCTCAGAGGGCTGAACATTTTCTAAAATCAACTTCTTCAGCACAATTGCATGTTTTCACACTTATATTTAAAATTAGACAAATCAATATAATTAAATCAACGAATTCTCAGTTATTTCACTTCATAATTGGAAAATCATAGCTCTTGATAGAAAAAAAAATATGTAACAGCAAAGTCCCAAACAGTAAATTGAAATAAAATGTTAAAATATCGCTGAGACTATCTAAGTTAGAATTTGAAAAATGGTCATGCTTCCCATAGTCAGTCTATTCCATGATTGGTTTCTAGGAACAGGGATACTGCTACCAAACTCAGTTTACAGTGGAACTAATCTTTCAACTGAATTTATAATGACTATCTTCTTAAGGGCAGAGAAATCACTCTCAAGTCCATTGCTGAACTAAACGGAGGTGATCTATAAATATATGTTGAACAAATGAAGAAACACCTGTTTTTGTCAGATTAGGATTAGATGGCTATAAACATAAATCTGCTGATATCAACACTGGATTTAGTTAAGCAAAGTAATGACTAACATCTGTAGGAGCATGTTCCTTGGGAACAATTGGAGTTCCCTGCTATTTATACCAGGATACCAGTAGAAAAATCTCTTGAGTCCTGATGTTGCCCCAAGTGCAGCAATATCACAGTCATGGGAAGTTTGCATGTACTATGTAATACATTATCTTAGTCATCTACATAAATCTAAAAGCAACAAACCTTAAGCATTAATCATTTTCTTCCTCCAACTTCTTTTCGATATTGCTGTCTATTAATGGTGAACTGAAAATACAGGTGATGGATATCAGCTACCAAAAGCCTATGAACTTACACTTTAGTTATGTAAATTCAGATATGGATGGGTTGATGCTCAGAAAAATGGCCTTTGCTACTTTCCATTGTTTATTCTGAACAACTGCAGCAGAATCATCCAAAACTCAAACTATACATTTGATTTAATAAACATGCATAATTTCAGTTGGAAAAATACTTTTAGGCCCACTATGTTAAAATACCTAGGGCAGATTTTCTTTCATTGTACAACCAGGGTTTTTCCCTCACCCTGTCACCTTGCAATGTTAAACTCAATCCCAGTTGTCCTCTATCTTTTGCTTAGGAAATCCATTCCAGGTTGTGTGAAAAACTGCCATTCTTTTGGGCAATGTCAAATGACCTAGGAATGATTCCTCATTAAAGAACTCCTAAATATGTAGTCTCTATCTTTGATAATGAGAAGGTGCGAGGAAGGAGCAGCAGTCATGCAAAAATATAGTCCTAAGGGAGATTGTTTAGGAGAGCTTTATGGCCAAGTTGAGATTCACTGATGGGAAGACTAGAAGAGGGGGAAGCATTCAGAAGGTAGGGAAAAGAAAAGAAACCCAAAGATGTATTAGAAAAAAAGCTGTAATCATCTGGGGAATGAGTATTCATAGCCTCAGAAGTTTTATACAGGAGGAACTTAGGAAAAAAAATGTGTTTTGAAGGAAAAGAAGTCTTGAGGCTTCCTTTTCACAGCAAAACCCTGTTTATACTTATATTGCATGTTAGAGATTTATAAAAATTTCAGAAATTAAAGGGATGGCTTTCTTTAAATATTACTTAAGTCTGAGAACAGTATCTTGCCATCCTAGCGAATCTGTTAATACACTCATTTTGGGCTCTGCCCCAGGAGCAGAGGGAGATGATGGGAGAATGCAGACTCTTCCTTGATCTCATCCCACTTCTGAAGAATTGAGCTGACATTCCAAACTTCCAAGTCATTTCAGAGAACTTTAATGAATTAAATAAAAATAGAAGACAGACTTTTATTTCTCACCTACATATATGCATAAAAGGCAGACTTTTTTCCAAAACACTACTATGAATATATAGTAGGGAGTCTACAGTAACAAAATACGTAATGGAAAATAAAAGCTCTCACCTGTCTGTCTTAGTTTGTGCTTTTAAGCGTTCTCCAGAAATCTTTGTTTTGGGGTTTCTTATAAAACTCAATGGGATACTTAACATCACTTTAAATTCCTGAATCCTATCACAGCTCAACACCATGAATCACACTGCCATAGCTGGCTGCCCTTCTTCAAAGAGAATGAATATGAACCTAGAACTACAAATAGTTTGAGAGACAAAAAAATTAACAAAAAAAAAAAGTAACAGCTGTTTATGGCAAGCAATGTGTGAGGTACATTTTAGGAAAAAGAATTATTATTTAAAACATGCAACGTTTCAAAATGGTACATGGTGCCAAAAAAGTTGTATTGCTCTCAACACGTTGCTCCCTTGCAGCAGGTAATGTGTGCTCACTGCGACTTCCTTTCGCAGTGTTTGCCATCTCATTTCAGCTGGTGGTGGGGAAGGCACCAGTGCCTGCAAGTGTTCATCAGTGATCTGAATATACTCCGGCTCACAGCCCCCATTGTTAACAGAGCAGGAGCTGACAGCTTGAATACTGGAAAAAGCAAGAAACAAAATAAAACAGATGTCAAAAGAATCCTGTGCTTGTTTGGGCATAACTAGCATGCTGAGGAATCAATTGCCAAAGGGAATATATTTCTGTCTATTTCCTACCTACTCCTGAGGGTTTGGGGCTAATATATTTTGATATAACCCCCTTCCCCAAAGAAAACCATCACGTATGCATTAGTCCCAAACTCAAGACAAATCACATAATCATTATCTACAACATTCTCATTCTAATAAGATGTATTTCTTTCGTAGTGACAATGCTTCTCACATTTGGAGGACAATATCCTTTCAGGAAGTCAGAGTAATGAGAGAAAAATTTCCAGCTGCTGTTACAATCCATAGCACATCCATGCCCACTATTGATATAAAATTCCCTCCATAAAGGGCCTTTGTATTGCTTTATTGAAAAATACCTTTGTGAAGATTATAATACTCTTCTGGATTTTATCATTACCTAGTTCATAGAAACAAGTCCTGCAAACAATTATTATTTTAAAAATTCTCTTAAATGGGTACCCAAGTAAATGAAAAACTATGTTGGGGTTTGGGAATGAGTGTAAAGATTCAAATTTCTAAAACCAATTCTGAATTAGAGAAGCTAGAGAACTTGCCAAGGAAACATACTGTTATTCTCTGCCCTCACATACATTAATTCAGTGAGTTCCACATTGGACAAGTAACCCCAGGAGTTTCCTCAGCTCTGAGACACCAGTGCCCAGCACAATGTACATAGGTTGTGTTCAGAAAGGGGCCAACTTCAAGGACCTTCAACCTACACAACTGCAAAAAACTCCACACTTTTTTGAATGTTTTGCTCTCATAGCTTGAAATTCTTTTTTAAAAAAATGTTTAGTTGTAGAATGACATGATGCCTTTATTCTTTTATTTTTATGTGGAGCTGAGGATGGAACCCAGTGTCTCATATGTGTGAGGCAAGTACACCACCACTGAGCTACAACCCCAGCCCACTTAAAATTTTTAATACTCTTTTGAATAAGGGACCACAACTTTCATTTTTGTATTTGTCTCTATAAGTTGTATAGCTGGGCTTTCAATCAGTAAATGTGTAGCATGAATAAAAACAAATTACTAAAAGCAGCAACTATCTAGCATTTTCATTCTGTGGAGCTCCTGAATTTTCAGCTGTGTTTGGAGCTCTTCAAATTTAGGCTCTATAACTTTCTTGAAAGTTAAGTCAGTTTAAATGGCATTCGGATAAGAACGTTTTAAAATTCATTCCACAAGTGTACTGTGTTAAGAACCAGATATCCAAATTATAAATATTAAGAGCCTCATGAATGAAATCTCTTCAGAAAAAAAGAAAGAAAAGTACATATCTGTATGTCATTTCAGTGAATTGCAATGTAACCACTGTTTTCATATTTTCCTACCATATTGTGAGGTATTCTGGACATGGTTTGTAACTTAGTGAAATCAAAAGCCATAGAGATGACACATAGAGGAAATGATGATCGTATTCATCCAACACTCAATTAATAGTTATTTATGTCGTATATTTGCTGAGTCCTAGGATAGAAAGTATGAGGAATTTGAAAAGAAATGTGCAGCTCAATGGCTATTTAAAATACTGAAAATCCACAAGGGGTAAGAAAGAAGAGGGGAACAAGAAGGACAGAATGTGACACTTCCAAATAGCATTTGAACATTTGTCAAGTGGCTGAGTGCATAGACCAGATGGTCAAAAATGAAGAAATGTAGATGTTTCCATATAGGCAAAAATGGTGTAGACTTTAGGTTCTAATATAGTCATAATCATTTTCCTCTGTATTGATAAGCTGATCACCCTGGTGGCTTAACTAATTATAGTAAATTAGGTAATGTGTTTTGGAAATAAATATAAACAGGTTAATTGAGGAGTAGAATATTACATCAAAAACCTGGTATATAAAAGAATTTAATATATTAGATGGAAAACATAAAAATCACTGAATATGAGAAGAATCATTCAAATATGGTGTTGGGATAATTGTTGGAATATTGTAACTGGGAAACGCACACATGCATAATTTAAGTTCTTGTCTTTTACCAAGAACCAAAGTAAATTCTGTAAAGATCAAGCATTTAAATCTAGCAAAATAAACTATAAAACTTGAAAATAAAATTATCTAAGTATTTATCAAGGAAATAAAGAATTATTAAAGCTAAGGGAAAAAAAGATATAAAATGAAAAGAGATGTACTACATAAAATGCAAACATGCATATATTAAAACCCAAAATTGAAAAATGGAAACTATCTCATATTAGATATGAGAAAAAAAGAAACAAACTAAATATTAGCTACATAAAAATGGAAGAAATATACAGATAATTCAAAAAGAAGAAATGCATATGATTAGTTAGCATATGAAATAATATCTATCACAGTAATAATGAAATGCCATATAAAATCACTGTTCTAGGTACTAGTCCATTTTAGGACTGCAGTACACATTCTCAGCTATTGGGGTTCAGGCAACTCATAGATTTCAGCTGAGTCTTCCCTAGAAAGTCAGTGCTACTAACTGACAAGAGACACCTTGCTCAAGTTCACACCCTCTACCCTATAGCAGCCAGCAGCTGGCATCTAATGTCCAGTGCAATAATGTAGAGTCCTGCCACGTGGCAGGAAGAAAAACTACCTCAGCTCTGAACTTCCTATAGAATGGGTCGAGGCCTGTTGCAACTGCATCTCCATTTTAACTCATCCCTCTGCCCAATTAGACTCCTCTCACCCTTCACCCTTATTGTTCTTAGTGTGCTTCAAGAAGCATCCTATATGCATAACTCAGAGTTTGTTTCCCAGTGAGCCCTACCTACCACAATTGGTAATGGAAGTAGGGTAAGAGAATTCTAGAACTGTAATGAGAAGTGGTCTCAGTCGCAGCCTCAAGACCAATTGCTGGAACAGGGACTGTGGTTCATTTCATTAACCTTCCTCTTATAAATCCTGAAAAAGAAACTAACCAAAATCCTAGGGGAGCCATTCCCACTAATTGCTACACAGTGCAAGTTGACTATTGCAGAGGCTCTGGCTTACCACCCAGAACAGTACTCATTCCTCAGGGCTGGCCTTATTATCACACAGCTTCTGGCAAAGTCCTCCAAGAGTTGTCCTCAACTGAGTGAGCCTCCTCATCCAAGGTCATACCTATCCCACTGCAGGCTTCAGGTTATTATAAGGGTATCAAGTCCCAGTTTCCTTTCTGCAAGGCAAGATATTGTCTTTCTGTATTTCTTTCTTCTTTTCTTTTCTTTCTTTCTTTCTTTTTTTTTTTTTTTAAATACTGGGGATTGAACCCAGGGGGCACTGACCCATATCCTCAGCCCTTTTATAAATTTTTTTTTTATTTTGACACAGGGTCTTGCTAAGTTACTAAGGGCCTCATTCAATTGCTGAGGCTGACTTTGAACACGCATTACTTCTGCCTCAGCCTCCTGCCTGACTGGTATTACAGAAGAGTGCCACCATGCTTAGCTTTAAGGCAAGATGATATTGAAGGAACACCCAGCTGTTGAGTTCTCTCTAAAGATTGGCAGATCCCTAGTTGAAATTGTGTTTCCGTTTGACTTCTCCCAATGCCTTATGCCATTCCCCAAGGTTTCACTTGCATAGTTCCCAATAAACCTCATGCATAACAGCTTACAGGCTATATTCAAGGAACCCAACCTTTGACACTCATCATATTGGGGGAAATGATAAAACAAAAGGTAAGACATAGATTTTACATGGGTATGATGAAAAAAAGCAAGTTTTTCCAATATGTTGCAGATAGAAATTTAAGTTGATATTTTTTCAAGAAAAAATTCATAATAAACATTACTTTTGTTGTAGTAATTCCATTTATGCTGATTTATTTTAAGAGAATAACCCTGGAAATATTTAAAGATTTGGCTACAAATGTACTTATAAGTGGCAGTATTTACTACATAAAGAAGAGAGAGAAAACAGAATAAAATCCACAAGGAACTAAATCATTAAATAAATTATGTATCATATTACAATATTTGTTATTAAAATGATTTTATAAAATATACATGAATGACAATATATATTTTTTAAAGTTTCTAAAATTCATAAAATGTATGATTCCATTTCTGTTAGGAAAGGAAAAGGAGTATGTATTCACTCACACTCAAGACTCTTAAAACTGCTATCTTTTCTTCTTGTAGGAAACAGAAGTCTAGCAGACTGAGGACCCTGTGTCAAGACTTTGGTGTTTGCTCTTAAGAAATTGTTTTCCTAGCTGCAGTAAATACAGGAAATTCCACATCATTTAGTCCTTTTTGAAAGTTAATAAACACACTTGTCTGTTGTCCTAAGAACTTCCTCTTTAAGATTGATGTTTTTAGGCTCTTTTAAATATGTATGCCTCTTTACATAATATCAGGGAAATGATTACCTACTAATGTCCCAACATTTAAAAATAAAAATTTAAATTGATGTCACCATTGGCCTTACTCATTTTTTTTTTACCTTGAATAAAACCATATAAAAGTTCAGAATTTATTTCCATTTGAAGAATTACTTGGTTGTCTCTGTGTTTACCAGCCCTAGGACCACAGGAAGAATCTCACCTCCAGGACAGCTATGTCAGGGGCTGTGAAATTGACATTGTTGGGACAGGGGACTGAATCCCTTTGATGAGTTTCCCTTGGAGTCTCTGTTTCTCATTTAATTACAATCCAGAGAAGGGAGATACTGTTTCATCTGCTGAGGAAGGAGGGAAGGCAGTCCTAGTTCAAAAGCTTCTAAAGCCATAAAGAAGACTGGTTGGTGACTGGTTAGTTAGATAAAACAAAACAATGAAACAAGGAAGCTATTACCGGGAGGTTGTCTTGCTCCAATCTCTTATGTGAATAAACCAAAACTAAACTTGGATAATTTTACATTTTTTTTGTAGTTGACTAAAACAATGCAAATAAAAACAAAAACAAACAAACAAACAAATGAAAAAACAAAGAGTCCTGAACCTCAGCCAATCAGATCTGATTAGTTATATAGCTGACTCCCATTGAACCACATCAAACTGGGCAAAGGCCGAGCTGTCCCAGTCTAGACATATCCCCATGTGCCTTCATGTTCAGTCTAGAAAAGCTTGCTGCTCATGCTTCCAGAACGTATCCCATCACCTTTCATTTTGATGTTTCTTGATTCGTGAATTATATAAAACAAATTATCAAACTTTATCTTGTCTTAAGCTTTTCTTCTCACACTAGATAGATAAGTGTATAGACCGTAAAAGCACAAGAGGTACATTGCCTCGCTAAAGACCATTCCAGGCCCCAGTGAGTTTCCACCTAGTAGAATGAAAAGATGATGGTTAACTCTGTTGGTGAGGTTGGTGATTTTTACCTTTTTAAAATTTTTTCATACTTTCATTTTTATATACATATATATTCTTTTATTCACATACATATACATGTATATAGATACCCTATACATATGTATGTGTATATATATCTTGCTTTTATGCTAACAGGATGGCTTAAATACAGTGTGCTATTAAAAATAGTTATGGTAACAAATTCATTAACAGAGGTGACAAAGAATTATGCTTGCTTTATAAGACAATCTATGCATATGATATTTTTTAAGGTGAAATTCACAATTTTAAAAAGTTTAGGCAAAGTACCACAGCAGTAAATTTATAAAAAGATACATAAACAACAAACACATTTTTAGAATCTGAATTTAATAAAAGAGGTGGAAAAATATCAAATTTTACTTAGCAAGTTAGCGAAGACTAAAAGGGAAAATAAAATTTAACGAGGTTAAGACAGAAACCATTATGGAGTGGTAATGAATCAGTAAGTTGCATTAAAATTGGGGAACAGTTTGACAAATGGAATTGAGAATTTTAAAAAATACCTATTGTTTTAACTTCTTTTATTTAATCCCCCTGATAGAAATCTGACCAAGAAAATAATAGAATTTCTAGAAAACAGTTTATGCAAATAAATATTAATATCAATATTAGTTGGAAGAGAAAATTCATAATATATGTTTATATCAACACATACTGAGAAGCATTTGCCACCATTAATGTTAGCTTAACAAATATTTTAGCTTAATAAATTTTGGTGTATATTATTCTAGTGCTTTTTAAAATATAAATATATAACAAAAAATAGCATGCTCCCTAATATAAAGAAAACAATACATGGAAAATAGAGTGGAATGAGATAAGTCCAAATGTTAACAGTGATTACCCTTGAGTGGTAAGATTATGGTTGCTTTATTCTCTCCTTATTTATATGATTTTGTCCTCCCAATTTTTTTTTGAACACTAAGGATATAATCTTTTGGATAAAAAACAAATGAAGTAGTCAAAGAACATATAACAATTAAAAATATCCGAGCTTTTCACAAAACCTTTCATTAAGTGTGTATTATTAAACTAAGGAAGGTATTATATGGTAATTAGCTCAATAGACTATTAATCAAAATATCTGGTTTTAAGCCTTGCTCTGACGGTTCCTAGCAGCATGACTTTGTTCTCACCTATTTGCTGATTGTTTGATAATAGGGGATTTATTTAATTCCTCTAAGCTTCAGTTTTCACATCTTTAAAAAGATTATAATGAGTATTTGGCAGGATTGTTGCAGGGATTAAATAACTTTAAAAGGGAAAGAGACAAGCAATGTGCCTGACACCCTCTAGGTGTTCCGTCAATGTTTGTTGAAGGTAAAACAGCTGGGTGGTTCCACTGTTGGAAATCACCTTTTTTTAAACATGTAAAAACAGACTTACTTCATAGTTCTGGGTCACACTCTTCTACCCAGACAAAAAGAGTATCCTAAACCTACCTGAGCCTCAGGTAGTAACTAACTCCACAGAGCAATGCAGTGAGAACCTTCATCCTATCTCTGAAACAAAGGTTTCCTTTTAATTTTCTTTTTTTCTGCATGTTCTTTTGGAAATTTTGTTGTTATTGTTTGTTTTCATGTTTTGGGGAATGATTATTTATCCTAAATTATGTAGCCTAAATTAGCATCCTTTTAATTTTTTACATATTAATTCATCCTATGCTTGGAATGATATCATTCTATATATTTAATTCATATAAAATGTTTTTTTTTCTTAAAAGAAGAATAATAAAATAAAAAAGAAGGACCATCTGTATTCAATTCTGGAGAATGATGGACATTTTAGACATGGTAGTTCCAAAGGACTGCAAAGCAGAAATTAATCCCACTGCCTGTGGAGTTCTGAGGATGAGCAGGGCAGCAGATCTCATTTAGAATCCTCCTTTGCCATCTATTAAGAAGTGAGCATGGCAGAGCTGGCCATGGGGGAGGCTTTTTGATTCTCAATTCCTCTGAACATTGTCAGTGTTTAATCAATAGCTAGTCCGGGCATCATTAAACATGTGCTCTCGGTTCAAGGTCCTCTGATCGGGATGGTTAAGGGAATTGCTCAGTTTTGCTGTAAAGTGCAAAAAAGGGTGCCCACATTCAGGTTAGCCTACTTAAAAGAGATACAATTTTAAACTGTATTGCATTAAGTGAGACCTGTTTTAATGGGTCACATGGAATATCAATTATTCTTGATCTCATAATTTTTGCTTCAAATGCAAGATGTATCCTACTGAATTTGAGATTCTGCACTTATTAATTTATGCTTGCTACAAGGAGAAGGGTTAGCAAATACGTCAGTCACTGGAATGAAGAAAGCTTATTCTTCCACATCTTAAATTTTGTAGTTCAATGATTCCATACAAGTTTAAATTCCTTATACCATGGGCTTAATCAACTGTGTAACAAAGGCAGGACAGTCTGTTTCAACATTCTGAGTGGGGCTATACAGGTTTAATATACAATTTTTTCTTCCTAGTTTTACTCCATTGTTCTGATATGTGCATGATATGGCACTTAGCAAAACCTTCACTGGTCTCGTGGATATACTAAGAGATGAAATAGTGTAGTTCTTACACCACAGGGTCTCATAAAAGTTATAATGAGAAATAAGGAAGATTATTAAATCATTTTCTTTTGGAAATAAGAACAGGTTGAAATTAGACTGTTTTCTAACTTAAAGAACTTAAAAATGTGAGTTGTAGGAAACAGGACATTCTCCACAGAGGAAAGAGGACTAATTAATCAGATGGGTATGAAAATAAATTTACATTTTTTACCCTGAATCCAGGAGAAATATTGAAATCTTGAACATTTTTCCAATGTGCAATATAGAAAATGTTGGAGGCAGAAAATCAATCAAACCATTCCACTGCAATTATTAAAAGCTTGAGTCATATACTATATTCAGTTCTAAAATAAATGAGTGCGGGCACTGAGATACTATAAAGCAGAATAGGAATAGCATTCTTCATGCTATTGTTTTATAATCTATGAATCTCATTTGGTAGGGACCAACATGATGAAGGTTTCTAGTAAATTCGAAACCATACAGTATAAATCCTTCAAATCAAATTTCCAACAGTCTCAAACAAGAATAAGTCATGGAATGTCCTTTTTATTACAAGACATTGGATTATTATTAGACAATCCAGCAAAGTTTTAGAACTTGATGCAAATCCATGTACTTCAGTTGCATATTCAAATGATTATATTGACTTTGATAAAGCCAATTTTAAAACTGTGAAAATTACAATTTCAAAATTAAAATTTTGAAAATACAAAATTTTATAGCTTAGAAAATATTATATTTTATAAAATAAACTGTATACAGTTAAGTATTCATAGGAAAAAAGACTGCTGCTTCCTGGCATTTATTCTTCACTATTATAAAATTTCAAAATGTCAGATTCTTTAGTCCATTCTTAAACGAATAATCTCTTTACCAGGTTCTTCAATCCCATATAGGATGAACCCATTTTCTATACAACATGGCAATGTGAGCCCTTCACATTTTAATTATGGTCTTTTCCTTCCTTAAAAAGCTTTAATAAAGTCCTAGCACCTTACTTTTGCATAGACACAAATTTTGGTTTGTTTTTGCACAACTGGATTCAGTGGGTCAGCAATACCCAAATAGCATGTACTGGATTTCCTTCTTACAACAGGGTGACTTTCCTCAAGTTGTTTCAACTTTCTAAGTCTCACTTTTTGCAATGGTGAAACAGTGACAATAGTGCCTACTTCCAGGGTTTGTTATGAGGCTTAACTGAACCAGTGGGTATAAAGTGCTTAACACTGTGCCCCATGCTAACAAGTGCTTCATAAACATTAGCCATTGTTATCATTCAACAACATGTCCACGTTCACAGCTTGTAGGCACAAAGCTGGGATTTTAACTTAGAGCTTCTTGGTGCCGAGGCTTATGATCTTTCTGCTGTGCACTCTGTATATCAGATGTCTTAGGGGAGATTTGAATGGATGCTGGCTCCCATTCAATTCATAGTCAAATCCTCCAACATGGGACTGTAGTATGGAATTTCTATATTGTTGATTGAAGTGAGAGCAAAAAGATTTAGACACCAGACACTGGGGAGGCAAGGTTGATATTCTGTTGAGAAAGCTTAAGATTCTGACTTGTATTCTTGCCATGACAGAAGGCCAAACTGCTACAGTCCAAGCACATCTATGGAATGAGTCAACTTTGTACTTGCCAAGAGGGAACATAGAGCATCTTCTCAAACTCTAAATCTTGGGACGAAATAAGACTCTAAATTGCCATACTCCATTGACTAGAAGAGAGAATCTTATCAAAGATTACATAGCAGATGTATTTAACAATATGCCCAGCTCCTTCTTCCCCTTCAAAAGCTTTCCAAAGGTGATCTCAAAGGCGTGATCTAAACTAGATCTGGGGAATGAAATCAGAGTCTGAGATTCTACAACTTCTGTGATACTAACCTCTGAGAACACCAGTTACAGTACTTTATAAATGAAATAATAACATCTGCCTCTTATGGTTGTTTTGAGTATTAGAGATAATATTTTAAAATCTTAGTAATTATTATTACTACTACATGTGGCCAAAATGACCTACAAACTATCTGGATTCTACTGTTAATCACTAGTTTCATTAAAACATCTCAAGTTGAATAGCTGGAACATGCTTAGTGAGACACAGTCTCACTAAGTTGCTTAGAGCCTTGCTAAATTGCTGAGGCTGACCTTGAACTTGTGATTCTCCTGCCTCAGCCTCCCAAGTCATTGGGATTATAGGTGTGCACCACCATGCCAGGATTGCTCAGCTTCTTCATGGCATACAGGACAGATGTTTGAGAAGAGCTGCTTTCCCAGGGAAGGCTCCTTCTCCCAGCAACCTGGTCCCACCCACACAAGCTGACCTGTGGGGCCAGAAGACACAGACCTTGATGGTCAGGTCAGTAGTTACAGTTCCCTGAAAAACTTTCAGAGTCATAATTCACAATATATTTGTAGAGTACCTCCTTATTTGTTTCTCAAATTTTAACCCTAACTTGGGTTACTTGTTTAACAACACTTGCACCTTGAATTTCCATCTCTCATGTTCAGAATTTGTGTGCAAACCTTATAATTCAGCCTGAGTTTCTAGATGTTGACTTTCACCTGTGTTTGGTTTCTTACTTCTTGCTCTGTCCTCAGGTTGAAAATGATGACAGAGACTCAAATCACAGCCTTGCCCTTGACCATCATTGGTAACCACATGTCTTTTCTTTGTGAAGTGACCACTAGACACCAGACTCTAGGTCTGTTAACTCTAGGTATCCCTCCCACTCTTGTGATGTGGAGCCAGTCCTTGTCCTCCTGAAAAACTGTCCTCCCCTCACCCTGGCAAAGGCAGCAATACCCAGGATTTTAGAGGACTAATATGCAAACCATTCAGCTGAATGACAGGTTTATATCTCTGGTACAGTTGGGTTTTAAAATGTTGTCCATGATGTCACTTGCTGATTTCTGTGAGGATTCAGGTAACAGCTGTAGGCTTGAATTTAGTATTTTTAAATCACATTTATATTTTGCTGACTTCCAAAGATGATTTGAGGCAGTGAACAGAGTAAAACACATTTATAATAGAACTACTAAGGTTTATAAGGAGAGGAATAAGTACAAAAATAACCACTGCGGAGAAAACAAGCATCATGCCATGAAGTAGGGTAGAGATAGCTAAATTAAGAATATAGGTTAAATAGGGTCCCTGCAATTAAACCTTCAACTTAGTGTCAGGTTTCCTAAGAGGCAAAGTCATGAATTATAAATTTCTTCTTATCTAATTAAAAGGAGATGATCATGAGGGAGACAAAATGTTCCTATTTCTAAACAAAACATAACTTATTGCTAGGATCTTTATATTTTGAACATTGAATTAATACAGTCATGAAATAACATTAAACACTTTATTTCAGGCGCATGTTAGACACTGGGGACACAAAAGAAATATTAGTGGGAGAGACAGACAAAAAGTGAACCCTTTAGAGTTTGTTGTGAGAGATTCCATGTTAGGTTTATGTCCTGGTTTGATGTGGTGGAGTGAAAAGAATACTTTACAAGTCCTATCTTGACCCAGTTTTGAAAACATGACTGAAGTCTCTTAGTTCCCCTTCACATGCAGTAAGCTAATCCCATAGGTTGGCTATTTCTCCTATCGGGCTCTAATATGTCTGGATTATAATGCACATGTCCAAATGCTAGGGTCCCCCGAACACTTAATACCCAAGAGTAGCCCCTTCTTCCTTTGGCTTGTGGAATTTTTCAAAATAATCGGTCTATAAGAAGATGATGAGACTGAGTCTATCTCCACTCTGTTAATGTACATAAGCAGCCCCGGACATTTCCAGCATGTGGTTACCCTGCCCAGGGTACAGCCAAGGGTGCAGCCAAGAGTGCAGCCCTGCTCTGCAGCCCTCTCTCATTCAGGGCTGTAAGAAACAACAGGTTATGGATTTCATCTGCCTAAGTGCCTCTAGGTTATGTCTTGCCTTCAGAAGAATCTTTAAACTTATGAAACAGGTGGTGTATTTGATTTATGAGTAAGGGAGCAGATCTAGGAAGTCTTCCTAGAGGAAGTGACTTCAAACTAAGGGCAGACAAACACAAGTTAAATTTAAAAACAGGTAGAGAAGGGGAAATCATGCATCCAAACCAGGGGAGGAGCAGGCACAGAAGCAGGGGGTTGTGGCAGGTGGAACACTAAGTGAAAGGTGTAGGATGGGATCTTCCTGGTTCACTTAGGGAATTGCAACTTTTCTTTGTGACTGATGCTAGAGTATCAAGTATGGAGTAGAAACATGACAGGTGAGACAGAAGTAAATAGAAGTCAAAGTCTGAAGCATCTCTTAAGCCACTGGGGGCTTGGGGTTAATTCTAAACACTAGGTAGAAATGAGAAAGGGTTTCAAGGATGGCAAAATAAATTTTTTATCTACCTACCTACATACTTACCTATTTATTTATTTATTTATTTATTTTTGTGGTACTGGAGATTGAATCCAGGGATGTTCTACCATTGAGCTACATCCCCAGTATTTTTTGTTTTGTTTTGTTTTTTATATTGAGACAGATTCTCCCAAAGCTTTTGAGGCTGGCTTCAAACATGTGAGCCTCCTACCTCAGTTTCCCGAGTAGCTGGAATGATAGGTGTGCATCATGGTGCCTGGCTTAATTTTTAAATTGGATGTTTAAAGGATTGCTCTGGCTATAGTTAAGATAATGGACTAAAAGGGGTATGTATAGAAAATACCAGTTAACATAAATTGCAATAAACTTTTCTGAAATTATAAGGACCTTAATTAGAGTAGTCATAGTGGAGGTATCTCTTTGGGGAATGTTTTGGTGGTGGAGTCCATTTGCATTACTGAGGAATTAGATGTGTAGAGCCAGAGATGAGAAGCCATGAATGATTTCTAACTTTGCTAGCCTGGCCTGGACAAAATGATTTCTAACTTTGCTAGCCTGGCCTGCCTCTGAAAAATATCCAAAGGCTTAAAATCAGCATACTACAGTAACACAGCCATATCAATGTTTATTACAGCTCAGTTCACAATAGCTAGATTGTGGAACCGACCTAGATGCCATTCAACAGATGAATGGATAAAGAATCTGTGGTATATATACATAATGGAATATTATTAAGCCATAAAGAAGAATAATATTATGGCATTTACAAATAAATGGATGGAATTGAAGAATATCATGCTAAGTGGAATAAGCCAATTCCAAAAAACAAAGGTGGAATGTTTTCCCTGATAAGTGGAGAATGATATATAATGGGGGTGGCGGATGGGAAGGGAGAGAAGAATGGGGAAACTTTATGTAGAAGGAAATGAGAGGGAGGGGGTATAAAAATGGTGGAATAAGACAGATAACATTACCCTATGTACATGTGTGATTACATGAATGGTTTGAATCTACATAGTGTGCAACCATAGAAACGAAATGATGTACCCCATTTGAGTACCATGAATCAAAATGCAGTCTGTAAAAAAATTTTTAAAAAAACTTTAAAAAAAAAGGGGGCGGGGGAACACAAGGGAAGAGGAGAGTTGGGGTGGGTGGGAAAGGAAGACTCAGTTATAGACCCACCAGATTGGCAATGCAAGAGGACATCCTCTAGGAGGGAGGGACTCAGGCAAGTAGTCAGATCTGTGGGTTGAGATAACAAAGAGAGTGAGCTCATCTAGGGATGCTGACTTGGGCATCATTCCCCTCTAGCTAATTGAGGTAGGTAAAGCTTTGTAAGTGAAAATAATCACAGAAGGAAAAAGAGGAAGGGACAAAGTTTGAATTTTGAAGATCATGAGGACTTTCATGGTGGGCCGAAGTAAAAGACTCCATGAAAGAGGTTATGGAATCATCATAGTGATGGAAGAGAACCAAGAGAAAATTGTGACCTACAAGCCAAGCGGAGAGAAGTCAAGAAGGAAGGAGAGGTAACTACTTTCAAGATATTAAGCAAAATAAGGACTCAAAAGTGCTCCTTGAACTTAACAATGAATCATTTATAATAACTGTGGCAAAATGTTTTAGGAAGGAGGTTTTTTTTTTTTTTAACATGGAGAGAAAGAAAATGATCATAGAGGAGAGAGAAGGTTCTAAGGCAGAGGTCAGGATGGGATCTCAGATGTAAGGAGATTCGTCTTAAAACACAGTGGAGCACATTTTCCTCTGAGTGAAGAGCAAAGCAGAGATGGGGTTAATTCTTAGGTTTCTGGGTGGGATTACAATGTAGGAAGTCCCTTAGCTAAGGATTTGTTTTTCTCTGCAAAATAAAAGACAGATTATGAAATCACTGAATTCCCCGCAACCAGAGCAAAAAGATGTCTCTATTTTTGTTGGTTCAGAAAATTCAAACCCTGAAGCCCTGTGGCTCTCTTCTTGTCGGTAGCTAGAAGCTATATGGGGATACTAGGTTTGGATTTAAGTTTTCTGTTTCTATCTGGTATTTGCAAGCACCTACTCTGCCTGCTTCTTTGAGATGCAGGCAGTACTATTTTATGTTCAATGTCTCTTTGCACTTTGTGCCCTGTGAAAATGCACCAGCTGCCTGATGCTCACAGCCTCCAGTGCTTTTGGAAATAGGGAGATATAAATCTGCAACCTGCTGATAAATGAGAATGGGAGCATTTCATCACATAGTCAAAATGTAGTTGCAAACATTGCTCTAAAAATAAAAAAATTAAAAATGCAAAAATGGAGGAGTGTTAAAAGGATGAATGTATGTTTTAAAAATCCATTGTCTTAGTTCATTGTGTTGCTATGACAAAATACCATAGTCTGGCTGGCTTATAAATAACAAAAATGTATTTCTCCTAATTCTGGAGGCTGGAAGTGCAAGACCATGGCACCAGCTGATTATGATTGTCTGTTAAGGGTCCATTCGTCCTTCTGTCTGCATGTTCAGGTGGTAGAAGGGGCAAAAGAGCTCTCAGGGCATCTTTAAATAAGGGTACTAACCGCATTCAGAATGGCTCTATCCTGATTACTTAACCACTTCACACAAAGGGCCCTACCTCCTAATACCTTCACTGTTGCATTAGGAGTTCAACATGTGAATTTGGGGGGAACACACATTCTGACTATTGCACCTTCCAACAAAGATGCACAATGGAAGCTATTCTAATCACCAAAGCAAGTTTGGAACTATGGTGTCTGACCTTCCATGATTTTGTTTAGTACCATGATTTATGGCCAACTGCAGGAATTAACTGATGTTAATTAACTGAAGTGCTTGCTTGGTGTCAGGCACTGAAGCAAGGATTTCATCTGTACTGTTACTTTCCTCACTGCACCCAGCATAGAAACTGCTAGTTAACAGAACAGATTGAACGGTTAACTGGCTAGATCAAAGCTACATAGTCTGTATGTAAAAACTACATAGTAAGTTAATACTATTATTCTGAAAAGGAGGCAAAATTTTTTCCCAAAATATACTGTTCTCAGATTAGCATTATTTTTTCTCACAATCCTAAACCCCATAATATATTTTCATAAATGAGTAATTTAAAACTAACCTCTGAGATTCTTAGTTGCACACAATGAAGAATCTCCCATTCTCTGCATTGAATGAGTGCTCTGATTGTGGGAAAATAATGTAGCAGTAGATTCATAATGGCTATAAATGATTGATCTAGGCCACTATTTATTGGGCATTTGTTGTGTGCCGGTTACTATTTTAATTTCTTCACACTTGAGTTCATCCCACGTGGTAGGTATCCTACAATGCATTATGAAGTCAGTGGTGAAACACAGGGAACCAAAATTAATTACTGCTTAACATCAGGGTTTTATTATTTGATATAATATGTACTATAAAATATTTCTAAATATTTTACAAATTGAACTAGAAAAAAATCCTAAACCTTATCCCGAAGGGTGGCATGTGAAGATATTTCCCACAGTGAGAGAAAGAAGAAAAGGCACTTACGAAGTATGAAGACCACTGTGCTAGCATTTCATTGCTTTGTCTTCGTGTTTATTCTAACCTCAGGTACAGAGAGTGAAATTTATCACAGTGAGCAGTTCAAGGGAATTTCTCATCACTCTCTGATCCTTGGAAGAGCTCCTTGTTCACCTTCAGCCTCATGGGTAATAACCATTCTTGACCACATATCTTTACAGACATTCTTCTGTAAGATATGTGCTCTTGTCTGTAAGATATGTGCTCTTGTGCAATGTATAATATTGATCATTGTAAATTATTTTCCTGGTTTTATTAGTGATAGACACAAATATCAAGACAGAAATGATACAGCATCTGAAAATCAGAAGGACTGAGTAACTGGGCCAAGATTGCACAATTCTTACTTGATATAGTCAGAATGCAAACTTCAGTCTGTCTCTATCTAAAACTGCCAGTCTTATCTTCCTGACTACAATCTGTAGAAAAATTTTAGGGAGAAAGGGGAAATTCTAAATGTGTTCCCAAAGTTCAAGTGGATGGAAAGAGTTATTGAATTTAGTTTAATATTCAAGACTCTGGATGGAAACTTAAGTTCATCATTTTCACCAAGGCCACAGAATGGGGACAAGGAGAGCAGAGGGGAAATGATCCTTAAATTCAACTTTCAAGAGTTAAATTTAACCATCTACCACACAAAAGTGCTTAATATTGCGAGGGTGATGAATTTGATAATGACGGAGAAATGCCATCAATCTGACAAACTAAACAAATTTTTTAACCTGACATAGCCCTATTGAAGACATCAGCTGTCATCTGAAATGAATTCTGTTTCTAATTTGTCTTCATAAATAATGCAACTAATTGAAAGGCAGTTACAATGAAAATCTTTAACCTCTTTCATCTCCAATTTGAGGGCAATGTCTTCATATTTCCTAGAAAGAATCTTCTTCTCCTCTTATTAAAAAAAAAAAAAAAAAGTAGACATCATTGATCAGAACACTGAGATCAAAAACAAAAGAATCTATTGTGTGATGACCACCACTTCTAATGGTTTTATCAACTTTTTTTAAAATTCAATATTATCTTAAAATATGAAACGCATGAAAAGCTGATACTAGGAAATTTATTCAAGCTACAAGTTTTACTGAGAATATCATTATTTTAATCAACTTTCTGTTATACCTTCTTGCCACCCAACTTCTGCTTACTTATAATTAAAGTATAACATTGACTTTTCCAGGTCAAACTCTTACCAACATAGAAAAATCTTTAAATTTTAGTTTCTGGGTAACCTTTTGTCTTTTCTTCTCCTTTAGTAAGAATAAAAAGGGACCATTGAAGAAAAACAGATCCTGACCATTCCTAGCAACTAGAAAAGAAGAATGCTTGTGTTAGAGATTGAAGTAATTAAAATCTCCTTTACCTGAATTTTCTCTATTCAGACATCAGTAATTTCCATTTGCTTATTTTTGAATGCATATGTTAATAGACCTATGTGCCAAAGGTGTAAAAGACAGGAAAAAGAACAAAGCAAGCATTAAAATTTTCAATCATTTCATTATTTCCCCCTCAGGGAAGGCCAATTTCAGCAAATATATCAGAGGAAGGACATGATTCTGAATGAGGATTTGAGCTGGTCATCTTTCACAAGATTTTTATTAAAAATGGAAATTGAAGAATGATTTTATGTGATATATCAAATTATAGCAAAAATCTTACAAGTTGCTGAAAATGCAGATAGCACAGCTCAATACTAAATATTTAGATAATATAAATCATTTTAGTATTTAGCCACTGGCTATTAAAAAATATTCACTGAAAATAAATGAGTTCAGCCTACATTATTACTACTTATATTTAGGTATATTTACTAACACCTGCCACTCAACAATGAAAAAATCATGAGTTAAAAAAAAAATTTAAGAAAAAGTATATTTTGTAACAGACAGGATATTGGCAAATGATGAACAGGTTTCGATTTTTCCCTATGAGCAAACCAATCTGGACAAAATCCTAATATCTTCTGATATTCTGTTATTATATATCAAAGTCGGATGAATCTGACAAAACATTTCTATGTAAAATATATGAAAATACCACAGTTGAATGTCATCGTCGTGTACAAACACAAGATATTAATTTAAAAAAATAACTGGGTAAATGGTAGAAAGATGAATAGAGGAAAGGGAGCATGGGGCGGGGAGATGGAAGGGGAAGGAGAGGCCCTGGGGACTGAATTAGAACAAGATCTATTCCATGCTTGTATAATTATGTCAAAATGGCGTCTACTGTCATGTATAACTAAGAAGAACCAATAAAAAATAAACTTAAAAACTCTAAGAAATCCTTAAAATAAAAATGATAAGTATTTTATAGGTTTTTACTCACACATAAAAGTAGAGGAGCAAAATGAAGACAGATCAGAGAAGAGACAACTAGGGGACACTAGAATAGCAAAGGATGAGGATCCCAAGTCAGACCCTGGTAACTAGGTTAAAAATACAGGGAGGCAGCAGTTGAAAGTACAAGTTGTGCTGTCGTAAAGTCAGGGGAAAAGAGAAAATATAGAAGAAAACTAGTGCTCAACAGTCTCAAAGACCATCAAGAAAAGACTGTAAAAACCCCTTCTGGAACTGAGAATTAGGAGGTCACCAGTGCCTTTCATTTGATCAGAAGCACAATTGCACATTACAAATATATATATATATATATATATATATATATATATATATAGTCATGAAAGCAACACAAATGACATGACATTTCTTAAAGAAGAAAAAAAAAAAAAGAATATCTTCAGTTGAGAATATCCACAGAAAGCTTAACAGGACAGATGACATTTAACATACACCATGGCAAGTAGAATTTTGATAGAGGCCCGGGGGTGAGATTTATTGTAGTTTAAGAGTAAAGTAAGGTACTGAAGTAGAGAAATGACTGACTTAGAGAAAGGAGAGCAGTCAGGGTATTTTGGAACCTATTTTCAAAATGTAGAAGAGAAATATTAAGTATGCAATTATAGGTTGATGACATAAAGTTACTTTCTGTTATAGATAGCTACTGTGAAAATATATTGTTTTAAACTTTAGCTTCATTTACTAAAACAGAATGTAAGAATTTATTCTAGCAGTGTCTTTATTATGTTCCTAATCTATCTTTAAAATATTTATCATATCTTATTTGAAGTCATTGGATAAGGAGTGATATTAGCCAGATTTTCTTGAAACTGTTTTTCTTTCTCGGAGAGAAAGTTCCTGGATCTCTCTGGTTTAGAGTCTTCTTATCTCTAAGGAAGGAGTTGGGGCTGGATTATTCCTTGAATTCCTTCTAGATATGCTTCTATGATATGGAAAGCAGTATTTTTGCAAAAGCACCACTGAATATTTTTTTCAATAAAACATTTCTTAGCCAGTCATTTTTATTAAAGTGGGATGTAAGTTTCTCACAGTTTTTTTTTTTTTTTTTTTTTTTTTTAATTAAACTAGATCGTGGAATTCTCATACTGTTTTTATGCTTGGTTGTTTTAAAGTCTTAGTTCTTTAAACTTTTTTTTTCAAATTTAATTATAGTTCTACAAGAGAGTTATTATGCACAATCCAATAGCTTTAGTTAGTAGATGATGTGTAAGGATTTAGTGATTTTGGAAATTCTATAAAATTACAGCACTTTGAAGAGGAAGTAATTTTAAGACAACTTTATCCGATTTCTACATTTAACACACAAGAAAACCAGAATGTAGTGAGATTGAGTGACTTGCTGGAGTTCACTTGCCAACTTGAATTCCACTGTACCACTGTCCCTAATCTACATGGATGAGATTTAATCAGCAAATTAATATGAACATAAACATCTCTAAAGATTGCTAAAATCTAGTTTTTGTTTGGTTGTTGTTTTTTGCAGTACTGGGTATTGACCTCAGAGCCTCACACAAGCTAGGCAAGTACTCTACCACTGATCTAGATCCTCAGCCCTTTTTATTTTAACTTAAGACAGGGTCTGGCTAATTTGCCTAGGTCAGCCTCAAACTTGTAGTGCCCCTGCCTTAGCCTCCTGAGTAGCTGGGATTATAGGCATGCACAACTACACCCAGCTTCGTTTTCCCTGTTTTAAAGTTGTTGGTGTCCAATCTTGGTGATATTTGTGTTATTGCAGAACAAGGTAGCACTGAAAATCTGGCAAGGTTTGCACTCTTCTGCTTCCCCATGCGGCGCCTGTGCTGTGCCACCAGCCAAGGGCAGTGGTTTTCACTTGCTGTGGCTGCTCCTCACCCGAGGGACATCTCCCCAAACTGGCTTTCCTGATGCTGCCTTTCAGGACCATGACAGTGGGCCAGATGCCATGCTACTCAAGGACAGGAACCCAGGCCCCTGGCCTGGAATCTTATTGACAAGAAGCCGTAGGTAGAAGCAGTCATGAACAACTTGGCCTCAGCCCTTATGGCAGTATCATAAGTCAGTATCCTAATGTAAGTGTCATGAGAATCTCCCTATTACACATCTTGTTTTAAAGTGCCTTCAGAAAGACAAAAGGATATATGGGATATTTGGGACTACCACAGACTTCTTTAAGAATCTGAGAGAAATTATAAGCCCTTCCCTCCAGGAAAATGGCATACATTCCAAAATTCACAAAGTCATTGGCTCAAACTGAGGCCACAAGGCCAAAAATCATCAATTTCCATAGCTCCATCTTCTCTTTTGTGTCTCTACCACCAATCATAACGAATTTCTAACATAACCTCCCATTAAACATCAACCACATTTCTCAGTCTTCGGTCAATTAAATATCCTAAAGGAAAAGTGAGACAATTCTGTTTTCCTGTATTTAAAATCAAATTGACTCTTCCTATAATCTAAGTCAAAACAGACCAATGTGACACTTAGTTCTCTACAGCAAAGCCTTTTTTAAAAAAATAAATGAACAGTTGTCCTCAAGGTCACATTATCCAACTTTAAATACAAAGTGCTTAAATTCTTCTTGAACTCCTTTTAACAAGATTGAGGTAATTATAAACTGTGTCAAATGAATCTCTTGAGAGGACTTTTGAAATAAACACTTCCATGTGTACATGTGACAATAACATCAAAATTTCCATGAAGGTCAGGAGCTGGGCTTTCAGCCCAGTACTTTCTGTAGAATGGAATCCAAGGGGTTAAAGACTTTGAAATAATTACAGTCATGAATTTCCTATTTCTCATTAGCTTAATTCACTCATCATATATATACTTGAATCGATTTAATTTGCATACTGTATTGAAATTCTGCATAAAGAAATCAGTTTATAGAGTTGCAAATAAGCTATTATCATAGTGTCCATGTACATGTACAATAAGAATTGCCTTTTAAGAAATGGGAAAAGATAAACCATAATATCCTTATCCAACTCAACTTTTGACCTGATGTCATTAAAACAAAAATTGGAAAATTCAAGGGCAGTGATGGTAGGAAAAAAGAGAGCTTAATGATTTTACTCAGAAATAGCTAATAACTTCCAGGGTTTAGAAAACTAATTATTCTTGTAAACACAATTTAGTTGGTAACTAGAGTGTTTATTTTGCCTTATCACAAAGACCAGATATCATTGATTCATATAAATCACTACTTTGCAAACTATTTTTATATCAGATACAAAAATTTACCAGCTCAGTCTTTCCTGATAAATACCTCATCTGCAAGTATCAATAATCCTGCTGCTACTAAATATTTTGTGACTCAGAGAATTGATAGAGATAGCTTAAGGATGCTACCAGTGGAAGACTTTACAAGGTTGAGATTGGGGCTGAGAAAGGGAATCTCATTGCTGAGACCATTAATCCTGCCTAAAGAAGAGGATATTTTGATTAAATAAATATGCATATGCCCCTGTTCCACAGCTTGTGCTTACAGTAGATACAAACATTATAATATTGGGCTCCCCAGATATTAGTACAATTACTTGACTTTGACTTTGGAAAAGTATTTTTTTTTTTTTGCTAACATGTTTCATAACCTGTTTTCTCATGCCAAAATTAGATTTATGACCAAGATATCTTCAACTGTTTACCTTGGTCTTCTCTTACTTCATATAACACATGATAAGATATAGAAAGGGAGAAAATGTTATGAAACTAGGGGAAACTGACTGACTTCTATTACAAGTTTCATGTAGAATAAATTATAAGACACCTATAATCTTGGGTGGGTGGACTAGTTAACACATTCTATCTAAATAAAGCCAGCAAATAAATGTGCTACACAACATGCTATATTTTAAAATGATGGTTAATTTTAATGGAGACCTGGAGTTAAAAACCTAATCTATTGTTACATCATCTTAGGATCATGACTCAAATAAAAAACACATTTATGCACATTACTTCAGTGAAAACAAGAAGGAATGTTTATACATTGTAAGGCTATCACTATTATTAAAGTTTATTCCATTTCATCTGTTTATAAAAGTAACATGCACTCATTTTAAGAAATTTATAAAATTTAGAAACATACAAAGAAGATAAAAATAATAATCCCATCACATAGAAGCTATATTTAAGAACACTGTGATGCAAATAAATATAATGTAGATTCAATGTGTGCAGTTTAAATTGTGCTTGAGCAACTCTATGCTCTTTGACATATAATGTGTTATATTTCTGAGGACTGAATTTTAATCATGACTCTGGTTCTGAATCCAAATCTAAGCCTGGTTTTAAATAAGAACCTTAGAGCTAATAATTACAACAGCTCAGCACCCTCACTTCATTGTGGCTCTGTGCTGTACATAAGCATAACTAACAAATTATACTTCTCTGAATACAACAGAAATTATATGCTACGGAAATACTCCCACATTTGGAGATTCATGCTTTGCTTTTGAATGTTAATTTCTATATTTCTTTCCACATATTTCTTTTCTTTCAGTCTTTTAATAGCGATTTTTCTTTTGATTCTACAAGACAGCATTGTGCCTTGAGAACTATCAGCTTCTATGGATATTTCCACAATAGGAAAACCTTTTCTTCCTGTCCCCACATGGGCAGGTCGATTTTCATTGAAAATGGCTTCAAGCTGGTTCTAATATTTACTCACTTATGCAGGTGCGTGCATCAGCGTGGAGTCTGTATCCCGTATCACATTCACAGTGGAAGGTGCCCAGAGTGTTAATACAGCTCTGCTGGCAGCCTCCATTCACCACCGCACATTCATTGACATCTAGAGGAGGAAGACAGATGGCCAGGATTACAATGTCATTCCAATGTCAGCTTTGGAGAAGTGGCACAATATTTCTGTGATACACAGTATGTGTTGTATTGTACACAGGCAACATCTCTGTGGCCACGAATCTTTGCCTGTTTGATCCACTTTGCTCTACTATGTAAACAAGAAAATGTAGGTAAAAACTTTATGGAGCTTTTTAAAGCCCAGAAACAATGAACCTAGGAATTGTCTCACAGTTTTCTATTCTTCACACACTAGATAATTAGATAGCTCCAAGATATATAGATATATCCTTGTGGAAGGAAAACTGGAGGGAAGAATTACAATGAGCTACTCCATCCGGAGCAGCACAAACTAGTAGATAAACACCTATTATTGGTCTGACACTGTTGAATAAAACCAGTAATGGAGTTAAGACCTTGAATCTCCTTCTCATATGCTGCAGTAGACATCAGGGCAAAGACAGATAAATTCAAATAAAACCATGGTTTGGTGTTCTTAAAAACATATCAATACATTTGCTCCACCGATTCAGCTTCTTTCTTCTCATTCAAGCTACCATTTTCTGAATTACCATGTTTATATGAAAGATTACTTTATTTTTAGAAAAAAAAAAGTAGGTAGAGGTCAAGACTCATGATCACCTATGTTTTATGACACAATATTCATTTTTCATTAGAAAAAATCAATTCATCTCCCTGAACCCATAGTTATTTGTGCCCTATTTAATCAGTACATATATCATAAAAAGAAAATATCCACAAGGCTAGGGAGGGATTTTCAGGTAATCAGATGATGAAGAACTTCTAAATTTTCTTGTCTCAGAATTAAAAAAAATAAAAATCTATGTCATTTGGTGAGTTCCAAAATAATAATCATCTTCCTACATAGGGTGGATTTGTAGCCTGGAGAAGTACAAGTCCCATGCAGAAAATGTCCTCAGTTTTCCTGCTTTTCACTCCAGACTTTGCAGCAAAGAATGTTGGGTGTGAATATTCTTCACCAAAATATAAATCATCCTACTAGACAATTAGCAGGATGAAATACATCAAGTGACCTTAATTCCACAAGGCAAGATCCTTATTCAAGAAGACATCAACACAGAATGAATAATATTGCAATGACTCACAGCACCTGTTCATGCTAAATCTCATGATATGTAACAAATGTTTATATAATAGAGTTGCAAGGTTTTGAGTGAAAGGAAACAAAAGAACTTTCTTTTACCTAGCATTGCTTTTCTTCCTTTTGTTTTGTTTTATAAAAGGGAAGAAAGTATTATGAAGAACATATTAAGACCCTGAACAAGTCCTACACTTTAAAACCACGAGATCACTATATTTTGCACAATTTAGTATTTTCCTTCAAAAATAAGTTAGTCTGGAGTAATTCCTGATATTTTTAAGGAATTTTATTTTACAGATAAGAATTACTGACTTTTCAAAGGACTAGAATTTTTATTACGTTTTGAGTCTATGATAACCAAACCTCTAGGTCTTTTTTCATATAAACTAATATTAAACCAGAACTCTCCATTTGTTGCCTATACTTTATGCAGGACTTTAATATTTATGCAGGCTAAATTTTTATCTTTCTGTCTTTAGGGCATTATTCTGCAGAGTTGAGATATAATTTGAATCTTAACTCCATCAACCTCTGACTTAGATATCCTTCCCAAGTCTTTTATTTTGGACATATAAATAAAACTCTTAATTCCCAAGAGTATTTCATTTCACATGATAAATGACTTTGCCACCATTGAGAATTATTATAGCACACTATTTATATGTGCTTGAGAACACTGAAAAATATTTTAAAGCATGTTCACAGATATAAATAATTGCTCCTGAGAAAAGGAGTCTGAGATGGGTGGAAGGTAGGGTGTACTGGAGTTGAAGGACAAAGAGGTTTCTGTCACATGTATTGTGTTTTAATTTTTTTCAAGAAAAAGTTATCTGTGTGTTACTTTCATAACAAAAAATGATGTTGAAGAAATTGACTCACCCACAAAGTTTTAATAGGTTTTCATCAAGACACAAAGTTAGCGAAAATAAGAAAATCACTGAATCCATCCCAAAGACAAGAGGGGGCAGAGATTTTGAGAACAAAAATTTTTTCAGTATGTTTTTTTTTGTTTCCACATTATTAATGAACACCAGAATTAGAATTAAATACTATACTTTGTTAGAAACAAACACATGCTCACACAGATACACACGCAAAGCCTATCCAAACTTCTCTGTACTGAGTCAGATGGTCTTGGGAAAAATAGTTTGACTGTTGAATCTTATTAACCTGTTGCCTTACCTCCCTGAGACTCAATTTCTGCATCTGTCAGTGGTAACAGTGATCACATGTACTATGCTTAGATTCCTTTTCTTCTCTATTCACATTTAAGATTTTGATATAGATTGCTAATTCTTGATTGCATATAGAAATTAAACAACCAATAATTTTACTTCACTAACTGTTAGAGCTTAAAAATGTAAGACCATAAAAGGAGAGATGTGAACTATACAGCAATTCAGGGCTAGGATATTCATTTTTCTTGGGGTGAGAAGGGAATGCTCAAGGGGAAAAATGAGAATTGAGTGCTTGGAGAAGTGGGTTGACAATCCATAGATGCAGCGGTTAGAATGTGCACAGTGTCTAAAATTCATCATTTAGATCTGTCAGGCTGGAGAATAGGGTTGGTAAAAGGAAATAGTTGAGAAACAAACATAAAACCTCTTTTAATTAATTGGGATAGTAAAGCATTCCTCTTCTTGATTAACAATACAATACACTTCTGGGCAGGTTGAGCCATAATAGGCTGTGTTCACACAGTAGCAAAGCAAACTTATTAAAAGTTAAAAAAAATCAATCATTTATAGAGTGGTACCAAATGCTAAGTAATTGGTTTGACTTTCTTTTTCTTTCTTTTCCTTTTTTTTTTTTTTGTTTCAGAATATACTGAATTAGCTGATTATTTGGACATTGTGTAATCGATAGTTCTCAAACCTGGTAGCACATTAGAATAACTTGGATACCGTTTAAAAAATACAGAGATTGTTCAATCCTCAGTACCATAAAGAAAAAAAAAAAGGGTTCCATCCTTAAAGGGTCTTATTTAATTGGTTTGGGTATAGGCCTGGGAATCAAAACATTTTAAAAGCACCCTAAGTGATTCTAATGTGTAGCCAGAGCCAAAATCACATTGTGTAGACAGTACTTTAATTATCAGGGTATTTTGTTATGAATGCAGATGCTGATTCTGTAGATCTGGGGTAGTGAATAATAACCTGCATTTCCCATTCAATTCAAGGTGATTCTGATGCTACTTGTCTGTGGACCATATTACAAGTTGCAAGAATAAAGGCATATTTAGGCATAACTGTCACATGAATATGGTGTTTGGCTCAACTTCTTAGTTGCTTGACTGACTCAGACCATTTCAGTTCAAATCAATTCTCAATTCAAATACTTAAATATATTAAAAATATACATATTAGAATAAATAAAATTATAGAATATTTTAACTATTTACTACAAACCTCCAAAATAAACTATCAATATTTTCCACAATATTCTTTCTGATAATTAATAACTTTAAGACAGTTTTGGCATTATTTGTTGTGAGAAATGATTCACTTTTGTAAAACATGAAGGAAACTTTGCTTCTTTTTTGATAGAGTATCTCTGATATAGGATAAAACCGGGTTAAATTGCTGTGATATTAGACACTTATGCTGAAGCTGTCAGAAGTGATTTTCTTTTTCATCAAGATTCTGCTCAACAGAGTTAAAAACCAGAAATGTCAATATTACATTAAAATGTTATTATCAAGTATACTTCATCTGAAGAAACAATTTCTCAAAAAATTTTCTGAGTTATATCTTCATGTTAGGTGCCTCCAGAAGGCCCTGCCCTTAGAATTGGAACTCCAGGACACTGCTGGGAATAATGACAAAGTGATTAGAATTTTTTCAGTATTATCACTATGATATGGACCTAAGATTTCAAACTATAACAGACTATGAAAAAATCAACTATGTCTGCTATTTTTCCTTTTAATATCTTTTCTGCTATATTTATCTCTCCAAATATGTCCCCAGATGGGCACAGAATCTAATAGCTTAAAGGAATTCACTTTATTATCAAGTGCATTTTGCACATGAAAGCTCTCTGAGACAACAATGATCCACATTTGTTACCAAACAACAAAAATTGCTTCATATTATTTCTCTTAGATTTTTGTAACCATTTACATGAGAACCAGAGTAAGACAAATTATTCTTCCATTTGCATTTTAATATACTGTTCTCAGAGACCTGTTCATTTAAAAAAAGTATCCTTGGGTTTGCTTATGTTGAAAATTGCATTGTGTAAGAGTTAAGTGTAGAGGAAATATTGAATGGTGTGGCAAAAACACCACTAGGTTTCCTATATGGCCTTAGTTTTACTAAGTGGCAATTACTCCAGATATCAAAACTTCTGACTTTTGCTTATAATCCTATAGTGTGTGATAGAATGAGCACCTCGAGGTCAAATATCCTTTTGTATCAAGCATTTATGGCATGGACTAGTCACTCTATAAAAGTACTGTGAATGAATGAATGAATGAATGAATGAATGAATGAACAAAGGAATAGCTTGAGAATCATGCACAGCACTCAATCTTCCCATCTTCCTATATTCATCAATGAGATTTCTCAGAATTGGGTGCTTTGACTCTGTTTATTCTTTCTTCACTCTTGGAGCAGACACTTGATGTTCATTTCTCATTAGTCAAAAGTAGCTTTAAACTTCAGGGTACAATATAACTCCCAAATTGCTGACGAACACTTTTAAGCTTTGGTTGCCTGCTTAGAATTTTTCCAGTTTTCTCCTTCTCACATTCCAAATAACCTTCAGGTTTTCCTTTGGAAACTGCATCTTTCATTTTAAATATGCCAGGCAATTTATATGGGATTGGTGAATGCAGTCCCTCTCCAAAAATCCCAGTGGACTTTACTTGGTATAATCTCATCTCCATTTATCGCAATGGTTGGATTGGGTTATATCTGTTTTAGCATGGCTTTCTTGCAAAGTATGAATGAATTCAGATGTGATCCAACCAACATGAAGCTCAATATATAGGTAGGGAATCCTGGGACATAAATACTCTATTGCTCTGGAAATTGTAATGTATACATGAAAGATATTTTGCAGTAGCCACGTGGCTTCCATGAATGAGGCAACATTAAAGATAAAGTCAACAAGTGGGATCACAGATGACTGGAGTTGGATCCCTGATTGAACAATACCTGAAGTCCTCACTACTTCTGAACTTCTTGGTCAAGTGACTCAATAACCATCTTTTGTTGTTTAAGCATCTTTTTTTTTATTGTAAACAAATGGGATACATGTTTCTCTGTTTGTACATGGCGTAAAGGCATACCATTTGTGTAATCATAAATTTACATAGGGTAATGTTGTTTGATTCATTCTGTTATTTTTTCCCTTCCCCCCACCCCTCCAACCCCTCTTTTCCCTCTATACAGTCCTTCCTTCCTCCATTCTTCCCCCCCTCCCTAACACTAACTATAACCCTAACACTAACCCCTCCCACCACCCATTATGTGTCATCATTCACTTATTAGCGATATCATTCGTCCTTTGGTTTTTTGAGATTGGCTTATCTCACTCAGCATGATATTCTCCAATTTCATCCATTTGCCTGCAAATGCCATAATTTTATCATTCTTTATGGCTGAGTAATATTCCATTGTATATGTATACCACAGTTTCTTTATCCATTCATCAATTGAAGGACATCTAGGTTGGTTCCACAATCTGGCTATTGTGAACTGAGCAGCTATGAACATTGATGTGGCTGTATCTCTGTAGTATGCTGATTTTAAGTCCTTTGGGTATAGGCCAAGGAGTGGGATAGCTGGGTCAAATGGTGGTTCCATTCCAAGTTTTCTAAGGAATCTCCACACTGCTTTCCAGAGTGGCTGCACTAGTTTGCAGCCCCACCAGCAATGTATGAGTGTACCTTTCTCCCCACATCATCGCCAACACCTGTTGTTGCTTGTATTCTTGATAATCGCCATTCTAATTGGGGTGAGATGGAATCTTAGGGTGGTTTTGATTTGCATTTCTCTTATTACTAGAGATGTTGAACATTTTTCCATATGTTTGCTGATTGCTTGTAGATCTTCTTCTGTGAAGTGTCTATTCATTTCCTTAGCCCATTTGTCGAGTGGATTATTTGCATTCTTGACGTAGAGTTTTTTGAGTTCTTTATAGATTCTGGAGATTAGTGCTCTATCTGAAGTATGATTGGCAAAGATTTTCTCCCACTCTGTAGGCTCTTTCTTCGCATTGCTGATAGTTTCCTTTGCTGAGAGAAAGCTTTTTAGTTTGAATCTATCCCAGTTATTGATTCTTGCTTTTATTTCTTGTGCTATGGGAGTCCTGTTGAGGAACTCTGGTCCTAAGCCAACATGTTGAAGTTCTGGACCTACTTTTTCTTCTATAAGATGCAAGGTCTCTGGTCTGATTCCGAGATCCTTAATCCATTTTGAGTTTAGTTTTGTGCATGGTGAGAGATATGGGTTTAGTTTCATTCTGTTGCATATGGATTTCCAATTTTCCCAGTACCATTTGTTGAAGAGGCCATCTTTTCTCCATTGCATATTTTTGGCCCCTTTGTCTAGTATGAGAAAATTGTATTTATTTGGGTTTGTGTCTGTGTCCTCTATTCTGTACCATTGATCTACCTGTCTATTTTGGTACCAATACCATGCCGTTTTTGTTACTATTGCTTTGTAGTAGAGTTGAAGATCTGGTATTGCGATACCCCCTGCTTCACTCTTTCTGCCAAGGATTGCTTTAGCTATTCTGGGTTTTTTATTCTTCCAGATGAATTTCATAATTGCTTGCTCTATTTCTGTAAGGTACATCATTGGGATTTTAATTGGAATTGCATTGAATCTGTATACCACTTTTGGTAGTATAGCCATTTTGACAATATTAATTTTCCTATCCAGGAACATGGGAGATCTTTCCATCTTCTAAGGTTTTCTTGAATTTCTTTCTTTAGTGTTCTGTAGTTCTCATTGTAGAGATCTTTCACCTCTTTTGTGAGATTGATTCCCAAGTATTTTATTTTTTTTGATGCTATTGTGAATAGGGTAGTTTTCCTAATTTCTCTTTCTGAAGATTCATCACTTATGTATAAAAATGCATTAGATTTATGTGCATTGATCTTATATCCCGCTACTTTACTGAATTCACTTATGAGATCTAAAAGTTTTCTGGTGGAATTTCCTGGTTCCTCTATGTATATAATCATATCATCAGCAAATAGGGATAGTTTGAGTTCTTCTTTTCCTATTCATATCCCTTTAATTTCTTTGGTCTGTCTAATTGCTCTGGCTAGAGTTTCAAGGACGATATTGGAAAGAAGTGGTGAAAGAGGGCATCCCTGCCTTGTTCCAGTTTTTAGGGGGAATACTTTCAATTTTTCACCATTTAGAATGATATTAGCCATGGGCTTAGCTTAGATGGCCTTTACAATGTTAAGGAATGTTCCCACTATTCCTATTTTTTCTAGTGTTTTGAGCATGAAGGGGTGCTGTATTTTATCAAATGCTTTTTCTGCATCTATTGAAATAATCATGTGATTCTTGACTTTAAGTCTATTGATATGGTGAATGACATTTATTGATTTCCTGATGTTGAACCAACCTTGCATCCCTGGGATGAAACCCACTTGATCATGGTGCACTATCTTTTTAATGTGTTTTTGTATGTGATTTGCTAAAATTTTGTTGAGAATTTTTGCGTCGATGTTCATTAAGGATATTGGTCTGAAATTTTCTTTCCTTGATGTGTCTCTGTCTGGTTTAGGTATCAGGGTAATATTGGCTTCATAGAATGAGTTTGGGAGGGTTCCCTCCTCTTCTATTTTATGGAATAGTTTGAGAAGTATTGGAATGAGCTCTTCTTTAAAGGTTTTGTAGAACTCGGCTGAGAACCCTTCTGGTCCTGGACTTTTCTTTGTTGGTAGGCTTTTGATGACTTCTTCTATTTCATTACTTGAAATTGGTTTATTAAAGTTGTGTATGTCCTCCTCGTTCAGTTTAGGCAATTCATATGTGTCTAGAAACCTGTTGATGTCTTCGAAATTTTCTATTTTGTTGGAGTATAGATTTTCAAAATAGCTTCTAATTATGTTTTGTATTTCAGTTGTGTCTGTTGTGATGTTTCCTTGTTCATTCCGAATTTTAGTGATTTGGGTTTTCTCTCGTCTTCTCTTTGTTAGTGTGGCTAAAGGTTTATCAATTGTGTTTATTTTTTCGAAGAACCAACTATTTATTTTGTCAATTTTTTGTATTGTTTCTTTTGTTTCAATTTCGTTGATTTCAGCTCTGAGTTTAACTATTTCCTGTCTTCTACTACTTTTGGTGTTGGTCTGTTCTTCTTTTTCTAGGGCTTTGAACTGTAGTGTTAGGTCATTTATTTTTTGAGTTTTACTTCTTTTATTAAATGCGCTCCATGAAATAAATTTTCCTCTAAGTACTGCTTTCATAGTGTCCCAGAGATTTTGATATGATGTTTCTTTGTTCTCATTTACCTCTAAGAATTTTTAAATTTCCTTCCTAATATCTTCTGTTATCCATACATCATATAATAGCATATTGTTTAATCTCCAGGTGTTGGAATAGTTTCTGTTTTTTACTCTTTTATTTATTTCTAACTTCAATCCATTATGATCTGATAGAATACAAGGTAGAGTCTCCTTCTTCTTGTATTTGCTAACATTAGCTTTGTGGCATAATATATGGTCTATTTTAGAGACGGATCCATGTACTGCTGAGAAGAAAGTGTATTCGCTCTTGGTTGGATGGTATATTCTATAAATGTCTGTTAAGTCTAAATTATTGATTGTGTTGTTTAAGCATCTTGATTCTGTTGCTTGTAGGCAAAATCATCCTTTACATACACGTGGTAAAGCCAAGTGTGCAGAAGGAAGTCATTTACTCCTGCTCAAATATAACATCTGCTTTTCAAAGAGATGTTTTTAATTGGTAAAATGTTTCAAAATGTGTTTCATCAAGGGTCTAAAAAGTATGCTTTCTATTTATTCTGTGTAGTATCTATTGGGGAAATCACATTACATCAAAATTTGAATTTGGGCGTTTGGAACAAATCCTGGTTCATCTGTGTTACAAATGCTAAGGGTATATGAAACTGCTTGTACAAGGTCATGGTACATCTCATGGTGCCAGGATTGGTAAAATGTTTTCCTGAGTCATTTCCTCCTACTCTCGCTCTATATGATCCTTCTGTACCATTTCCCCTCAATCTTTGTCCTCAGTTTTTTTTTTTTTTTTTTTTTTTATTCTTTTATGGGTATTTACAATGTGTGGTAGCATGACACTCAGATCCCAGCTAGTAGGAAATGAATAAATGCTGGTACCTTTGTGGATACTATTATTTCCCTAATTTCTCCCCAGTTTTCTAACCAGAACTTCACTAAGCAATCAAGGTAGACTATCTCAGCATAAAGCACATACTTCAGAAAAGAGGGAAATAGAACTTTTGAGAAAATGACAGTACTAAAGCAAAGCTCAAGGGACTTGTTACTTTGTGATGAGGATAGGAAAGTGTGCCCTTTCATGGAAAATGCCATTAGTTTGGTCTGTGTAAAGATTAAGGTGAAAAAATATAAAGCTAGAGGAGTGCCTTCATCCTGATCATGGAGAGTCTTTTACACCCTACTAAGGAATCACCGCTTTACTTTATAGGCAATAGGCTTTAACATAGGGAAGGATAGATTAGAAGTGTGAGAAGTTGATTCATCACTTCGACAAATCCAGATGAAAGCTGATGAAGATCTGACTGAAGCTAGTAGTAGTAGAAGTAGAGAGATGTGGGCAGATACAAAATATGTTAAAGAGAAGAAATGCACATGAGGTTGCAATTAAGCAGAAATGATGAAGGAGAAAGATTTCAAGGCTAATTGCCTTGAGCAATTGGAAGGATTTAGCCATGGGATTTGCTGAAATAGCACGATTGGAGAAACATTAGATATTAGAGGAATAGTTCAGTTTGGGACTTAAATGACTTGATGGACAAGTGAGATGGAAACTTGGGGATATCTATTAGGCAACTGAGAATGTGGACTAAGATCAGGAGTAAAATATCTGTGGCATATTCAATTACCATCCATTGCCATGTGCATCATTGAAATAGAATTCCTATTGATAATTTCCTCACACATATCCAATCTAATGTCAAATTTCACTGCATCAGATTTACTTTCCAATACAAGTCAAATCTATTCACTTCTCATCTTCGCTATAACCACACTAATTTAACCTCTGGGGATGGTTCAAATAACTTAAGAACAACTCTTTCCACATCCACCACTGGGCCCTCTAGTACCTTCTCCATTCTATATCAGTGATGTATTAACAAAAATGCGATCGACCCCCTCAACCCTCACTCCTGCTGCGGTTTTATACTCTCTGATCACTTCTTATAATAGCTCTTAGGGTTAGACTGAACACCAGCGTGGTATGCAAGTTCTTGCATGGTCCAATCTCCATCTTACAATGTTTTAGCAATGCTGATGTTCTTTAAGTTCCTTGAAAACTATCTACCTCCTTTTACTTCATCCTCATATATTTTACATAGTATCTATGTATTCTATAGATGTTCACCCAAATACCACTTCAGAGAGGCCAGCATTTTTTTTTAAATCTAGGTCAGATTTGATTTGTTATACTTTCTTGCAAAAGTCTTTCCTTTGGACCTATGAACTTGTCTGTTGAGTTAGTTCCTTAAGTGTGAGTTAAGATATGCCTCATTATAAGTTTGAATACTAAGGAGAAGATTTGTCATTGAGAATCCCAAATTACATTAATATGTGCCAATAGAAGTATATGTTAGGAGAGAATCTGACACAGGCCCTATACCTTCTTGCTGGGTATGCTAAGAGTGTATGGCTCAGATCACTCTTTACCCAAGCCATTTTTCAGGTCTGTATTTGCACGGAGAAATGAGCTAACATCTCCCTTAAGAAAAAGAGCAGCCTTGTTCCCACTAATATAAAAGAAGTAGATTCCCCAAGGTCAATGTTTCCCTGACACATGGTAACCAACTGCACACACAGGCATCCATAATAGGCCCTTTGTGGCACTGCTGTGGGATTTGGGGAAACATGGGGAATTGACACAAACAAATGAAACTCTGGCTACTGCTTTTGCCATGAATAATAAAGTCCTTCACTTTTGACCTAGGAATCTCATGTCTTCTGTCAGCATCCATGAAACAGTAGCAACTTAACTTATTAGCATGAAAGTAGTATAAAATCCCAGACTCTACATATTTCTTGACAGTATGAAGGATAAAAACCACACATAGGATCCTCTTCTACTCTGGATTAAAGTAGTCTGTTGCAGAATGAAAGAACTTGAGGATCCACAGAGGATGCCCCTGTTTTTATGCTGCTCTACTGATGTCTGTTGATAGCTTGCAGACCTGGAATTATTAGTAAAGCATGATCCAGGGTAGATCTCTGTTCTATTCGAGCCTGATTTGACAACCTATTTCTTTGTGTTCACTCAGAAGGGAGGAAGGAAGAGATGTCATCTTGCCATGCCTTCATGTGACTTTAAGGAACAGCAAGGAAACAAATATCCAAACCAGGAAACCAGTAACTTTACTATCAGCTCTCTGAAGTCTGTTTTGCTTACTACTTTATTTCTAGTATCTATTTTAGTGCTTGACTTATAGTAGTTGCACCATAAATATTTGTCAAAAAATGAAAAAAGGGATTGATAAACAAATTGACAGAAGAAGAAAGTCAAATTAAAAGCAAATGAGATTAAGAAGGAGGAGCAAGAAAAGGTAGAATAGGGGAGGGGAGTCTTCATAAAAGAGAATGAACAACTGTTTTAATATTGCTAAAATTATTTTATTACTGCTAAAATAAAATGGGGATGGCAGATAATCTGGTAAATTTGGCAATGATAAGATTTTCCTGGTGCCATACAGAATGTGGGTAGCAAGTTAAACACTTGGGGATCTCTAATTCTTTAGTTTTTTCCCCAAGCCCAGAGTGACCTATTCTTTCTTCCTTATTGAAAATGATGCAGCCAAGGTCATGTTTTTTGGATCTGTTATGTTTCTGCCTTACCTATAACACGACTCAATATTATCCATGATGACCACAGTGTGACAAGGCTCTGTTATATTGTGATACAATATTGTCATCACACTCTTTCTGTGTGTGGGAACAGAAAACATTGAAAAAAACAGCATGTGCACAGACGTACTAGAAGCATCAATTTGACATATACTTAAGGACACACAAAATTGTTTTGAACTTCATGATTAAGCAAAAGAAGGTGGGTGGGCCAGTGAAACATGAGCAAAAATCTATATAGCTGTTTTGGCCTAACCAATTGCCTCTACTTTCAAAATATACTGATTCTCCTCCAGTTTTCAAAGAAAATCCAAATACTCTGGGGGCGAGGGGCGTTAAGGACTAAAGATGACATTTCCCGGGATAAATGAGTTAACATTTTCAGAAATAGAAACCTTGAAACAAACTCATAGTTCACTCACTCCCTAGGAAAATGAATGGCATGTTCCTCTGAGATTTTACTTGTTGGACAGTGACTGTTTCCCTCTGTTTAAAACATGACTTTAGCTTTCAGATGATGATTAGAAAGCATTTCCCAAAGAATGGGGTATAGAGGAACCATAGGAGATAGGAAAACCAATATGGGTCTGGAAATTGAAGGCAAATAATGAATAATGTCTGTCTGGTTGACTACTTGCTGATTAAGATAACTGAATTGATCTAGATATTATTCAAAGACCCTTTAGAAGGCCTTGAGTAACTAACTCAAGTAGTGTCAAGTTAGGGAAAGACATCTGAAGTTCTAGATTTTAAGAGGTCATTGCTTGGAAGGTTCAACTTTTCCTAGGTGTAGGACAGAGTGCACTCTGGATTCTGTTAGATAATAGAAAAATATAAGGAAAGCTCCCAGGCCCAAAGCTCTTTCTCACTGACTGAGTCAACAGGAAAACTCTTCTAGGAAAGCGAATGTATGACTAGAATTCTTCTTTCAGTGGCTTGTTTTGATTAGGTTTTATTTCCATGTGTCTGAGATGCAGGGAAGAGGAAGATATCTAAGAGAAATGAGGGAGGGAAAGACAGACCAGCTGGGACAGCCTCAAGGTCTGGCACAGCTCATGGTCACGGGCATGTGGGGAAGCAGGACAAGAGTCCACAGGCTGGCAATTAAGATTCAGAAAAGGAGGTCAGAACCAACTTCTCTGTTCAGTATCCTCCAATGGGCCCTTTTTAAGTGACCATACTCCATATCCCAATCAAAATAGTCAAGTTAGTTCCTTTAATAATATCCCCAACCTTATAGTTTATACCATGGATGGCAGTTTGATTGTTATAATAATCATTGTAATAATGATGCATCAGTAATGACTTTGAAAGACTCTTGTGATACTTTCATCTGTACAGAACATTTTTCCTCTTCTGTTTTTTCTTTCTTGTGGGCTGGGACAAAATAAAGCCTGTTCCCACCCCTCTGCCCCATGGTCACCATCACTAAACCATAAGGTAGACACAAGACCTCTGCCTGGGACAAGCCAAGGACTCCATCTCTCTAGCCACAGTGAGCAGTTCAAGAATGGGCATGTGACCCAAGCCAAATGAAGCAGAATCCTGACAAGTCCGTTAGGAAAGAAGCATTATCTTTTCTGTGGAATTACCAATTATAAAGACAGGGAAAGCCTACAGATTCCAGGGGATATATTTTCCACCACAGGCAGAGTCTACCTGAGAATACAGATACCCCAGTGGGAAGCAAATTCAAGAGATGGAAACAGACAGCCTTCTGAAGACAGGGTTTAAGTACCCAGATAAAACTCTGCCTGATGTCTTATGTTCTATCACACAGAGCACAGCTGAATGTTTTGGTTACTTGTTCTAACACCCCCCAGTTAAACAGCAATAATAGCAAGTTAATGTGATATGGATATGTCTCAGGTGCAACCAGATGAGTTTTGATTAATTCATGTATCATCTCAAAATGAGGCCATCATTTTGGATGACTTGAGAACATCTTTAGGGAAAAACATCTGCTATTCCATATCCCCGACGGGAAACTGCTTTGTCACTGCTTTGTCTCTTGAATCCCGATGAGATAGGAATTGTTATTCTCAGGATATCTCTATGTCATTATTCATGTTTATAATTGTATACTTTAAATAAGGAGGGCTCTCAAATACTAGGGCAACAAAATATTTCCCAGAAAAGGTAAAGATTTTGACTGTGGCTCTGTCAATCCTGTCTGTTGACTGTTCTCTGGCCAACAGTCCTATATTCTGGATTCATCTAATAAAAGGAAGTAGCAGAAAAGGAGTTGGCATGCTTGGGTTCCTATAATATGCTGCACACTTACGTATTTTACCACCTTTTGTCCTTCCTGAAATTTCTTTGAGATAGGAATTATTATGAATTTTAAAGATGGCATTAAAATTCTAAGAAATTAAGCAATGTACTCACATTACTGCTGACACATCTGGGATTCAAATTCAGATAAAAAAATCAAATAATTTTGGATCCGTCACCAACACTCTTTTAAATAAACATGCTGTTCATATTATCATTGGTGGTTTAATAATGTTTGCTCTGCACAAAGGAGAATAAGATGAATGACTAGATGAGAGAATGTTTAGTGTAAACAATGTTAACAATTACCTTGTAAAGAATCTCTCTTCTTCCATTTCCACCACCAGATATCCATTTTGTTATCTCATTAGGGCAGCTGGATAGGACTTTGCGAAGTAACAATGGTAGACCTATCCACAAGATTTTACTTATATACTTAAATATTTACTTCTATATTTCTAGTTGATACTTTTATGAAAAAATACTTCCCTGTGTCTCAGAGCAAATAGAATAAAATAGTGTCTTAATTTGCAAGGCTGATTTCATAATGTTTTATATTCTATCACATTCCTTACCTAAGATTTCCCCCCTTGGAATATCAGATTATAATTGATAGAAGAGAGATTATAATCTGTGGAAGAGAAAATTGTCCTATGAAAGGTTCTCTGTAGAGTCCCACAGATACCTGTCCAACTTATGCTCAAGAACTTGACTGCTTAAACTTCTATTTTACATTTTAAAATATTCACTTTATTATTACCACTTGGGATACATATAATCTGCTTTTCTCTTTCTCTCTGTCTCTTCCGCCTCACCCTCTGCCACATTTCCTGCCTTCCTCTACAATGTTTGGTGACTTTTATCCAAGCTTCCATTTCAGGAAAATATAATCATTAATTACCTATTTTTGCAATCAATTACAAATAATAGGTTAATATACTGTATATGTCCAATAACACTTTATTTTGGGGAAAATCTGAAAGACCTCTCAAATTGCCTTGTTTTCTTGGCAAGTGAAATGACAAAATTTTCAGGAAGGAGTAGGAGATATAAAACAACTGATATTTTCTCTCTCTTTTGTAGAGATAGCAAGAATTTCGATTATCATGTTTAGAAACAACAATAAAATCTTGTTACTTTTCCTTCACCCTTGGGTTCAAAAACACATCAGTCACCTCAGTTTTGACCGACTTGCTTTTCTCTTCATGATGAGTCATACTGTCACACTTCTTTGAAGAGCTACTAATTTTTGACTGTATTCCAGATGCTGTGAACTTCATCTTGCTGAGTGCTGGATAGCTTTGTATTCCTCTAAATATTATTGAGCTTCGCTCATCAATATAACTTAGTTACTTGGAAACAGTTTGGTCCTCGTGGGCCTTGCTTTTCAGACTTATGTGACAGAAGCAGCATTTTAGTTGAGGGCTAAATACTCCAATACTGAGAAGAGATATTGATTATTCATTTCAGGGCTTCCTCATTATGAAGTTTTCTAGTCTGGTTGCTAAGAAAAGGCACTATTTTTATTTTTGGGGGGTGGGGTACTGGGGATTAAAGTCAGGGGCACTGGACCACCTAGCCACATCCCCAGCCCTGTTTTATATTTTATTTAAAGACAGGGTCTCACTGAGTTGCTCAGCGCCTTGCTTTGCTGAGGCTGACTTCAAACTCGAAATCCTCCTGCCTCAGTTTCCTGAGTCACACTGGGACTATTTCTGCCCTTTGTGCAAATACTGAAGGAGATTTTTTTTTTTTTGCTCCCTCAAATACTTTGAGTTCTTCATTCCTGAGCCTGTGCAGCCCCCTCACATGCATGTGTGGGTCAGGCCACTATATACTGAGCCTATTTCAGCTGCCCACAGGTGTAGGTGTGAACCTGTTTTCAGGCTAAAATATCTTTAAAATGGGATCATCACGTCATCCCCTTATTCAACTTTAATATCCTTCTAGAATTCCTCTGCTTTTCCTCTCTCAGGTAATTAAAAAAAAATACACGTGCAAATATTAAGTTTATGATTCTCCATGATAGGCTTATTTTAATTGTAGTTTACTCAGCCATTCTAAAAATGGTAACTTGCCTTCCTCTTTAGAAATGCCTTTCTGAAGTTACCTTGGAATATTCATTCTATCACATTACCAAACACATGGAATATAGTTATGTAGGAGAACACTAATGTATACCAATTACAATATATAAAATAACAAAAGTAGGACAAGGAATTAAAAATCAAATTCATACCCTCTTTTTTCTGCTTTTCTCCTTAAATCATTTAAGACTCCCAATGTTTACTCTGCAAATAATTTTAAAGAATTTAAATATACATAAACCCTTATCAGAGGACAGTAGAATAGAGCAAGGGAATCGGAGAGAGGGAAGAGGGAAGGATAGGGGAAATACTAGGGAATAAGATTGATCACATTTTGTTTTGTGCATATATAAATATGGCTTAATGAATCCCAGCATTATATATAATTATAATGCACCAATAAAAATATTCCTTACAAAAGGACCCTATTCAATGAGAAATATTCTGTGATAGAGATTCCTGGAAATTATGACTTCTGGCACACCCCTCTCCTTGTTTCCTTCTTTTAACTTTGAAGTCATGTCCTTCTGTTGAGGGTGATGGACCTGATGCAGAGTCACCTTATTATGCAAGCCTAGCCCGCTTTCTAGCCAGGGATGCCCACTGGATACCCTAGTCCCACAGCTTCGTACTCAATGGGCTCTGTCTCCATCTCACTCGTCTCCAGCTCCCCAACCATTCTGGAGCACTTTCAACCCGAACTGTTCCCATCTTCAATTCTCAACCCATTTATATTCCTCACTCCACAGTCCTTCCAACACAGTCTCTCCCTTGCCAATATTATCTATAATTTTGTCACATTATATTTCTCCAACAATTACCCAGGAAATGCTGGTCTTCAAATAATCCACCTTCTCTGTAGTTTGTTGTTGAGTTTTGCGAGAGTTTTGTAGTCATGATGACTTGTGTCTCTACAAGTGCTTTGTCTCCAACATCTCCTGGAATCCCCTGTGCTCAGTAACATCTCCCATCAACTTCAACAGTGATTGCAAACCCTATTTATTCTCTGCAACTTAACTCACAAATGTCACATCTCATGCTCTCAGTGACTAAAAGAAAATATCAGTTAGAAATAGTTCATGACCTTATTGCAATCCCAAGTAAGACTTTCTTTTATCATATGTCTATATCATAAAACATAAATTAACCTTAATTTTTATTTATCTATATTTTTCAATATTTATATATTTATTTTTTATCTATGTATATGTATATATATGTATATACACACACACACACAAATATTTATCTTTATTTCTTTATCTCAAATCTTGGCAAAAGAGCTATCTTTCCACCTATGTTTTTATTCTCCTAATCTTTATTGCTGAAAATTTCAAAACCAAAAAGTTGAAAGAATTGTTAATGAACATGCTCATACTCTTCTTATTGCCAAATTTTATTATTTTGCTTCTGTTTATCCTTTTTATCGTCTACCTATATGTTTAAATTATTTTGGAAACCTTTAAAAATAACTTTTGAACATCATGAATAATTCAATATTTATCTTTTAGGAAAAAAAAATTTTCCTGTACAATTATATTGCCTTGATCACACCCAAGAAATTTAAAATTGATAAAATAATGTTATAAAATATATGTGTGAATAGTATTATATCATAATTTAAGTGTGCATAAATATGCATAATATACATACAGGCATATATTATTATATTATTTCTTATTTCTATTCCTTGAAAGGGTCTTGAAGCAATGAATGACAATTGAGAACAAATAAAGACATCTGGATCCCAGAACTTAATTGTGGTTTTTTTTCCTGTTTTTCTTTTTTATTTATTTATTTATTTTTGGTGTGCATGTGTGTGTGTGTACATGTGTGTATGTCGAGGTAAAAACCCAGGGCCTTGCACATGCTAGGCAAACGCTCTACCACCAGGCTGTCTCCTCAGTTATCTAGGACTTAGTTTTTAATAATATTCCTTACCTAAGGAAACAGGGTTCTTGGATACATAGGTGACACTCCAGGACTGGAGCAAGGAAAGTAGAAGTTAAATCTAAAACATCTTTTGGTACCAGAGAGCTAGAAAGTACTCAGTCTCATAAATTCACCTATATTTAGAATTTAATTGCTTTTAATTTACCAAGAAATTGACATGGCAAATACTTTGACATATCTTTAACATCCCCTTCTCCATGCCCTATTCAGTTTACATTCTTGTTTTCATTAAAAAGTGCCCTCACTATCTTCATTTCCTCTTTGCTCACTCCCTCCCTGATCCATTGATTTTGGTTATTAAGACATTAATTCTTTGAAAGAACTTTTGGGAAAGTCACAAAGAAACTTTCAGTCAAATCCAATGAGCATTTCTAGTCCTCATTTTATTCCACTCTCCATCTTGGACATTGTGGAACATTCTTTGCTTCACCCTGTCTTGGCTTGCTCAGCAGCACTGTCTCCTCATTCTCCCACACACATTCCTCCTCCTGGAGACCCTTCACAGGTTCCTCCTTCTTTACTTTCCTGCGGTGCAATGCTCTTCTGAGTCCCTCACTTGTCCTCCAAATTCCTTATCATGGCGTGCAAAGCCCTGCATCTCACCTACTGCCAAGTAAACTAGTTGCTCATTTGGATGGGTAATCAGACTTCTTTTAATTTTTTTTTCTTTTTAAAATTTGTGCTTTTATTTCCCATCATGCTTATGTAAACTCTGGTCATGCTCAACTAACAATGTTGACTGGATATTCCTGAGCACTGGATCATTAGGAGGTACATTTCTAAACACTTTTCTAAATCCTCAGAGCAACCTACGTGGACACTAAGAAGAACTCCAAATTATGAAAGGGGAAATGGAGGTACATGGAATTTAAGACATGTGCCCATATTCACATGTCTACTGACCACCAGTACTACTTGTGGACCCTGCTGGTCTCATACCAGTGTCAGGTTGGCTTCTGTCCTCCTTGTACTGCAGTTTGTCTCTGGGTTTTATTTTTGTTCATCAGAAAACATGGCTCTTCCTAGCATGCATCTCTCTGCCCATTCTCTTTCTGGTTAAGATACCTTTTAGAACTCGATTCAAATGGAAAGTTGATGTACCCTGATGTACTTCTTCTCTAACAGCAGTTTTTATAGGGTTCATTTTCAACAAATATTTGTTGACTGAAAATGAGCTACTGATTACACAATTGACTTGAAATAAATCAGTTCAGTTTGTCACTGTGTGGTTATTATCTAATCAGGGTCTCTCAGATTTTAACATGGGTGCAAAATACTTAGGGACCACAGTAAAAAGAAAAATCTGATTCTCTGATGTGGGGTAGGACCCAAGATTCTGCATTTCTATAAACCTCCAAGCCATACCAGAGTTGCTGCTCCTGGGTCACATTTTGAGTTTCAAACAGCACTTAAACTAAATTAATTAAAATGAAGTTTCCCAGAACTCAGAGTTCTGACATTGTCCTTCAGCTAGTCTCAGTACAAGTCGCAGAGCTTGCCTGTTAGCAAGCTCTACAGGTGAGTCTGATGTTGTATTCCAAAGACTACACTTCAAGAAACAGACCAAAAATCTAAGATTTAAAGCAACTTATCCAACAAAACTCTGAAGTAATTCAGAAATAAGTATTTTATTCCTTTACCTAATAAATCATATACAGCCAACATTAATGACAGAAAGGATATCTGAATTGCTACTAATGTATATCACAAAATCTTGTTTTTTTCATATGTTCAGGAAAATCAATAAACCACCTATCTCTCTCTTTCTCTTCTAGTAAGAATTTTAATGAATATGGTAGGAATCCCTGACTCATCCAGTTGTAGACTTTGAAAGAACCTTTAAAAATGAAGTATTCCCGACTCCTGCACACTATAGGAATCCCTTCTTTAACATATTTAACAAATGACAACCCAGACTCTAATTAAACACTTCCAGTTATTGGGAACTCACCAGTTAATCCTGCTTAAGTCTCTCTATCCCTCCTGCTGTGGCATCTTCTCCTTTCCCTAGTTCTTTTAAGGGAAAAAAATCCACAATTATGCATCTTTTCCACCAGGAAAAAGAATATTTTAAAACATTAAAAATAATATAAATAAGATAATATAATACAAACAAAATTATGTCTATTTTGCTAATTTATTTAGTAAATTTGATAACTTTTTAAGTTTATACTTTATTTCTATTGAAAATAAATTCTTTACGTTGATTTACGAGCTATACTTCCCTCTTGGTGAAACTTTTTACCTATTGTTTAATGACATTCTTCTGTTCTTTCTCTGCACCTTTTATTCTCTGTTGTTTATAAAAGCTAAAACCAGAATTTTTTTATTTAGTTTTCTTTTCTTTTCTTTTCCAACGGCTTTCAACCAAGCTTCCAAGAAAGATCAATTAAATTTAAAGTGCACCTCTAAATTATCAAGGACCTAGGCACTTAATTATAAATCCATTAATATAATTGTATTCCCTTTTAATGTAGTCACTTAACCTGTAGTTAAAAGTGACTTCTATTATTATAAAATAGCTCATATATAATCTGATGCTCTATTGCTTAAAATTATCTCAGAAATATTAACACTTGTAAGTTAAATATAAATGTGCTGGATTCAAAACCCTGAAGTTACTCTTCACAAAAATCTGTGATTATATTTAACTATCCCAACTGGAACAAAGTAATATTTCTTTTTACATTTCTTTTTAAATCTCAGTCAAATAAATTGGAAGTGAGAGAAAATAATTCAGGGATCTTTCCCTCTCAAAACTTAAGATAACAAAAATTCTTTTTACTCTAGAATTTACTTCCTAGAGAATTACTTATTAATGATACTATGTGGCAGATATGACAAAGCAAATGAATAAAATTAACATAATTAAACAGTCAAATGATACATGACTGGCCTCTATCTCTCAACCAAAGCACTGAACCTTTTATTTTCTGGAAGTTTTAACAACGTTAAGACCTAAACTACTTCTCAATCTGACCCAAAGTTTCCATTTATTACCCCATTCCTCTGACCACCATAATACTTTCAGAGGCCCACGCATATGTTTCAATATCTTAAAATTAAGAAAAAAATAAACTTTAAGATTAAAAAATATATTTTCTTTCTTTTTTTTTTGTCGGGATTTGAACTCAGGGCCTCATGCATGCAAAGCAAGCACTGTAGCAACTGAGCTATATTTCCAGCCATAATATTAACATATTTGTCTTTATGCCAAGGCAATCATAAAATGTACATTTTTTTTTTTAATTTTAGAGAAAGGGGTCCACTATAGGCCCACAGCCCACAAAACTCACAATGTGACTCTATTATCCACTCATTCCCCTTTGCCCCCAAAGACACTAACCAAGTACTGCATTATTGAAGAAACTATTACTTCCTATTCTTCTCATGTTGATTCTCTTTGGAATTCTGCAGTGATTATTTTAAGTTTTATATGTTTTACACAGACACACACACCAACATGAACACACACACACACACACACACACACTCAGTATTGACTTCATGGACAGTTGACCAGTGCAACTGCAAAGGCCTCTAACTAGAAGGACCTTGTTATGGTTTGAATATGAGGCCTTTCTCCCCAGGAACTCATGTGTTAATACAGGAAGGTTCAGATCTAAATGAATAGATTATGACAGCTATGACCTAATCAGTGGATTAATCCATTTGATGGCTTAATAATTTAAATGGGCTACAGTATTGGGTGATGCCTATAGGCAGGTGGGGAATGGCTGGAGGAAGTAGGTCACTGGAGACTCTGCTCTCTGTGCTTTCCAGTTGCCATGAGCTGAGCAGCTTTCCTCCGTCATACCCTCTGCCACAATGTCGTGCCTCCGTCAGGCTCAGAGCAATGCAGTTGGTAGACCATGGACTGAATCTCTGAAATTGTGAGTCCAAAATAAACTTTTCCTTCTATGTTGTTCTTGTCAGATACAAGGAAAAGTTAACTCAGGCCTCATGCCTAGCGCTTAACTTCAAAATGACCAATAATTTTATCTTGGAATTTGCATTTTGTAAGTGAGGCGGCCTTGGAGCATGTACCAGGGACTTGGAGCCTTAACTCACATACAATTCCACCTCTTACTGTTCCCTGCTGTTCACTGTTGCCCAGTATCCTCTTGCAGTTCCCCTAGCCCTTGTGGGTATCCGAACACATTTGGGAGAGTGTCAGGTAATGAAGAAACTCCATGGTATCATAGCAGGTTATAGCAGCAGCTGGCTCCACCCCAGGCTGGCAGCACCACAGCACAGTTGAAGGATAACTTAGTAGGGTTGAGCTTTCCCTCTACCTCCAAGCAATCCAGCTCCCTGAGAGTCCTCATGTAGTGGCTGCATTCACTTGGCATTTGTCTGTCTGTTGTGGAATGTCAGGGACCAAGAAGAAGTTCTCATTCTGAGAACGTTCTGACCTTTATGATAAGCAGCAGCCCAGGGAACATTTTGCGGTTGCCTCGCTCTGCACAAACACCCTGCAGCTGATGCAAACACCCTGCAGCTGATGGCTGACGGATTCGCGGAGCGTGCCCCTCCCCACTCCCGGCTGATAGTTCTGATGATATGGCGCCTATGGCGCCGTTCCTGCTTCTCTTCCGGGATTTCACCTTCCCGCCGGCGCAAACTTGCACCCTATCAGGAGCCCAATAGGAGAACACAGTCAACCAGCCTGCCTCTTGTCATACCCCTCATTCCTTCAGTATAAATACCCATGAGAACAATAAAAATTTGCAGCTTGATCAGAATTCCTGTCTTGCTGTCACTCCCTGTGTCTCTTGTCTCTTCATTCCTTCTCTCTTAGGTTCGCCGTCCCCCGTTGATGTCCCGCAGGTTGGGACAGCGGAAAGGGGCACAAGCTGATAGAAAGTGGAGACTGACTTTCCTGCCCCACGCGAGGGCATGTGTCCATGGAGCATACATTTGCTGAGTTGGTGCTGGACTCCCTGCAACCTGAGTGTATCCACGACTCACCTTCTACTTCAAGTATCCTCATGACCAAGTAGAAAACACCATGATGGCAAGGAAAGAAGGAAAAAGGGGGGCGGGGAGGCACAAAACAAATTTTTATATCTTTGCATTTAAAAATTTTTTTTTTTTTAATTTTTGGTTAGGTGCACACAATACCTTTTTTATTTTTTGTGGTGCCGAGGATCGTACCCAGGGCCTCACCAGTGCTAGGTGAGCTCTCTACCACTGAGCCACAACCCCCGCTTAGTCTCATTAACAACACTTTCCTCCACTACTTTTGAACAAAGGGTCAAACGTTCATTTTTCACTGGGTCCTGCAAATTATAAGGTCGCTCTGTTCTCCTCAGTTCCTAGGAGCTGTTCTCCTTTTATCTTACTGTGACCTAAAGCTAGTTAATGACTGCTCTCCTAACTTGTTTCTGTCACAAAATGCCTTTTGTCCACTCTTCTTCCTCTTCTTCCTATGGGTCCAAAGTCAGTTCTGCTACAGGACGCCCTCCATCTGGTTCTATTTCCATCCCCCAGGCTTCATAACATCAGTTTTCCCTTCAGCTCCAGTCTCCTCTCTCCCTTGCCACTGGTTATTTATCCCTATCTTCCATTTTTGCACCTTCCCTCCCCCCACCATTCTGCTACCCCTTCTACTCCAAAAGCCAGCGGTCTGACAATTATAGTCTTGGATTCACTGTCATCCCACCTGGTACTTGAACCATCTTGCCTTCCACACTGCCAAAATTGCTTGGTCAAAGGTTACCTATATCTCTGTTCTGTCAAGAAAAATTATCCCTGTCAAAGAGCTCCATGACTTAATGTTTAAAATGTAATGTTTATTTGTCGAAAGTTTGGGGTATATTGGTAAATTCCAAAATTTTCAGTATGTCCTTAATGTTTACCAAAAGGAGGCATCTAAGTCACTTCTTGTGCTAGTTATGACCCTCCATCTAGGTTTAAATCTCACTACCTTTCTTTACATACTCAAGGTTCTAAACAAGATATTCCACACATTATTGTAAAAGCTTTTTGCTGACTCCTTGCTCTGACTCACTTAAAAACCCTTCACTGGGTGTGATATTTTTCATTTTCTACATACCAAAATTCACTTCTCTCTGGTCCTAGCTAAATTCTTATCTACCATTAAGACTTTTTTGGTTCTTCAAGTAGAAATTGATTAAGTTCCCCAGAAAATGACTGTATTTTCTGTCCTTTCTTGTGGACCTTCTACCTGGCCTGTAACTATTTGTAAATACTTTGTATTGTCCTCCATTGAAATAAGTTTATTAGGAGCAGGAAACATGGATAAGTAGTTTTCTATAGTTAGCATGTACATTACTCAATTTCAGAGTGATTTGGCATTCACTTAATTCTTACGAATTCAGTGAGAAGTGTATTATCAGCTCCATTTGAGATACAAATGGAAACTGAAGCAGAGGTAGTTTAAGTAATTTGGGCAAGGTCAAACCACAATTAAGTGGCAGAGGCAGGATCCAAACCCACAGTTTCTGATGATAAATCTAGTACTCTTCACATTACACTATGTATAATCATTTTTATGTGATATAAAGAGAAACGAGCCCCGGTGCTTAGCATATTATCTTGGGCATAGTAGATACAAAAGAGAGATATATTAGTTAAAAAATGAATAATGTACACAAAGTATTCACTTAGAAGCAAAACAACTTGCTTAATTGATAAAAAAAGAGATGTAATAAAACAACTCACTTATCAAGAGACACATCTAAAAGAGTCAGTGGTGCCAAGAATATTTTTAGTCAAAGTTAAAACTATTCCAAAAAGTGCTGCAGAATGGACACAGATTTAAGTCTATCATAATTTTAGAGAGTGGAACTAATTCAAAAAGGGAGAACACTGTTAGCACCTGATGTGACAGTGTGAGAAAAATAATTTCCAAGTTTATCATTTAAGAGATTCCAACTGCAGGCAAACAAACGTAGATGAGGTTCTCAGTGAGAATTGAACAAGGAGGAGAAATGTGTAGGGCCTGAAGTGCTTTAGCAAAGAAAACACGCGTCTACCCCTGTGCTCTTTCTTCCACTACTGTTCTGAACGTGATTTTGTGGCTTCACAAAGGCAGCACAAATGAAAGAGATGGAAAAGTACAGGCTAGTAACATTCAAAGGGAAGCAAAAGCTGTCTGGATTCAAGCTGATAACGCTGAACTTGTCTAGGGATGGATTCTCTTGAAATTCGCACTTGATGCTCAAGAGGCTGTACCAAGAATTATCAGCTATAAGAAGGCACTCTAATTTAGCTTATGAAGCAGTTATTGCTCTGGTTGAATGGACATTGATTGGAAATTGGAAGAATGTGCTGTAGTGGGTCAGGATTTTATAATGCATGTCTCAAAAATGGGAAGTTTAACCCAACATATAAACTTTATTTAAAGGTAGACTTTAATTTATAGGATTGCACTTATTTATGAATAACCTGGTGTTTGCTATTATGTATTACCTAATGTTGTAGCAGAACCTGTCTTCTCAGAAAAAGAGAAAGCAAAGAAGAAGCTGTCTACAGAAAAGGAACATATGGAAGAGACGGATATAAAAATCTTTTAAACAATACAATAGAAGAGTTATTATAGAATTAACATTACAGTCTTAAAATCATTTAAACAAGAATAATATTTAGAAGAGAAGGGAAGGTGCTGGGGAATGAGGTTGATCAAATTCTCTTATGTATATGTATGAACCTGGCATAACGATTTCCACTATTACAGAAAATTACAATATACCAGTAAAAAATAAATTAAAAAAGAAGAATATTTAAATTTCTACACAAATTTAAGCATCAAGTAATAGAGAAAAAGTTTTCACTCCTTTTATTCTCATTTTTAAATTTCTTTTTCATTTTTATTTTCATTTCTAATTTACTTAGAAGGGAATAAATAAAATGATCCATCTATTTAACAAAATAAATGAACTGTAATAAATCAAATAAGCATATCTTCAAAGAACTCATGTATATGTTTTAGCATGATTATATAAAAATGGTAAATTCACCCTATGGAATATTATGCAACAGTTTTAAAAGAATAAGTTCTATTTAAATATGTTGGCAAGAAAATGTCTTTGTAATAATGCTAAGTTGAGGGTAAGAAAAGTTCATGAATAATGCGCATGGCATACTATGGATATATGCACTTCTCTCTCTCTTTCAGCATCTAAGTAGATATTCAAAATCTACACACACACATATTTATATGTGCACATATGTGTGTGTCTTTGTAAATGCTTAGATGGAGACCACTGAGAATGTACACAGAATTGATACCAGTAATTAAGTAAAGGAAGTATAAGCACAAAATGAAGAAAAGATTACTAAATTTTTTAAAAAATTCTCTTCATTATTTATACATATTCTAATAATAATGGATCACTTCTACATGTTTTAAATTATATGCACATTTTTGTCTTCAAAGTTGGAAACTGAAGTCACTAATGACACCTGGCTATTAGTCTCTATTTGTCAGATAGTGCACATATTACATAGTCTACATATAATTCATAGTTGTGACTGTGCCTCTGGTAGGGTTTTCTTTAAGTTTCTCAGTAACATAAGATGGATTACAAGCACAAGTTACTGCTCACATTTAAAAAATCAAAACTTAAGAAAAATTTCAATTATTTATCACAGAAGAGTTTTAAAAAATTTGGTATGATCAGAGAATGAATGTTCCTTTGCAAGTTTTAACGTATGCCCAAATGAGTACTATAAACAGATGACAGAGTAAGTTACAGCTAATCTCAGTAATGATATGGCAGGGTATGGGGGAGAGGGAGGTGGCTATTGTTTTTATTAAGGCATACCCATAAATTCTAAATAAAATATAAAGTTCAGAAGGAATTATTACATGTAATTCAAAACTGATTACTTTGTTGCTTTAGTTTTTCTTTTACATCTGAATCACATTTGAAAGTGGCTGGTGGAACATTCTTTTAGCTGCTCCACAGACAGTAATTATCCTCCTTCTATTCTAAATCTTTTATGCAAACCATATGGCACATTTAGAAATTTTGCAGGCTCTAATTAAAAGTGTCCATTCAAATTAAACAAGGTCACCAAAGAAACTATATTCAGACCTACTATTATATTTTAGGGGAACTATCCATAAGGAGCAACATACAGACCTATTGTCAGTTAGATCTATTGCCATCTTCATGTGGATTTGTAACACAAAATATCAGAAGACAAAGCACATAGAAGCTGGTCTCTGAAACATTCTAAGAAAACTAAAATGTCAGGGAGGCAAAGAAGTAGGCAAAGCAAGCAATAGCTGCTTCATCATTTTGTGTGACATAGCTGTGGGTGTGTCTTGACCAAACAGCTTGGTTTAACTCCCTGAATGTGTCTACACTCTGTTCGTGGTGGCTGCTTCCTGATATGTAATCCTAATGTCCCTTGAGGACTGAGGGGATCATCTGCCAGGTGCCACGAGCTCTGCACTCTGCAGTCCCTCAGTGTCACCCCTCCTGGGAAGCTGTCTTTGCTCAGGAGTGCCTCTTTATCCTAGGACATGTCCCCTTTTGAGGTGGCCCATGTCCAGTGACTTGCTAGTGTGGAGTTTAAAAGCCTGGCCTCTGGCTTCAAGTGGGAACAACTCGTAAAGACCACCTGAGCCTCAGAACTTGCCATGAGATGCTGAAGTTTTCATCTCATAGCTCCGTACTCCATTTTCTCCTCCCTGTTCCTTTTTCCCTACTCCCCCACAGTTGGAGATCCTAAGGGCACCTCCTAGATAATACTCTTGCGGGGTAATCTCCATTTCAGAGGCTGCTTCTTGTCACTGCTTATCTAAAAATCTCAGGCTGAAAATCAAATCAAAACAGAATAATTCACAAGAAAAAAATTAAAAATACAGTAAAACGTTAATGTTGGAAATGATTTGGTTTCCATATTTCTGTGAACATATATGTCTGATCATGTGACATATTCTTTGATACAACACTTTGCTATTAATTTTTAAGAGGGAGTCCATTGGGGAAACTTGAATTTCCTCTCTGAGTCAAAGCAAAAAATGTTCATGATGAAGGGAGATAAAAGCATGATAGGGACTAGATGTTTATTAAATGTAAGTAAAATTATCAATAATTGGAAATAAGTGGAAAGGTTACTTGAGATGGAAGCTTGTATTCAGGTCCTGGACAGAGCACCCTTGGTACTGCAGCTGGAGAAGACAACGCAGCCAGCACAGGAGTGACATCAAGAGTCAACCAAGAGTCACATAACCAACCTTTAGAGAAGATTCTTCTTAACAGGCACAGCTGAGAAACACTCCAAACTGTAAATTATTTTGATATGCTCTTTGAAAATAATAAAGCAGATCAATTTCTGGTGAAATCAGTAAAAGCTGATGACTTATAATACAGCTGTGTGAGATAATAGGGAAGACAAAGAACACTAATCCTCAGCCCACACGGAAAACCTTAAAATGAACTTTCTAAAACTTCCCTAAGAAAAGCCTTTTCTCAAAAAGGAAGTCCTGCAAATATTTTTTTTTAATTTGAGAATTCTGTTTACACTTTGAACAGAAGCTGGACATTTTTTTAGCCAACTGGAAAGGAGAAGATACTCTTCTTCGATTTCATCTAATTGTTAATTTATGCTACAAAGAGAACCCTACTTCTGCTTTTTTGTTAGAATCACCTTTATTACATCAATGCTTGAAAATTGTTTTGTATAAATCACCCACTATAAAAAGTTCGAATAATTTTAATTAATTCTGAATACACCAGAATCTTAAAATATCTGTTGTTTTTTGTACCAGGGATTGAACTCAGGGGTGTTAAACCACTGAGTGAGACCCCTACCCCTTTTTAAAATAATTTATTTAGAGACAAGTTCTCTCTAAGTTGCTTAGGGCCTCGCTAAGTTGCTGAGGTTGGTTTTTAACTTGCCATCCTCCTGCCTCAGCCTCCCCAGCCATTAGGATTACAGGCAAGCACCATGGGGCTTGGCTCTCAAAATATTCTTGAAATAAGAATAACATTTGGTATAAGTATAAAAAATTACAGCATATGGATATCAAAGATTTGTTTTAAAAACATATCACTTAAAAATAAACTTCAATATTTAGTGCTTTTCCCCCCTTATTAAAAATCTAATAATAGAGCTTTACCAAGTTAATTGTTCACAGATATCTTAGCCCAGAAAAATACCTTAGGTTATTCTTAGATTCCTACATCAAATGTACGTCTAATATTCTCATGAATATTTTTATAGATATTTGATACACATCTATCCAATTTAAATCACACATTATCAAAATGTCATCACAAAAGTAATATGCTGAATATATTACCAATCTTTGAAAGCTTTCCTTCTAAAAGCAACTTAAATATTAAAAAGCTACTGTTTTTGTCTCCTACCAAATTCACAAAGTTCAAGACCTTAATTTTTTTTTTCAATTAATATGGAGAAAAAAGAAGAAATCTAACACCTGGTTTTCAGAACACTTCTAAGCATAGAATGGAAGAAGCAAATGAGTTTTCAATATAGTGAATACAGTCTAGCATGCTCATTAGCATCTTATCCAAACTTCTTAGAATACTTTATTAAAAACCCTGACAATCTTCTTAAGGAATAGATACAATGACTCTTTTAATACAGTTATCTCCTGAAATGTTAAAGAACAGCAGGAAGGTTTAATTTACTCTCTACTTCCCCTAAAGACAAAGATGACTAGATTCGATGAATTCTTGGGTGGTTCTACTTTCCTAAAATTCTCTCTGATGTTATTGGTGATACTTGCTCACTTTAAAAATCTATTTACTCTTCAAATGCGTCAGTGAGTTCAAAAGGAGAATAGAGAATTGAAGAAGACCAAATTACAGGTTGGATTCCAGGATAAAATCTAAAAATTACCCATGAGAAATGACTGTGGGAGGCCATTCACAATCGTGTACTCTTAAGCAGATCCTACACACAGGTATTTTTGTTTAAAAAAAAAAGGGGGAAATATGAATAACATGGTGTAGATCACAATGAAAAACCAACAATTCATTTAACACATATGTTATATATCAGTGTTAATTACCTCTTGTCTCTACATAATTAGCTACCTGCCAAAGGAAACAGGTCCTTACTCTATGCTTATTGAAGCTTAGCTCTTGCATAAAACATTTAAAATATTTTTAGGATTATAAAAGTCACACATTACTATGGTGACAGGTGGATACTATAGTAAATAATTTTTAGAAAGGAAATTAAACATACCATAAAGTCACTATTGGTAGAAAGTATGTTAACATTTTGGTGTATTTCTCTCTCGTCTTCACTTACATAATGTGAAATTTCTTTCCCAGACTCCATATCTCTGTCTGCATCCATCCTACTTTTATTTCTGCTTTATTTATTTTTCAATCTCTGTACATAAATCAATCTATCAGGTAATCGGTAAACTGTAGTTATCCTTCCATTTCATTGTTTCCTCCTTCAGGCCATTCAAGGTATCTTTGCAAGAAATTTCTAGATTTTTCATTTCTTTTAATGCAAAATAAAAAGTAAATCTTTATCTCATGCCAATCATTTTACGTTCCTCAACCTAGCACAGGTCTATCACCAGGTAATTAGAATTTTTCAAGCCCATTTCAATGGAGATTGTGGCTCAAATTATGATTTCTTCTAAACTTTACTAGTATAGAGTATAGTCCAAGTTGTACAAATCTATATTTGGATTTTTCACTTAACTTGTGTGTCATAAACACTTCCTCACTGATTTAATTAGCTTTTTCACTGTTGTGACTAAAAGACCTGACCAGAACAATTTTAGGGGAGGAAACGTTTATGCTCATGGTTTCAGGGGTCTTAGTCCACAGAAGGCTGGCTCCACTCCTTGGGGCTCAAGGTGTGGCAGAACATCATGGTGGGAGAGTGTAGCAGAGGGAAGTGGTTTATATTGTGATCAGGAAGCAGAAAGAGAAAGAAATTCCTTACTCCAGATACAAAATATATACCCTATAGCCACGTCCCAATGTCCTCCTCCTCCAGCCACACCCCGCCTGCCTCCAGTTACCACTCAGTTAATCACATCAGGGATTAATTCACTGATTAAGTTAAGACTATAACCCAATCATTTCTCCTCCGAACCTTCTTGCATTGTCTCACATGTGATTGTGAGGGACACCTCACATCCACACCAAATACTCATCATGTAAATGTAATTTTAAAATTATTAATTCATATTCCAATGCATTTTTGTGTTTCTAATGATCTTTATTGTCTAAAAGTAAGTCCATAGCTAAATAAGAAGAGCAGATCAGAAACCAGGAATACTGCTACCTACCTGTTGCACTAGGAAATGTCACTTAGTAAGAATGAAGATAGCATGGAAAATTATATCAAGTGGACAAAATATTCCCAAATAGCAGAGTGTCATGTTACATTGTTTTATAAGGATAAATATAACACCTGCATGTATGTAAAGTTGACCAGTAGGCAAAGTTAAAACAAATTTATACACTTTTATTAGAAATACAATGTATTCCACACCAAAGAGGAAATAAATGCCAATTTATTTACAAGAGGAAATAAATTCCATTTTTTACAAGATGTAAAGAAAGTCAGTTTTCTTTCCTTTTTTAATTTTTTTTTTCCTAAACAAAACATTATCTGTTCCGATTTCCATTTAACAGGAAATTTAATCTTCGTCCTTTGCCTGTGAAAAGCAGCATCTCTTCCTGGACTCTAGAGACTCTGTCTTTAGTTTGTAAGAGCCACTCACATGCAGAGTTCCCTTGGCAGACTGCACCTCTGGCAAGCACGGCAGTGGGATGGGCCCTTTCATCAAGACCAAGAGCCTTCACACCTAGAGGCCATTTCCTTGTGACACTGTCACATCATGTTCCAGACTCCTGGGGCCATGGCAACAATGGGGCAAAGCCCTGTTCTTATGAGACCCACTAATATGTCCCTCTCCTCCCCAGCTCCCAAGCAACTCCCTCCTACTTAAGATCCAGGTTGCTTCTGCCTCTTTAACCATTATATTTTCCTGAATTCTCTCCACACTCTAGAGTCCAGCAACATTCCCTTCATGTTGTTCAGTATTTTAATACCTGACACATAGCGACCATTTTATGAGGCCAATGGACCAAAAAAAAAAAAAAGGGAAGGAATTGTCCACACAGATGGAAGAGTATACTAATGATTTTGGTTATATTGGACCTTTCTTTATAAGCCTAAATAAAATAGTGTTAATAAAAATAGCTTACTTCTGTACCATACTTTACAACACTTCCAAATACAGCCTGTTTGGTTGTAAGTGTTCCTGGAAGTTATTTGTAAATAAGGGAACTAGGTCAATTTAATGCAATAGTTCAGATTTGAATTTTTTCCAGCATTTTAGTGTTTTACCCCAGCAAATACCAACATCTAAATGTACACTGCACAGCTGAACACAGCAAGTGTGTAGAGTTACATGCTATGGCCCCATATTCTTCTTCTTAGCTTGAGTCAGTCAAATTCTCGCTTAGATGAACATACATTCTAAAACTCACCATAATTTGATCTATCTTCATAGCTTCTCTCCTCCTTTATTCCTGTCTTATAAAGTAGGTTTCTTCCTCCCACCCCTTAAGGTAAAGTCATATATTTACTGGACAGTTTCTTCATTTGGACTTTAATATATGTTTTGAACTGTAATAGTATGTTTATTATTTTTATCACTTTGAGAGAGATAGAGCTTTGGTTATAAAGTTGTACTTATTTGTAATTTTGGGGCCTTATTTTTTTTTAATTGCATTATTTTTAGTGCCATTAGGTTTGGTAAGAACTCATGTTACATTTGAAATACTTGTATCTTAATTTTTTTGAAGCTCTTAATAAAAGGTAGGTAGGGCTATTTTGTTCATTTTGCAGATATAAATTCATGGGCTCTGAGAGTAAAAAGTTTGTCCAACAGTATGTGGCAAGTAAATCACAGAAAGGAGACTGAAACCCTGGACTGTGGACTGCTATTCTAGGACTCCTAACACAGCATCAGACTCAATATCTTTAACAACAATATGTTATAGTTGGGATCTTAAATCTCCAACAAAGTCCCAGGTGTTAGAAAGACTTGGTCCCCTGGCTGGCAATATTAGGGTGTTGTGGCAACTTTGAGAGGTGGGACCTACTGGGAGGACTTTAGGTTACAGGGGGAATTCCCTTAAAGGATAATGTGAGACACCAGTCACCTCCTCATTCTCTTTGCTTCCTTGCCATGAGGTAAGTGCCTTTGTTCTGCCACATGTTCCTGCCATGGTGTGCCACCATAGGCTTAATGCAATGGGTTCAACTGATCATGCTCTGGAACCTCCAAATATGTGAGCCAAAATAAGTCTTTTCTCTTCATAAGTTAATGGTCTCAGGTATTTTGTTATAGTGATATGAAGGTAATACACTATCTGCAAGCATTATTTTATTAATTCTGATCTACTTTATTATTTAGCTTTTTATTGCTTTAAATTAGTATTGAAAACTCTGAGGCTTATTGTGTGTTTATAATTTGTCTGTTTGGCTACTCTCATTTGTGACTCCCTGAATACGTAGAATATAGAAGCCTTCTCCATTCCACCCTACATTCCCACCCTGTCAAAATACAAACATAATCATCCAGATCAACTGCTTGGGGTTTGTGGTCTTAAGAAGAATATATGAATTCATAAATGAAAATCCCATCCTTACACATTGGTCCTGGTGTCTCAGAAAACTGATGTTTGCTGGAAATGAATAACAGACCTTCCTACCCAAGAAAAGAGAAAACATCTGGATAAAATGGGCAAGTGAATTATTGGATCATCCTGCCATAGAGCTACATGAGATGATTCATTACAGATTTATTCATGACCATGCAGTGCAAATTTATTAAACACCTCCTTTGTATCAGATACATTTTTAGGCACAAATACAGAAACAAACACTCTACACTCTAGAAAAAAGCAAAAAGGACCCTCATCAAAAGTTCATTCGGAAAGGTACAATTTAGCACAATTGTTCTCAAACTATAGGGCAGTAGGCATCCAATTTACCTGGAGAGTTTGTTAAATTGCATTGCTGGTCTCCATCCTCCGTGTTCCCTGTTCTTAGGTCTGGGGTGGGAACTAATCATTTGCATTCCTAACAAACTCTTAGGGCACCCTGAGGTTGCTGGTTACTTAACCTAACTTGGCTTTTATCATCTGTAAAATTGGAGCTCAGTAATAGTGCATAACCCAAAGGGTTGTTTTGAGGATTGAGATGATCAATAGCACAGAGCTTAGTACATAGTGAGAAGTCAACAAAGCTTAGCTTCTATCATTATTTTTATGATTTTCATTATTATTAAGGGGTTTCAGGAGAATCCTTCCAAATGCTCTCTCTCTCCTACTTCACAATGTCTGAAATCCCTTGAACCAAAGACAAACTGATAAAAATTAAATAAAATTCTCTGGAAGGGTTTACTTCCAGTAATACTGGGGATTAAATCAGCAATCTCATATCCTTCTCATATTGTGCTTTTGATAAGATGGAGACACTGGGGCTTTAATAGGAGTTGACAAAGGTGAAAGTACTATCCTGAGGAGAACACAGAAGCAACACCACAAAAGAGCCGGAAGCCACGGAGTGAACTGAGAAATTCTCCCGAGGTCTGCTCTGTCCCCTCTTAATTCACACACATTACTACTCAGCCAGTAGAGTTCCCTGCACACTCTACTGGCCTCCCTATGCCACGTTATTATTATAATAACTGAATCATTAAAGAAGAAAATGTCCGACTCCTTTTTTCAGCCGAAGGTCTGCCATTTCAAAACTCAAGCTGTGTCCAGCTCTGTTATGTGACAGGCCCCCTGAACATTGCCTCAGCAGGACATGACACATGTTGGAAATAAGGTTTGAATAAGGAATACAGAAAATAATGATTGATCTCCCATGGAAAACAGCTGCTTCTTGTTAGCAGTTAAATGAAGGCCCTCTCACAAGGTTTTGCAGAGTCCTCAGGAAGCAGAGATGCCCACAAAGGCATTTACAGTCCAAGAGGAACAGAGCAAGTGCTCTCCATCAAGGTCATTTCTTTTAAACTCAAAATGTATTAAAATCTCTAAACAGCAATTAATACCCCAAAAGGTGATGCAGGCCATAAGTCCGTCAAAAAAATGAAACATCTCTTACACACAGGCTCCTCACCACATATAGGACAATGCAGGAAAAAGAAAACCAAACCAAACCAAACAATCACATAAAAAGTTAGGTAACTAAGGCAAGGAAACAAATAAGGTAGACTTATGAGAAATTGTTCTTTTGTTTTTTGACTTTTTGCTAAAGATGTGATGTCCCATTCAGTTTGTGAGAATATATTTTTATTGAATTTGCCAATTAATGTTTAAATTACTGTATAGATGCTCTAGGATTAAAAAAAAACACTTGTTAAATTTTTGTGAATAAAAATGTACATAATATGGACACACATTTTAAATCCTGGATGAGATTTTAACAATTGTCTCTAGGGGGAATGGCTGGTGAGGGTTTTGGAGACTGTACAAAACTCAGAAATAATGAGAATTGACTGTAAGCACCATTTTAAAGAGACTACTTCATTTTTTCCTAGAGTCTACTGTGATAAACCATCTGCCATTTTAGATATTCTGTCTTTTCTATTTTGCTGTTTTAAAAATTTCTCTTTACTCTTGATGTCTAAAATCTTCCTTAGGAAATATGACTTTAATTTTAATTACCTTTGTAACAGTTATAACCTTCCAATCTACTTCTGGAATTTTCTGTTCTCTCTTCAAACATTGCTTCTCTCTCATTTCTCTTCTATTTCTGGGACTCCTAATACACCTATATTGGAACCTCTGGATGTCACCTATATATCTTAACTTGTTGCATTTTTAATCTCTTCATGTCATTGAACTGTATGCTAAATGAGTTCTCCCAGCATTTTCAATTCATTAATTTCTTCTTAAAGTAACTAGATTCATAATTTTGGCTCATTTTATTTTGTGCCCCTTGCTTTTGATTTATTTCTGACAGGTTTTATTTCACTATTGTCTTTCTGTATTCCTTCCTTTGCCTCTTTGAGGATCTTGATCATACTTATGTAAAAGTCATTTATGACTATTTCAGTATTTGCTTGTTGACAGAACTAAATTCATATGACTCAGTTTTACTCTTTCTTTCTTTTGCACTGATATTCTTCTATTAGGAGGCCAATTCAATTTATGTGAAAGCATTTTTTCTTTCTCTGCTCTCTCTGAACTCACTCCTCCCTTTCTATCAGTTTTGCTGTTGCCTGCATCTGGACTCTACAGAAAAGGTATTGCTATAGGGGACAACAATTCTTGGAAATGGGGCTAATGCAGACAAAGTCTAAACAAGCAGGTAATCTGGCTTAGTTCTAACTCCCTCACCCTCTGAGTTATCCAAATTAGAATAAACAGCTTAAGTCAGCCTCCATTCAAAGTTAGGGAAATTCTGTCCTAGCCCCTGATTTCCTGCAGTGAAATTAGTCCTGGTATCCTGATAGTATGGGTTCAAGTGTCCCCCTTCCCATTTCATACACTTAAATTCTAACCTCTAGGACCTCAGAATGTGACCTTATTTAGAAACAATGTTGTTCCAGAAGTAATTAGTTAAAATGAGGTCATACTGGAGTGGGTGGGCATCTAATTTGCTATGACTAGTGTCCTTATAAGAATACCATGTGAAGAGAAAGAAACCCACATAAGAACAGCACCATGTGAAGGTGAAAACAGACTGGGGTGATAACTTTGATAAGCCAGTGACCATCACAGATTGCTAGAAAACTACCAGAAACCAGGAGAGAGACCTGGAGCAGATCATTCCTGTCTTCAGGATCATGACCCTGCCAGCTCTTGGTTATCAGAATTCTAGCCACCAGAGCTTTGAAACAATACATTTCTGTTACTTAAATCACATTGCTTATGTTAATTTGCAGCACTAGCAAACCAACAAATCCACCACAGGTAGGGTTCTTTTAGTCTCTGATATGAGTTCAATTCTGTTTCTTGCCTCTTTCCAGACTTAGAGCCCCAAAAGTTTGTGACCTTAGCCAACTCCATCCATACCCAGTGATGACTTGGCAATTCTGGTTCTTTTTTTTTATGCAAAAAAGTTTATACCTTTTAATCTTAATTTTTTAGTATAGTTTTTCTCATTTAATTTTAAAAATGTTTTATTTATCACTATCATATCTCTGGTGAGGATGAAAGGAGTTTAATAGGTGAACTTATATATCACCTTTTCCTAAGTATTCCATAAAAACATATATTCTTTTATGATATTAAAAAACATTTTAAGACAAAGGAAGGCAATTAACAATGTATATCCTGCTCCATATTCTTAATAATATTTTACAAAGGAAAAGAAAAAGTTGTGAAGAAGGAGAAAGTTAGGAGGCAAAGGAAAGACAGCAGTCTTCTTCCTAGAGCATAAATCAAGATTTCTTCACACACAAACTCCAGGGAGCTGGCAAAAGTCTTACACTAGCAGTAACCAAAATCTATTATCATTTCCACTTGCCTTTGAATTATTTTAATATTTTCTAATTCACTGTTCTAGACCCAGAGTTTTCCTTAATTCCTTCATTTGCCAGCTCTTACTCACATGTCTAAGAAAAATAAATAAATAAATAAATAAATAAATAATACTTTAAATTGAGTACTGGATGAGAGTGTCAAGCTTCCTAGGCCTTCAGGGAAGCCAGGCATGAAGACATACTCTGTTACACAGAAACTAACATCCATATGCATTTGTGCTATTTTCATTGACGAACAGCTTGAGAAGGACTCGTTAATAAAACCTCACAATGATTCCAGATTTGGAATGTCTGCAAACATCAGCCATGGCCCAGAATCAAATTGAACAACCTAGAAAATTTTAAATAGACTTGAACTCAGTGTGAAACATGCATTAAAAATATCTAATAAAACTGAGATCTAGGTCATATACATAAAAGATAGACAATAAATTAAATGAATATATAATGGTATTATCCCCTACAATATTCTCATCAAAATTTTATTATAGTTTTAAAAGAAAGCATTTCTGGGCTATTTACTAATACATTTAAATTCTTCATTTAGAGGAATTATGAATAATGTTACACAATATGTAAAAGGGGCAGTTGGCACTGGAGAAAAAGTATTAGATTTGTTGTAGAAAATGTTGATTCCTGAATCAAAGAATTTTCTCAATCATATGAAAACTGTAATAATTTTGAGCCTTATTGTCCTGATTAGTAGAAATAGAAATACCAATGCTTTCCACTTTACATGGTAGATTATGTGACTAACAAAGTGTTAGTCAACAGCAAGCATTTATTTACATTGTCATAAAATTCTGGGGGAAAAACAACTGAAAAACTGAGAACAAAAATAAAATTCATTATAGATTCAAGATCTCTTTGAGAAGCAAAGAAACAATGGCATTGCTATTTCAACTTGTTCAAAGGTGTATGTGCATCTAGTCAGAAACTCCAGGAAGACTTAAGTGAATAGACAGCACTCAGAGAGATTGGCCCTGACCTTTCTGCCTCATGTTCTGACTCAGCATGGTGGAGGTAGAGGTCTGAATGCTTTGGTTCACAAGGAGGGTTTGAGAGACCATGCTCACATAAATTCATCTGACTTCCTATTTGTGGATATATTACTGGCTTAATAACCTGGACTGTTCTTCACAGTGAATCGTGCTCCCAGGGAGTAGGTCTATTCAGGAATCCAAATTATAGATGAGAAAGTAGCCTTGTCACTATGAACAAAGAAAGTCACAGGCCTTTAACAGTTACAGCCATCGAGCTGAACAAACCCAGTGAATTTCCCATCTTTACTATGTATTATTTCCCCTTTTTAAAAGCAAGATGGACAGAAAAGCAAATTCTTCCTTTGGAAGAGTCAGAAACATTTGGTTAGCCAACATTTATTATTTATTTATTTATTTATTTATTTTTTGTATAATTCACTAATAAGCTGGGCTATTAGAGATAGAGACATACATGTATAAAAGGAGGGATGTATTCAAGGAGTTTTGAATATCATAAGACAGAGAAAACACTAACTATAATAAAGATAAGATGAAGTGAGTCCTGTGTAAAGTTTATGAAAATATGCAGCATGTGGTGAAACAAAACAAAAGCCAAATAACACTACTGGGCCATCTAGGCTGACAGGAGAGTAGGCACTCTCCACACACTATCTGGTCCCATTTAACATTCTCACTATTCCACGAGGTACTGCTGTAACCCATCTATTAGCTACAGTCGCCTCATCCTCTACAAATCTGTAGAAGATTGGCTCCAAAAGTCCTTTTGCCACAGCAGGCCATCGGTTGACAGGGTCAGTGGACAATGGGGGAAATTACAGGCCGAGAAGACCTGCCACAAGGGCATTAGCACAGTGTGAGTGTCCTTGCTGAACTGATGTTTCCACTTATTACAAGTGATAAATCACAAATACTCTTTTTGTGGAATGTAATGTTGCTTTATGTTTCAATACTTATAATGATGACATTTTAATTATTTAAGCATCTCTTATCCTATCTTTATCCTCCAAAGTGTCCTAGTTTAGGCAATAAATGTAATGATTATCCTCCTCCGTGACCCCGATACTTACCTGGCCTTGTGCATCTGGGCAACAGCATATGGAGACACACTTGGACTCCTCATGACTGTCCTTGAACTTCCACCCAGCCATAGAAATCAGGGTTTTCTTTATTGATATTTATGTAGAGTATATAATTGCCTATTATTTTACCAAACCTGAACTAGAACTAGAGAAGATTTTAATCCCTAACCAGTACAAGAAGCTCCAGGTGGCTACTGGTAAGCTCAACCTGTCATCCTGTTAATCTCACCATAACAAGGCAGAATTTTATGTCACCGAATCTCCAGAATTATTGCATTGTGATTATATTTCATATTTGCCTACTTGCCAGAGAGGAAAAAATTAGGATTCTATTTCTGAACTAAATTTTGGGATGTGTTAATAAAATATATTTTATATACAAATTCATTCATATAAAATGTTATAAAATCAACATATATTTAGTAACATCCTTAATAAATTGCCTTCATTAAAAAGGAGTAGCTCTTAGTAAATCAGGACATTTCTACAAAATTTGGGTAACATCCTTATTTATATAAAACAACAAAAAAATGCCTAAAATAGTGGTTCCAAATTATAAATTGGGTAATGGATCCTCTTGAATGATCCTAAATTATTCTTCACTAGCATTAGGAAAAACAAACTACATATGAAAATAAATCCCCAAATTATCCTAATGCCTCATTAACATTAAAGGGAGAGTTTCTGACTCTTCATGTTGAAAATACCAAACTAAAATTAGCATGAACTCAGCAACAAAACTGAAAACGAAAAAGATGTTGTAGATTTGATCACAGAGAATATCATCAACATAACAAGACAGAATGGGCCAAAAAATATAATTTCAAAAGCCAGGTCTACTTGGCTACATAGAGACATACTCTAAACTAGCATTTGAAATACTGCATTTGCCGTGACAGCCTAGGAGTGACATTCAGAAAAGCACACAGATATAGCAAAGTGAAAAACAAATCCTGTAAGTATTACCTTTCATAGGGATGCTGTGGTGATCGGGGGTGGGGTTCCCCACTTTCTATGAGTCAAGTGAGTAGTTCTTTCAAGGAGACCAGATTCTCTTTGCAGGGCAATAAAAACTGTCATTTATTGAATTGTACCCAGGAGCCCAGGATGTTAATTTATCTCATTTTGTCCTTCTGGTCTCATGCCAGATTAGGTAATCATTAGGGATGAAACAATGAGGACAGCCAATCAAACTAGAGGGAGAAATTATTTCAAATATGATATATTTTGTAACTTTGACCTACCTCTAGCCTCATGGTCTTTGGGAATTTAAAATAATTTGGATAAATGATAAGAAATAAATAGATTCATGAATTAGACATATGTGATTTGGACACTAATAAAATTGAACAAGAACGAATTACTAATGTTAATTTCAGTCCTGTATTTCCAAATCTTAATATCTAATCTAAATTTAATTTAAGTGACATAGTCAAAACTATGTTGCCTTCTCATGCCAAAGTGATAGCAGATGTCTAAGTTGTGCAATAAAGCATGAACATGAACGAAAATTCCACTATTATGCTCAGTATGAAGAAAGAGGTGACTACCAGTAAGTATGTAAAATCTTTGTGTTTATTATTTTTAAAGTTCTGCTATGATTGCTAGTAGTTTGATAAGCACAACTTGAATTTTCTTTCTTTGTAGCTAATGATAAATAAAAATATTCTTGCACATTTTTAATTTAACAAACTTACATTTCATTATTTTTTGTGTTAATATTTTTTATTGGATGTAAAATGTGCTTACATATAAGGAAACAGAATGGTGTCATTTTGAAGGTATTTTTTATTGTAAAAGTGTTATGTGCTCAAGAAGAAAAATGAAAATAGTGCAAAGAAGAAACAGTTGAAACTTAGTCTTGCTTCCTTTAGATCACCCCTTATATCCTCCTTGATTCAGAGGTCACACTGCCAATAATTTCCTTTAAATTCATTCCAGACCCTTTCAAAACCAATTCTAACACATATATGTACACATATGTACAAAGGTTAATACAGGGCAGATAATTTTTCGTTTCCATATAAGTTACTCTCTCATTCTCTCTGATGATTGCCTCATGTTTTAATTTTCTAGTATTTTTGATTAAGGCAGGAAAGTCTAAGTAAATAAATATTTTCGTAAATAGGTCTGGGGACAGAAAGATCCCTCCCAAACAGAGAATCAGGAAAAAACAATTATATATAAATGACAATCACAGTGGTGAATTTGTTAATTGATTGTCTTTTCTGCAAATGTTAGGTGAGGCAAAGGTTATAGATTTTTACTTTATATAATATCATCAATTGAGGAATTGCTCTATAAGTAACATGTCAATCATAAAACATTTGTGTTTTAACAAGCTGAGAGGTGTTTTTGCTTTAATCAACTCTTTCTTCTCATGCAGAATCACTTGGAAATGTTGGCATTTTCAATGAACTACATATTTGAGGAAATGAATACAAGTCTGTACTTTGAAAATAAGAACAAAATGCAATTTTGTTTGTTAAATTACTCTAAATAGCAATCTAACTAGATTTTTTAATAATTGAGCTTCCTGTCCCTTCAGCTACTAGTCTTTCAATATTAAACAACCCCACTAACATTTTGCAGATAATCATGCCTAAAGTAGTGCTTAAAATTGAGCTGCTAATGAGAGTGCTGGCAGATCTGAGCTTCTTGTGAAATCCATTATGGATTGTTTTAAAACTTTATTAAGGGTATATCAGATGGGTCCATAAAATACAGGGATGTTTCAATACAGATTGTGACTTTTATTAGTCCTCTTGTGAAAAATGGCATTGGTTTGATTCGAGATGGCAATAAAAAATATAGAGCCTGTGCTGGGGAACTCCATTTTCCCTGATCTTGAGATTTGTGATTAGTAGGCAAAGAATTTATATCACATAGCAGGCGAGGTAATGGACAAAGTAAGATTTACCTTACCAAACATTCCCATTGAAAGTCAAATAGGAACAGCCTGGCTGATATGATATTCCTCCTAATATTTCCTTTAAGCATATTCAAAATTTATATATTCTCTTTTGTCATGCTCAAGATGAAGAGTTAGATGACCTATTTATGGATATTAATAGTTATGTCTGTTCAAAAATACCAGAAAATGTTGAGAACCCCACACTATCCTCATTTATATGAAAAAAGGAAATTAATGCCATTATTTTAATTTATATTATGTTCAAGCCTCATACTTTTATAAAGTTTCATTTACAGAATAATTACAATGTTCTGTATGCTGTGACAAAGATTCTATGCTTTTAGCTTTATATAAAGGGCATGCCTCTCTTTCATAATATCTCCTTCCATGTACCATTCCATCCTGAAAGTACATTCCTTTATGAAAGAAAATTGTTACTTGTGGAACAAAATATCTTAGTTGTTTCAAGACTATTTTAAAGAAATAAATGGATTTAAGCATAGGAACTCAGACATTAGAAATTAATTATGTTTTCTAGGATTATCCTTGAGAAATGTTTGTGCCAAGTCTATGCACTGTTTTTCATATGAAATTATACTATAACATATGCATTGTGCTGCATCCTGAAAATAGTTCCTTAACATTAAGAAGTACAAATTTACTAAATTTTCTCTTTCAAGGACTTTACTCTGATCTGTTTCCTACCCATTCATCCCTTCTAGTATTTATGGAGAATACACACTATGTCCTGTGTGAGGCATCCGTTAGGGATATTAGTATATAATGAATGACTTTTACCTTTAAGTCATCCATAATCCAGTGAAAGAAACAGACAAGTTAACAAATAAATATACCATGTGATATTCTAATAGAGTATTTGCCCAAAGGGCCATGGATTCACAGAGAAATAAAGGAACTGAGTGTTCACTATAAACTAGGAAAAAAATATCAAGTCAAGGATAGTTCAGGGATATTCCTGCCATTTTGATCTCCCCACTAGCCCTCTGTCCCACCATTCTTATCCTTCCTCTTCTAATGCTTATACCATATAATTATCAAAACACTGTCCCATAGTAAATTTCTCTACTTCTTGGCCATATACTTTTGTCATGAGAGTTGGGAAATATGATCCTTCCTGATAGGTGAAATTATAATCAGGTTATTAACCACTTCAGAAAAAGAAGAAATTACATTTCTACTTACCTCTACCTTTAGGGTCTATCCCAATATCTTCTGTTTTTATTTTTTTCCTTTGTAGTAGGCTACATTTTGAAGATCACTCTTCTAATTATGTCTTAACCCAGGAAGATATTAACACACCATTAATTAATTACATCATGATTTCAAAATCTTCCATGTTTGAAAATATCTTTACTGTTGAACATGACATTTTCAATGAAATGTTCACTAAGTTTTGGGAAAAAAAATCACATGAATTTGGCAGGCAGACATTATTATCCCCATTTTGGAGATGAGAAAACTGAGATTCTGTAAGCACAAGCAGAAATTGAACTGATTTCTGTGTTTTGTTTTGTTTTGTTTTGTTTTGTTTGCCTCCTTATGATGTCTTTCATGCACCTCCCCCAAATTAAATGCATTCTAGGACGGATTATTATTTCAGAAAAAATATTTGAAAGTCCTAGCCAATATTTTAAAAAAATTATTTATAGAAAGACAAAGTCCTAGTACTCAAGTAAAAGCGATAGAATTATTTAATTTTTTGAGACATAAATTTTACATACATGTTAATATTTGATCCATACTTTTAAATATTCAGTGATCATAGAAAGTGAATTCTTATTTCCAATTATAATTAAAATTTTTGTTGAGTAGCAGCATGATTTTTCAGCTGAGAAAAAGCCTGAAATATCTAGTCTCAGACTGCAATATGTATGTGTGTGGTGTGTGTGTGTTTGGAGGATGTTTTGAGATTGCCAAATGTAATATAGTTATAATAGCAATGTACAAAGAGATCAGTTGCAGTTACAATGACTATTATTACAATGAATTAGAAAATGATTTTCACCTAACAAATCACTGAGGATAAAGAAAGCTTATGTGAATATGAACTGGGTTTGTGTGGTAAGAATATAGTAACAGTTAAAGAATTTACAAACATTGTTAATCAAAGATTTCTTCCACAAAAAGTTGTGTAGAAGTCAGCCAAGTCTCATTAAGAACAGCAAGTTATCCAAAGATAAGCCACAATCCAGTATCCCAAATGATTTGAGGACATTTGATGAAGCCCAGATGAGATAAACAATAATGTTGGCAGCACGTCACCAAAACTGGCAAAGAGAGAAGAGCTCAGGAATGTGGAGGCTGTTGAGAATGACTTCTCCATCTCTCACCTTCCAACCAAGGAGTTATGCCCAAGCAAGAGCTAGATGTCATTTGAGGAATGTTGGCTAACTGCCTCTTGAGACTTCTCCCAAAATGACACTACTGTGATGAATCTCCCTCAACCCAAGGGGAGCCATGCCACTTCATTTTATTTCCTTGATGCAGGCAAATATATAAAATCAGAAAAAAAAATTGAATGGTTCAAATGACAAGATCATGGTAAGCAAAACACATTAGAAACTTGTTTGACATCGAGCATGGAAACTGCATTAGTCAGATTTTGCTGTAATAACACAAAACCTCCTGTGTACATAACCATCAATATCTTTTCTTGTTAGGTGGATCAGATTGACTGTGGCTCCACTCAGCTTTGTACTTCATACTGGTACTTAGACAAAAGGATAGTGCTTGTTGAGAACTTCTTTTTTCATGGCAGAGGGCAAAGAATGAAACATACCAGGCTTAACTACACATTCACATTTAAAACTTCTGTTCAGAACTGACCTCACTTCCGTTCATATGCTATTGGCCCAAGCAAATCACATGACCAAGTTAGTCAATGGGTAGAAGAAATATCTTTGCCTTTGGGCGAGAAAAATTTATATGGCAGAGGTCATGCATTACTAATTCTTTTGTGGGGTGAGGGAAGCATAGTTGGGAACCATACTATTGTTGACATGTGGACTCTAAGCTCCAAATTCACTCTTTTGGCCTTCTCTGTGAAAATGGATATGAGCTTTTCAAGTAATATTCTTTTGTAATTGGGCATGATGTTAAGTCTTGCCAAGAGAGAGCACTGGAGAGTCATCATAGAGTACGAAGTCTTCCTTTGGGACTGAATAAGACCAAGAATAGCCAAAGCAATTCTGAGTCAAAAAAGCCATGCAGGAGGCATCACAACACCTGACTACAAACCTACAGTATTCTACAAACCTACAGTAACAAAAACTGCCTGGTACTGGCATGAAAACAGCATCACAGACCAATGGCACAGAACAGAAGACAAAGAGACAAACCCTCACATCTAGACATCTGATCTTTGATAAAGATGCCAAAAACTTATGTTGGAGAAAAGACAACATTTTTAATATATGATGCTAGGAAAACTGGTTATCCATGTGGAGAAGAATAAGACTAGACCTTTATTTCTCACCCTGAACAACTCAAAATGTATCAAAGATGCAAGAATTAGACCAGAATCCATGCAACTCCTGGAAGAAGACATAGGGTCAACAATCCAGCATATGGGCACAGGCAAATACTCTCAATAGGACTCCTAAAGCTCGGGAAATAATGACAATACTTAATACATAGGATGGCATCAAATTAGAAAGATTATGCACAGCAAAGTAAACAGTGTACTCCTCGAGATGGGCTCCTGGTGGACATTTTCCAGTGACTGGCTCCCCTGGAGCAGGTAACTTTTCCAGTCTGACTCCTGAAGTCTGTGCATCTTTTTCAGCACCTAGTTTTATAATGTGCCCACCTTTCCCAGCTCCTAGCATCTATAATGCAGGCTGTTTCTCCAGCATTGCCCTTATCCAGCATGGTTGGTGTCTAGGCTTTGCAACTAGACAGTTTACACTGTGCACAGCTGTTCCAGTGCCAGCTTCTATAGTGTACACAGCTTCTCTAGTATGAGCTGCTTCTGATCTGGCTCCTGCAGTGACTGGTGAGCAGTAGTACCCAATGACCAGAATCTTCCCTTGTTCTCTCCTCCAGCAATGTTGTACAAAAAAGATACCTACCTCTCCATGAACACTTTTCTCTGGCACCCTTGAGAGCAGATTTCTGACAAGTTCCGGATTTCCAAGTTTTGCTAGTGTGGCAACACAGTGACCTCTCTGCTATTAACTGAACAATGGCTGTGTCTTTACCACCAGGGTCTGAATCTCAGCTCTCCAGGAGTCTCTTTGGGTAAAATGGAATCAGTTCATCCATGGGAGGTAGATGTTGAAGCTCTATATTCTTCAGAGTTCTCTTTAATTTCTAACTGATCAATTCCTTATTACATCAGCCTCCTATCACAGATAACAATTCTTTATATTAAACCTCCCACTTTCAAATTACTGTTTTTTTTTTTTTTCTCTCTCTCTCCTGATTAGACCTGAACTGATACAGGAACCATATTACAAGCTATCACAGAGATCTAACAAATGGAACCAGTTAGATGAAACTCGCTCAATGGGATAAATTAGCCTAAATTATTCACTTGCACATAGAACTGGGATTCTCTAAAATTGTTCGTTAATATTCCATCATTCTGAAGCCAGAATTGGGATCAGGCAGTTAGTGTAGAAATAGGGGATCAGGCCAAATTTAGGAAATGGAGGCCATGAAAGCCATCTGCCTCTGGAAGTTGAAGACTGCCTCTGGGAGAATGGAATGTCAAGGATCTCCGGAGTCTATTGATTACCAAATTTACCTGCTCTTATCAAGGACTGCAGGCAAGGAGCTGCTAATTAATGCCCCCTGGGCCCTTGCCTGGCTGAATCACTTTGGCCCTCCCCCTGCCCCAACCGCTTCTCACCTGCAAAACCAGGCCTAGTCACATAGGCAGGAAGGAGAGATAAGCGGGGAGAGAACTGGAGAACAGAAGAGACCTTAACCTATAAAAGATGTAGGGTGTGCTCACTTCTTGGGACTCTAGAACATCAGCCATGGCCCCCTTCTCACTCCCGGGAGAAGTCTGTATTATTACTACTTTTAAATAAAACCTGCTTAATATGCTTGCCTTGGCGTGCTTCTCTAGTGTTCAAACTTCCAACATCTAGCAGAACTCGTCACCGGTAAACAGCGGTATCAATTCCTGGGCATGCTTGGATGCATTTATCTCTTTTAACATATCTTGCTTGTCAAACTATTTTTTATGTTCTGTTAGTTGTTAAGGTTATGATCAGGCTCTTCAACCCTCTCTGAGAACAGACTTAATTCTCCCAATTTTTGCTGTACTTGATTTTGACTTTCAGAGGACATTAATTTTCTTCATCTATCCAAATTGTTGCGCTTGGCCTCACCAGACCCCTCACTTAGGCCAATATCATATACACATTAGAAAGGACCCATGAAGAGCAGCATTTTAAAAGGCACCACCTCCCTAAAGCTATAATTGCTACCTTTCATTTCTGATGAGTTTGTTAATGTATGATAACTATGAATTGCACTATGTGAGTACATATAGAGAATATCTAAAAAACACAAAGAAAATTTTTACTAATATTTTATTAAGAAATACACACATTTTTAAAATTTAAATTTTTCTATAAAGCAGTAGAGCACATATCAAGCATTCCACTGGACACAAAAGAACTCAACTTACACATTTTATGAATATGTATATATAATTTTTGCAGAAATGTTTATAGAAACTATAGCTATTTTCAACTCTCAGTTGAAAAAAAATGAGCAATTCATAGAATTATTTGAGAAACTATATTGTGTTTTACTTTCTTGTCTAAAATCTCCTCCAGACTACCAAAGTGAATAATTGACGACAATAAGATCAACGAGTATATTGAACACAGAGTAGGTGTCTAATACTGGGTTTGAGCTGTGGGAATCCAAGACTTTTTTTTATTGAAAGACCCAGAAATAACTCCTAAATGGGAAAAAAGCTTACCTTAAAGCAATGCCTTAAGGACCAGGCAAAACTAACTCATGGCTACCATAATCTCTGATGCAGTTTAATTCTGTGTTTGCCTTGCTCTTTCCCACTCTTTAAATCAATGTAATCTCAGATCTTACTAGATATCTTAGGTTCTCTTTATAGCTGGGGGTTCAGAGAAGTCATTTTTATATTGTTATTATCACCCATAGAAATCTCTTCCTGACCTCGTCTTTCAAAGAATTCCAGCTTTTGGATGACATTTAAAGTTTTAAGTTGCTGCTTGTGAAATACGGAATTTATAGCCTGGAAGAAGATGTTGATATTTTTTCATTCCAAATGCCTCATTTTACAGATGAGGAAATTAAGGCACAGAAAAGAAAACAGGTACATTCCCTGTTGTGTAGTGGATGGACCTGAAGCCATCATGGAGGTCTCTCAAAGCCCTAGTGAGTGAACCTACAGTCTGAGCTCATGTGGGCAAAACAGGTGGATCATTACCAGAATCAAAGTGCACTACTTGTGAAGATAGAGATTTAAATTACTACAGCTGACGAAAGAAGGTTGGCCAGAGGGCACAGCAGAGATTTAAATTCTGAGGGTAAGAGTTCTCTTGGAACCCATTTCAATTTTAGTGGAATAATTGGGGTGTTTGCACATCATGTGTGTCATGCTGACAATGTGAGGTGCTTACAGATCTTTATTTTTACATCATTTAGGGATCATTACTTTTATTTCTTATATTTACCTTGAGAGAAACAATATAGATAACACTCTGAGATTCTGAGAGAATTATGTGTGGTTTAAGCAAAAGGTGTTTTCTCTTTCTTTCTTTCTTTCTTTCTTTCTTTCTTTCTTTCTTTCAAGAAAACCTTTTCGTTTACTTGCTTATGTGTATATAAAGAATTGTTTTTCAAAGTTCGTGCTCAATTGTCTTTGCAAACCATCTGGCAATTCCATTTTTCATGGACACCTAACAAAAGGGAAATGGGTAAATACAGCAACAGGAACAAAAGTATAGATGGGTCATCTCATCAAAGAGAAAACTTATTTACAACCAAATTTAAGCAGTGCTAAATATTATGCCCTGACAACATAATTAATAATAACATGCAGCGGAAGTTTCCACCTTTTATCTTGCTTCTCATTAATTTGAAACTGACTTAACTTAGGATTTAATGGACAAAAATAGGAATTAGCATAAAAAGAAAGCTGAGGTTCATAATGAAGATAATAAGCAGATTCTGCCAGATGGTGATATCAAAACCTGTGGCACAGTCATGCATGGAAACCAAGTGCTGATTTTCAAATGAAAAATGATGAAGCAATGGTTTAGAATAGTTTTTATAATGTAGAAAAATTATATAGATTTTCTAAACAATCTAGTTGGGATGTGATATCTGTCTAGTGTTTCTAAAGATACACTTAATCTGTCATGCTGCATTTGGCATTTCTATTACCAATATTTTATTGCACGTTATTTATAATCTTATTTTCAAAGAATTTTATATTTCCCATTTCTTTTGGGTTCAGTGTGTCATCAGAACTTACTGATTATTCTTTCCTTACAGAACTTACAATTGTTAATACCTGGATCATTTCATTGGCCTACAAATTCTTCTCTCACTTCCATATTTTTCTTGTTTGTCTGTATCATTTTAAATATCAAACCATTCAAAACTTTCAGAAATCACATTTCCATTCTGTCATTGTTCTACCCACATATCTCCCTTGGAAAATTGCTCCTTTACCCGGTTACCTATAGGATTTATCTATTAAGTTAAAATCACTCTGTCTAGTCCCCACAAATCATCCACTAGTTCCTTGAATATATTCTCTGCCCATTTCAATAGGCATTGTCTCTATCTTCAGAGCATGAATTAAACCATTTCTCAAAACACATTCTACCAAATTCTAAATCCTTGGGTTGCAAATATTTTACTTTCCAAAAATTTTAAACATGTTTGGAAAACATGTTTGGGAAACCCAAGTTACACAAAGTTAAATGTTTTCTTTAGTGCCTGGTTTTCCTTAAAAGAGTTTTAGTATGCAGTGTTCTACAAAATTATTGGACAATGGACCCCTTTTACATGAATTTAGTTGTTGATATAAATGTATCCCTATACATACACGTACTATTTTCTACATTTTAAAATAGTTTTGACTTATCTAAATTTAAAGCTCCAGAAGAATTAAATGTATAATTACCATATAACTCAGGATTTCCACTCCTAGGTATATACCTAAGGGAAATTAATCTTATGTACACACAAAGAATTACAAATGAATGTTTGTATCAGCATGTCATAATGGCCAAAAGAAGGAGACAACCCAAATGTCTATCAACTGACAAATGCATAAACAGAAAGTGGTATGTCATATTTGGCCATAAAAAGGAATGAAGTACTGCTATGTGCTACAATGAGGATTAACCTTATAAACATTAAATAAAAGAAGCCAGTAATGAAACACTACAGACTGTGTGATTCCAGTCATATAACAGTCCAGAATAAGGAGGTCTATGGGGACTAAAGGCAAATTTGCTTAGAGCCAAGGGAGTGATAGGAGAATAAGAAGGTGATACTAAAAGGAGCAAGGTTTCTTGTTCAAGTGATAAAAAATGTTCTAAAATTGACTGTGGTAGTGACTGCATATATTTGTGAATATACTAAAAACCATTGAATCGTATACTTTAAAAGGGGGAATTGCAGGGTATGTAAGATAACCATTTTTTATAAAGATCTAGAGACCATATTTCAAAGAATTTTGTAATCCCTGAACATATTATAATTAGCAAATGCTCAACAATTATCTGACAAACTGACTGAAGGGGCTAAGAAAAGACTTTCTGCTCGGTGTTTTCTGTGGACCAATAGCATTGTTCTCCTGGGAGCCTGTTAGTAATGTGGATTCTCAGGCCCATTCCACATCTGCTGAGTTGGAGTCTGAATTTTCACAAGTTCTAAGGTGACACACACACACACACACACACACACGAGTTTAAAAATACTGTATGTAGTATTAATTGTGGTATCTTCTAATTGTTCAGCACACCATACTTACAGAGCTATTTTACTTTCTCATGCCTTAGGGCTTATTGTAGGGATTAAATCAATTCACATTTAATAAGGACAGCATCTAATGAATTACAATTAACCTCATTTTCTTGGCTGCAGTTTTAATGTGTTTTTCAGCACTCAGTCAGGCCTCCAACATGTGATGATTATTTAAAATATAAGAAGCAGAGAAAAGCCACTTTTGGCAGGCCCCCATTGGATGGTATGTGCCATTGGGGGAAAGGATTTGAAGCATCCCACTTTTTTGAGTTTGTTGGAACTACAGAACTTTTTAAGTTAGAACGCGTTCATCAACTATACATAAAAATATATTCCTTTTACTGATTATTCTATTTCTACCTGTCTCCTGCCCCATCCCACACCTCATGTTCACAAAGTCAGAGGAGCCTGAGGCTTCTTGGTTCTGTCTTCTCCATCCCAACTCTTCAGTAGGGGTCAGTGGGACCCAGTGATAAGCTGAGATCAACCAAAGCTAATACTTTCCCCTTCATGGTTGTGCTTCTAGCCAGCAAGGGCCTGCTATAGTAAGCGGTGCCCCTCACATGGTCAGGTGGCCCATTATTGTAGTATTATCAAATGGTTTTACAATACATCACTGCATTTCTCAGTCTGCAATATGTGCTAAAATAACATTATACTTGGATGATAGTAACTGACTTATGATCAATTACCCTTAGTATTTTGGTAAACAATCACAGAAGTCTATGCTTCTGTAAATGCCAGAGGCCTACCACCCCCTTTGTTAAAATGAGAACAACACATTTTAGGAATATGTTCCAGATTCTTTAAATATGCTTTTCCTATTTATGGGAAATGTGAAATATGTGCATGTTTAGTTTGTAATAGCATGAAGTTCTCTACATATTTATAGTATTTACTATTTTTATGAATATACTTTTAACCAATGGGACATCTGTATGGAAGATACAAAGTAAAAAGACAAATAAATATACATACTCTCAGGTTTTTTTATTTTTCTGGTAATGCATGTGGATATATCCACCAAATATATCCACTGGGACAAATAAAATGAATGATATCCATTTATTTTGATATTAATTATATTGAAGGAAGTACAAACCTGTTCTGTTAAGAAGTTATGAACTAGAATAAATAATAAAAAAGAAACTTAACTTGAATTTATGAACTAAGGTATACAGTTCTTTCAGAAATGAGTGGCTTCATTTCTTTCTATGAGATCCTGTGCTGAGAGTGACTAGTCTGGAGAAGGTCACTAAAAACACAGACACATGAAAGTCAATAGCAAAATAACAAGTCAATTTAAACCAGCATACTTTCTGATTAAAAATCACATATATGTATTCATAGCCCCCTTTCAATATGTCCTTATTGAAAGAAAAAATGTTTCCATTATTTAGAAATTGATAAAGGAATTTCTCATAGCAAGAATATTAAAAAATCAGTCATCCATGACTACTTTTTATGATAGCAATAGAAAGTAATATGGATTTTGCAAGGGCAGGAACCAACACTAGACATTTCAGAAGTCTAAAAGAACCAGTCTTTAGAGTATAAACCAAACTGATCCTTTGATAGGTGGAATTCCATAATCTAAAAAAATATCTGGAGGGTAAACATATCTGAAGAATTCAAGACAGCATGCTTCAGTTTGAAAATATTCTTGGAAACAAATTTTAAAAATACAATAATATGATTTTTAAAAAAGAGAAGCTCATTTTCAAAAATACTGGGCAGAGAAACTAATAATTGTGAATGAAAAGGGAAGGTCTGTTTTTCAGAATATAAAACCCATGTTATGCTTCCTGAAATAGGATAATATTTAAGGAGCATGAACCAAACTTTGGGAAGGAGAGCTTTTCTGCCCTCCACTCCCAGACACCCCCATGGAGCCATTTGCCCTGAACGGAGGCTTCTGTTTCGTTCTTTTTCAAAGGGGCACAGGTTGCTGACTGAGCAATACGTTTTCCTGTGCTAAAATCGTGACCTGTTGTATTAGTGATAAGAGACCTCGGTGATCGATGCCCTGTTTGTCAGCCACAGACTTCTGAAGCTTATTTTTTCAATCTGTCGCTTCTGAGACCTAGGAAAGCTGTAAGGGCCATACATCTGCATGTCCCTAATGACACCTGGAAAGTGAGCCAGCTCATTTCAGGGAATTTGTATCAGTTAAGGTCTCTTCCAGTTTGCCTCAATACCAAATAAATTGTTGACTGTAATGAGCGTTAGCTGAAAGCTGAGGTGCTAAAATGACTGCTCTGAATTATTAGGGGGTGAATGATAGGATTTATTTAAAAAATTGGTTTAAAAAGGAATAAAGTGGATTTTTACTTTGAAAGCCAAGTTTCAGGCTTGAAGGGTGTGTGTTTTCTTTCTAATCTAAAAGACACAGAGGCTTAATACCTTCAGAGTTTCTGCAAAGGATGGATGCCTTTGGTGTGACAGTGGCAGCTTTGTTGTTGGAATCTCAGATGCCTTCCAGTGTCAATCAGGAGAGAAGCAGCGAGAGTAGGACCAGTGGTCCTAGGTACACTTCTAATAGGGAACTTGATTAAGGAAGTGAAGGAAATGAAGCAGGGTTTTTCAGTTCCAGGACTGAGTGATTAGTGTCTGCCATTCTTTGAATCAAAATGAGCTGCAACGGTGGGTTATCTCTTTCTCCTCTTAACTCCCATAGCACTTTGTCTGTGCCTGTCTTATATTTACTCCTGCTATCTAACACTATAGTTGCTTGTGTATCCATCTTATCTCCTTTATTGAACTGGAAGCCCCTTGGAGAGAGAAAGATAACATTGGGCGTAGTTTTATCTTCAACAACAAATAGCATAGGAGAGAACTTTTTTATAAAGGAGGATAGAAGTAAAATTTCCTAAGCATCTACTAGGCATTAGCCAGTGTAGCATGCTGGTACTTTGAAAGGCTCCAATAACAAGTTTATGTTGCTTGCCTTCCTTTTGAATTAACAGAGATCTATCCATCTAATCCAAAATAGGCAAATAGAGACAATATATCAGCTTTATTTTTGTTAAATTATAACTGGAGAATAGGATTAATGGGTGTGGAGGCAAAGGGCTCTCTAGGCAAATTATCCCACCTGGACACAGGTGTCGCTGGAAAATCTGTCTTCCCCATGGGAGATCCTGCTCAAAGTGTGCAGCACAGCAGAATAGACCAGAATGGGCACTGTTTGCAGACATTTCTAGATCCCAAAGAGGAAACAGGAAGATGAGCAGAACCACAGCCTACTTTCTTTGCAAAAACTCACCAGTGAGGTAATTGACCTTCCTCCCCTGGGAAGAGGGGACTGAGTGAGGAAGGGAACACAGACACATCAGGAATGTTCTGCTAACAAAAATCAATCTCTCTTCATGTGGCCATAAAACTGGGGAAAGAAGGTCTTACCACCATCAAAGTGTTTTCCTGCAATATCTCATTTAATCATCAATATCAGTTGAAGTATTGCTATCCTGGATTTATAGACAAAGAATGGAAAACATGTTAAGCAACATGCCCTAAATCTAACTGCTTATAAATGTCAGAGGTAATGTTTGAAACCAAAGTGTGCACTCTCTATTTGACCATGCACCAAACACAGATCAGATCTGTGTTTGGTGAATGAATGAATAAATGAGTAAAGAGAAAAACTGTATGTACTTACATAACTCTGGTAAATTTCCAGAATTTTAACTGACTTGACCTTTTTAAACACAATGAGTTCTGTATTGTAAGTGGATCTTAATAATTTAAACAAGGAAAAAACCTTTCTTTAGTACATGAAGATAGACGGTATGGGAATTTTCTCAAATTTTTCTGCACGTATGTATCGGTCTTCAGCTCTTCACAGTCAGAGAGCTACTTCAACCTTGACATTCTCCATAACACCAGCAGAAGTTTAGGAGTTACTTCATAAATGACAAAGAGAAAATATATACAAAAGTAGATAACTCCTTCGCAATGTTTTCAAGCTGTTTTTTGAAGGCAAAAATAATGATGTTTGTGGGCATTGAGTATATACACATAATAGTGTTTTTTTCAAATACCAACAGCCTTTAGTATTTGGAAAAATTAATGTTTTTTGCTAGGCACAGTGGCACACTCCTGTAATCCCAGTGGCTTGGGAGGCTGAGATACGAGCCAGTCTCAGCAAAAGCAAGGTGCTAGGCAACTCAGTGAGAACCTGTTTCTAAATAAAATACACAATAGGTCACACATCTGGGGATGTGGCTCAGTGATTGAGTATCCCTGAGTTCAATCCCAGGTACCCCTCTTAAAAAAAATAATAATAATAATGTTTTTCCTAAGTTGAAATGGTACTCTGAATCAATCTCTAAATGCAGTAAGAATTATCATAAAAGAGGATTCCGATCAGTTAAATTTTCTCAACAAAAAGAAAATAAAGTCAAAGACGATTTTAACTGTCAGGTGTGACATATGCCTGAAATTCTAGCTACTCAGGAAGCCGAAGCAGGAGGATCACAAGTTTGAGATGCTGTCTCAAAATTTAAAAAAATAAATAAAAAGAATTGGGGATGCAGTTCAGTGGTAGATTACACCCCTTGTTCAGTCCCAAGTAGCACACACACTTACATACACTCACATGTACACACACACAAATGGCTTTCAACTTCGGCAAGAATAATACAGGCTACAAATAGGGAAGGCTTTCCTGATAGCAAGGTTATTAAGCAGATAACCCCCACCTTGAAAATCTCTAATAACATGATAAACAACCAGCTGCTTTAGTTAAAATGCTTCTTGGGAGCACAGCATTGGCCTGGGTGAACTTTCAAAACACATAAAATAATTATTTGCCTTTTTTTTTTTTTTTTTTCATTTAAGTTTTCACACAGTAATTTTATACCCAGAATGCTAAATGATGCTAAAACTCTATGAAGGAAGAAAACATAATTCATACTACTCTGGTATGCTCAAAATACCCAACTACATCTAGTGGTTACCCAATAAATGTTACTGATCAGATTGATGGAAAAAGGGGCACTAGATTGTGTTCCTAGCTCTACAAATGAATTGTTTGGAACATGGAGGAAATTGGTCATTCTCTCCAGGTCTTAACTTTTCTCTCTTTGATCATGGCCTTTATGTGTCGAGGGGCCCTGGGCCCACACAGTACTGTGACTATGGTTCTGATTAACCTGTTCTGAATCAGTGCATGCTGCTTATCAACCACATCCCAGGAAAAGCACACTGAATAATGAATATGAAAGTCTGGTTTATAGTGTCACTCTGTCCACCAACTAGTTTTATGAACTCTTCAAGACACTGAATTTCTCTGAGATTTCATCTACAGAAGTTTTTATCAGTTCAAGAGTTTTATAACTTACAAGGACAGAATTAGTCTCTGTTTATTCACATTATCACATCTAATCTGTTTTGGGAAAAAATATCACTCTGAAATATCATTAAAATAACTTTAAAAGAGTCTAACAATCAATTAATGAAATAACATGCCTTTATGAATAGTGTGTGTTCATTTATATCTCTCAAGCAGAATAATTTGTCCCAAGTGTCTAATCAGTATTTATTAGCTTTGTAAGTTAACATTAAAATGTATAGTAATCATTCAGAAAATTTTCTTGACTCCATTAGACTACTAGTCTCACTAGTTATGCTGCTGTACCAATGGTTTAGATAAGCCACAGGAAGAAATAGTTCAGGAAGTTCAAAGTTTTACTTATTCCCTAGAAATAAAATGTGTTGTGCCCTTTCAAATTTAACAGGCTTACTTTGAGCAAATATTTATAGTAAGACCTACTGATAACCCAATGGTTTAACTGGCAAACTTTTAAATGACAACCCCAACATTATTGGGATTTGTAGATAAGGAAATGAATGAAAGGTGTATTGACTGGGTGCTTGTATGTATTCACATTGAAGGGATGGCTGTTCATCCAGTCATTCATTCAATGAATATTTATGGGATTCTACTGTGTGCCAGACAACTGTGAACTGGGAATGGAAAAATGGAAAGACAAGATCCTTTCCTTTAACTTGGGAATCCTTTTCCCAAGAATCCCAATCTAATTAATAATCGAAACATATAAATAGTTACAGTGCTCCATTAGAAGTTCTACACCAAGGTATACACAAAAGGAAAGGAAAGGCAGTGTAAAAAGACTTTGTAAACAATGCCTAGAAATAAGAACCAATAGAGTTAGAGTCCCCACAAGGACCACAGAGGTTGGAATAAGATTCGGAATATAGAATGGCTGTATGTGAAAAAGTAAAAGGGAAAAATATACAAGGATGAAAACGAATATACTTACAGAAAGGAACCTATAGATTTGAGAAAAAAATAAGACTTCTAAAAAGGTAAATTATTGAAACCCAAAACTCAATAGACTGGTTGAGCATATGCAGTAAAGAGAGAAAGAAAATAGAATATATTAAAGAGACAAAGGAGGCTATAATGGAAAGGTCTAACGTGTATAATCAGGGCCACAGAAGAGGATGCTGAGCAGAATCCTAGCCTCTACCCCACATATCAGCAGCACCCACTCTTCTCAGTTTGTGAAAATGAATAGTGTCTTAGACACCCACATTTCTCTGGGGGACCAAATCACTTTGGTGGAGAACCCCTGCCATAAAGAACTCAAAGAAGTAAAAATTACTGATCTATTTCACTCATAGTGGTGGGGGCTGAAAATCACAAAGCAAGCAATAGAAAAATAAATTTAAAGCAAATAAAATGCTAACATCCAGTTGGATTATCACTTGAAATGCAAAGATAGTTGCATACTTGAAATTCTGTAAATATCATAATGTTAACACACTAACAAATTCAAGAATAAAAATCTTGTGTCCTTTGAGTCCACGTACATATATGTATATATATATTAAAATTGCCATAGCATCCAGTGGCAGGCAGTGCTTTTCTCTCATTTACTCCTTTGATCTGTTCCTTGTAAGAGACCATGTGCACTGTGAATCAGAAAACGTGCTTTAGGTTCAGCGCTGTGCCTGAGATCAGGGGATACCAATGCAACTGAGCTAATCAGAAGCTTCTGCTTCTCCACGAGTTTGTATCTCTTTAGAGGAAAAAGTTAAAGAAAAAGATTAGCTAACAAGGCCATTTACAAATGTTTCAATCCCATTTAAGAGCAGACTCTATATTTATTTTAATAGCACCACAAATGTCCACTAAAATGTTGATTTGTATTTAAAAAGCAATTCAAATATATATTAATGCCAAGAAAAAGTCTTTTAAAATGACTGCTTAATTCTATGACTGTAGCATTCAACACAATGTTGTTTGAAAGCAACTGACCTTTACAGTTACCAGCCGGTGAAAGAACACGGATGACTCATTAGTGCACGCACATGAACAGAAATCCTCATTTGCTATTACTTTAGAATGCACTGGAATGCAAAATGACCTCTCTTATTTTTTATTTAATTATGTATATAAACAAATCTGAGATTGTGGTGTGGTCCACAATTAAGCTGAATCTCTGGCATTACCATCTCCACCAAATAGTAACTTAAGGAAACAAGGAAAAGACGCTAAGGTGAATGACACAGAGGTAGGAGTCCTTTGCTGGCACTGGGTTCTACTCCATGCAACCACCTGCATCCTGGTGAGGAGCAAGTCAGTGTTGCCTCATTATCAAACTCCTGAGTCTCACTCTAACTTACACAGTTTGTACAAGTGGACTTCTGTTTAATGAAACCATGGAAATCTCTTTTCTCAATATTTTAACATTTATATGAGCCACCAAGAGTAACTAACTTCAATTAAAATATGATCTAAATGAAATTAAATGAGCCAGAACCAGGGTGTATAAAGTCTAACATGCTTTATCAACCTAACAGTTATTATAAAATAATAATAAAAACTGTTATACCTAACAATGGCTAATTACTACACTAATCACGGGGAATGTATCCGTAATAATGGCAATCATGATCATAATAACACCCAACTAAAGAGAAACAAATAGGTCACTGCCTAGCAGACAAGGAAAGTGTCATGAAAAGTGATATTCTCATTTTATAGGACCATATTGTCTTTGGGGGCCATCACCCCCCTGCCCCTGTCCCCTTGAACACCTCATGGTCCTCCACTCCTTCTCTTCCCTGTCATTTAATCCATAGTGAGCACACCATCAACAAATAATCACATCCAGAAATAAGCATTATTTCACTTGACCAAAAAGAGCCTGGGTGGATTTAGGACTTGCCTTTGTGAATTTCCATCTCTCCAGGTGGAGGACCCTGCCTGGGTTGAAGCCTGCCTCAGGAAGGCTCAGATTCCCTTGCTCTTGAACATATTCAGGTGCCTACCCAAAGTGTTTCCTGTTGCTGCCTGTCCAAGTCTGCTGGAAGAGACTCATGAAAGGATCTGGATCAAAGATCCAACCTAGCAACCCCAGACCCAGAGCCGCAGCCCCAGGCACCTTCTGAGGGAATGTCTTTTGTCGATTCTTTCTCCTACCAATTTACTAACATGGGCCCCCCGCCCCATTAGGAACAGATATCATTAGAGAAAAAAATGAGTGTGATTTTGTAAGGTCAAATGGTAAAACACAATTAGAACAAATGCTTTTATACTGTGATCTTAAACTAATAAACAAAAATCTTGAATCTATAAAATGTTTGGGCATTTTAGCAATATGAATAGATGGGGGGAAAGTCAGAATAGTTATAAGGCATGGCACAAGTGTTTCTTTTAGTAGAGTATTTCTCTTCTTAAAGCTTAAAAGAAGGAAGCACTCTCTGGCTCCCATTCCATTCCCAATGTGAGCAGCAACTGAGTTCATAAATGAAAGTACGATGCTCCTACTTTGTGCCACCCACTAGGCTAAGTGCTTTACATGCATTATCTGATTTAATTCTCATAGCAAGTTTTGTGACTTTTTGATAACTAGCATTATTCTAAGTTTTTCAGATTTAGAGAGTCTTAGAATATTTAAAGAACTTGCCCAAGGTTACACAAATAGTAAGTGACACAGCTGGAACTCAAACCCATGTTTCTTTGAATCCAGTACACTTAACCCCATGCTACAATGTCTTAAAACATCATTTTGCAAGGTTTGGGCAAATGTTTCAATCTTTGCTTCTAATCAATGAGCTCCTTCAGGGAAGAATTTATTCCTCATTAATTTTTATATTTCCAGAGCATGGAATAATGCCTGATATGGAACAGAAACTCAGTGAGTGTCAAATGAATAAGATGACAAATCAATAAATAAAGGAAGGAAGTAATTAATTTAAAAAGGAGACAGAACATTGAAGTGTATGCAAAAAGTTAATTCTGCACTAAGAATACTATTCCTGTGGTTAGTTTGGTGCTTCTGCATTTGTATTGTAGCAACATATGAGTATTTTATGATAAGCACCATTTTTACTTTAGAATTAAATGAAATGCTTTCAAAACTATGTACTTTACCCAGGGATTTAAATGAACGATTGAAATTCCATAATCAGAACATGACACAACCAAACCAGCATATAATCATATGTTTCCTATAATAAGCTACTTGAAGTGTTCTAATGGGTTACAATTTTGTAATCTAGGCATGAGAGGAAGATCTGTGCTCTTGACAATATTCAACACAAGCACTTCAACTGGCTCTGGATAAAAGAGAAGCCCCTCTTTCGCATTGCATACATGTTCTCTTTTTCCTTATCAGTAAGCAGACAGTCTTAACTGGTACCTTCACATCCTCTGCCATCTTCCTCCAGCTGCTGGCCAGCTTGACATTTGCAATAATAACTGCCAATCGTATTACAGCACTGGTCCCGACAGCCACCATTGTCAACAGCACATTCATTTATATCTGCAATTGAATAGTTAAACAGAATCAAGCTCCTGAAACTAACCACACAGAAAGAAACTTCAGTGGCTCTCCTAAAAATGAACCATCATAGTGACATCATTCTTTGACCTCAGATGTAATGAAATCGACAGGCATCTCATTTTAGTTAGAGCCAATGCACTCTAAGTTTGATGTAAAGAAAGAGACAAGTTTTAATCTTTGATATCTGAAATGCTACCTTTGAACTGTGAACTGAGGTCATGTTGTGACTTTTCATGTTGCAAGATGAATTTCGGAGACTTATAATACAGATCCAGAAATTTTGCATCCAAGTCATTGAGGATGAGTTTGAGAACAAAGAGAGACATTAAAGTCAGGACAGTAGGTCATCTGTTCACCCACTAAATTTGTTGTTATGGGTTCCTCTAGTAAATAACTGCTGAGCTTCTCCTCTTGCATTTTCTGCAATGTGCTAGACACTGGGAGGAAGGTGAGTGGGTAGTTCTGTAGTTTCCAAAGGTTGAAACCTAGCCAAGGTTGAGGGCTAACCAAGGGTGATTTGTTGTGCTCATGTATTGAATATATTCCCAAGTCCAAATGTATGATCAGATTTCATCTTTAAGACAGAGCTCAATTTTCTATATTCCTCCTATCCAGTTGTGGCTTACAAGTATTCCAACCTATCTGCAGGTTTGACAGTAGCTTGTGAGGTGACTTGTTACCAAGGTTCCTTTTTTGTTTTTTGTTTTTTCCTTGTATGGGTATTGAACCCAGGAACACTTTACCACTTAGCGATATATATCCCAAGCCTCTTTTATTTTTATTTTAAGACAGTTTCAAACTAAGTTGCTGAGGCTGACCTTGAACTTGCAATACTTCTTCCTCAGCGTCCAGAGTTGCTGGGATTATGTGTGCAGCATCGTGCCCACGCTGACTTGCTACTGTAGTTCTACTCAAAACGGGCACCTCTACTTCATGTTGTCAAGCTGATTTGGATAGATCCTTTCCCATGAGATGAGTGTGGCTGGGAGAGACAGTGGAGAGTACAGAGAAAAGGGATAGGTGAGGGTGGGAGAGGGAGTGTTAGGAGACCTAGAGAGAGAACCAGTTAGTCAGGAACAGCAGAAGTAAAATGAGAGCAAGACAGAGGAGCTGTGCCACCACACTGCAGCCTGCAGAGAAGGGAACAACTGATGCAGGAGCAACAAGGTACAGGCAGAGGGAGCTACAAGGCATTTTGACTGAATGCCATTGGTTTTGTCTGCCCCTCTGCCTACTGCTGGTAAGACTGCTTTTGCTTATTTTCAGTTAACTTTTCATTGAACTGTGTCTCACACACAGAAAAGTATACAATTCCTAAAGTACTTCGATGATTTTGCAGAAATAAAATGTATTGATACAGTTTTTTTCTCTTCTTTGCCCTTTTTGTGTGTGTGTGTGTGTGTGTGTGTGTGTGTGTGTGTGGTGCTGGGAATCAAACGTAGGGCCTTGTGCATGCTAGGAAAGTGCTGTACCACTGAGCTACATCCTAGCCCACCAGTGCAATCTTAGGACAACACTAGAACATGACTAGCACCCAAGAAAAACCCTGTCTTACTGATGGTAACTGTCTTGATAACGTACATGTAGAATTATTCCATAAATAATTGTGTGTGTTTTATTTCATCTGTAATTCTGTTTACAACATACAGCTATGTTGTTGCACATACTTACAGTTCATTCATTCTTATTACCGTACATTATTCCATTCTATGAATATACCACAATATTTGTTTATCCAGTTCACTGATGATGGACAATTGGATATTTTTTGTTTGTTTTTGGCTATGTGAAGAGTGCTGCTGGGAACATTTCCATACATATCTTCAATGAACTTGCATACGTATTCCTGTTGGGTAATATATCTGAGACTGAATTTTCTGGGCCAAAAGGTATGACATGCTCTACTTTAGTAGTTATAGCCAAATCATCTTCTAAAGAGATTATTCTGATTTACACTCCCACCAGCTGTGTATTGAGGACCAGATGCTACTCATTTTTGCCAACATTTGGGATATTCTGTTTTTTCATTTCAGCTCTTCTGAGGAGTTATAATAGCATCATGTTGCAACTTTAATTTGCATTTTCCTGATTATTAATTAGGTTAAGCACATTTTCATGTTATTGGCCATTTGGATGACATCTTGTTGAAATGCTTGTTCAAATACTTTGTCCATTTGTTCAATTCTTAAAATATTGGTTCTTTTACTTGTTGGTTTTCAAGTGCAATGTTAAATAGAAGTGATGGCAATGGTCATCTTTGTCTTCCTTCAGATCTTACAAGGATAGTTTTCAATATTTCTTAGTAGGTTTAATGTGCGCTATAAGTTTGGAGATACATCTATATTTCTATCTCCATCTATCACATAGAGAGATTAGTTTTATCAATTAAAAGAATTTCTTTCCACTCCTAGTTTCATGCATATTTGTATCATAAATAGGTGACAAATTTTATTTACTGCTTTTGTGAATCTATAAAGATAATTATATGGTCTTACAAATTCCATAATGGTTTGAATAACATTGATTCATCTTTGCAACTCTGAAATAAACTTGGTCATGATACACTAATCTTTTTACATATTTATGTATCAGTAAGCTAATATTTGGTTTAGAATTTTTGTGGTTAAGTTCATGAGAGACATTTGCCTGTACTTTTCCTTTTGTGTAATATTCTTACTAGGTCTGGGCGCCACATTGTACTGGCTATGTGAAACAAATTGCAAATTCTTCCTCTTTCTCTAGTCTCTGAAAGAATTTGTGTAAGATTGGTGTCATTTCTTAAATGTTTGGATGAGTTCATTTATGATGCTATCTAGGACCTGAGATTGTGTGTTTGTGTAGGTGAAAACTTATTAATAAATTTAATTTATTCAAAGAGGAATGAAGGGAGTAAGAGGGATGGAAAAAGGAAAGACAGTGGGATGAACCTGGCATAACTTTCCTTTCCTATGTACATATATGAATAGTCCACAGCGAATCTCACCATCATGTACGCCCACAGAAATTTTTTTTAAATATGGGTAAATGACAGAAAGATCAGCAGAGTAGAGAGAAGGGAGCAGGGGTGAGGAGAACAGAGGGGAAGGGGAGGTACTGGGGACTCAATTAGAACAAGATATATTCCATGCTTTTATAATTATGTTAAAATGGAGTCTACTGTCATGTATAACTAAAAAGAACCAATGAAAAAGATTAAAAGTCAATTTATTTACTACATATAAGAATATTTAGTTTTTAATTTAAGTATGTTGGAGAAGTTATGTGTTTTGAGGAACTTATCCACTTTGTATAAATGTTCTAATGCACTGCTGCTAAGTTCTTTGTAATATTCCCATATTATCTTTTGAATGTGTGCCCAGGTTGCAATTAGGCCCCCTTCCCTATAGTTGAAATTCATCATATGTGCCTTCTCTCCACTCCCCCTCCTCCTCCTTCTTATTTTTGGTATGAGGAACTGAACCCAGGGGTGCTCAACCACTGAGCCACATCCCCGCCCCCCGCTCCCCACCATTTTTTAAATTTTAATTTGAAACAGGGTCTTGCTAAGGTGCTGAGGCTTGCTTTGAACTTGTGGTCCTCCTGCCTCAGGTCCTGAGCTGCTGGGATTACAGGCATGTGCTACCAAACCTGGCTGCTCTTTTTTCCTACCCAGTTTTATAAGGGATTTATCAATTTTATCTTCCCATCTATCATCTTTTTATTCTGTCTCAGCTCTCTATTTTAGTTACCTCCCTCAGCTCTATCTCATCTGTTTTAGTCTTTTCCAAGAAAAAAAAAGTTTCTGGCCCTATTATTTTTTCAGTATTGCACAATTTACCTCTTAATTAATCTGTATTACAATCTTTACTGTTACCTCTCTTCTACTTTGTATGGGTTTCTTTTACTGCTTTAAGTTCTCAAGACAGACATTGAAATTATTGCTTTTTAGTTTTTCTTCTTTAAAAGATATTTCTGGTTATCTATAAACATGTATCAAGCCACCCCAACAGCAAATGATTTAAAAAGACGGTTGTTATTATTTTTCTCATTTCTGGGGATTGAAGGGTTTAGCTGTGTGGCCCTCACTTGGGGTCCCACAGATGATGGAATCAGTGGCAGGTGGGACTGTGTTGGGTCTTTAGCTCTTCTCGACCAGTGACAAGGGAAGGGAGCACTCCCCAACAAGGCCAGATCCGGAAAGGTAGGGCCGACTGACCGCCTGCACCCAGCCCTCCAGGAGGAGGACAATCAGATGAGTCAGGGAGATCAGTCACAGCAGGAACTCGTTTATTGAGGAAGTCACACAGCTTTTATGTAGGGTGGAGGCTAGGCGGGAACCAATCAGCTTAAAGGTCAGCAAGGCGAGAGTCCCACAGGACTATATGGCAAGCACGAGCTGATCACGTTGGCGGAACTGTTGTTAACCAATCCCTGACAGTGGTCCGATTTATCGTCATTAGCCTTTGAAACCGCCTTTGAGGCCTTGATCTTGCTCACTCGCCAGGGAGTAAGGAGTCAGCCTGAGTTAGTTAACGTGTCATTAGTCCCAACAGGACTGTACTTGGACACAGGCTTTTCATTCACATGCTGGGATTTGGGCTGCAATAGTTGGGGTGGTTAGTAGCGTGTTTCCCTCTCTTTCCATGGAGTCTCCCTGCTTGATGGTCTCAGAGTAGAGATGTTTTCTACAGTGATTATCATTCCCCTGGGGAACCAATCCAAGAGATCCAACAGAAGCTACATGCTTCTTAGGATCTAGAAGTCAGACAGCATCACTCCTCAGATATCTATTGATTAAGTCACAGGACAACTGGGAATTCAGGAACAGGAACAATTCCTCCTCTGACGGCAGTCTTCTTGAACACAGTGTATTGCACCAATGTTTATTTGAAGTGATATATTTTCCTAAAAACAAAGTATTAGCTGTATCCCACAATTTTTGATATATTTTAATTATCATTCAATTCAAATATTTGATAATTTACAGAAATATTTCTTTTTATGACTATTTGAAGTATATTTGGGGGGTTTTCCCAATGTCTGAAGAATTTCTAATCATCTCATTATTATAAAATGCTAGATTAATTCCATGTTGGACAAAGAATATACTCTGTATAAGTTCAATTCTTCAAAATTTACTAAAACTTGATTTATATTTCAACACATGGTCAATTTTGGTTAAAAAATGTATATTTATTGGAAAATAATGTATATTCTGCAATTATCAGTTGCTGTTTCTTGTATGTAGACATGTGCAAATTATACAAAATAAACAATATATATACATACACACATTCATATGTCTATATTTAAAAGATGTATCAAAATGTATATGTAATTTGTTCAATCCATCAATTATACTTTTAATTACATTAATTTTATTATTTTATGGATTGTCATATGTTTATTTTATAGTTAATGAAAGAAGCACAGTAAAATCTATCTGATTTTTACATTTGTCCTTTCATAAACATAATTTTTGTTTTGTCTAATTTGAATCTTTATTTTGAGGTGCATACAAATTTAGAACCTGCATAACATTCTAGCAGGTAAAACCCTTTGATATTATAAAATGTACCTCTTTAGATTTAGCTAAATCTAAATCTTTCTTTCCTTAAGATTGACTTTTTGTGATGTTGGTATCATTGAGTCAGTTTTCTTTGGGTTAGTGTCTGCCTGAAATTTCATTTTCTGAAGTTTACTTTGAACCTTTTTTGTATTCATATTTTTGAGAAATATTCCTTCTGTACATTTTATTTTAATATATTCTATGTCTTATTATGGTATTATATCATTGACTTTCAGTGTAATTACTGACATATTTGTATTAAATTTACCAATTTACTAACTTTCCCATATATTTTATGTTGCTTTTATCCTCCATTATTTTCTCCCTTGAAACCTATTTTTTAGTATTCTAGTTGTCCTGTTTTTAGGTTGTCAGTCATACATTACTTTGTTATTCTTTAAGGGGTTACCCTATATATTACAATATCTATTATTAAAGTCAAATATAATTAGTACTTTAACCACTTCCATATAATGCTAGAAACTACACTTCAACTCCCTTAAACTTGAACTTTGTATACTATTGTTATCATGTATTTTAATTTTAGATATTTAAACAACATGGACTTCATTGTTGCTATTTGAATAATTGATAGCCACTTAGTTTTATCCACATATGTACCTTTTCTGGAACTTTTTTTTTTTTAATTTTTTTTTTTATTTATTTTTTTACGTTTACATAGGGTAATGATGTTTATTTTTTTCCCTTCCCCCCCACCCCTCCCACCCTTTTCCCTTTATACAGTCCTTCTTTCCTTCATTCTTACCGCTCTCCTTAGCCTAACTCTAAACCTAACCCTAAACCTAATGCTAACCCCTCCCACCCCCATTATATGTCCTCATCCGCTTATCAGCGAGATCATTCGTCCTTTAGTTTTTTGAGATTGGCTTATCTCACTTAGCATGATATTCTCCAATTTCGACCATTTGCCTACAAATGCCATAATTTTATCATTCTTCATTGCGGAGTAATATTCCATTGTATAAATATGCCACAGTTTCTTTATCCATTCATCAACTGAAGGGCATCTAGGTTGGTTCCACAATCTGGCTATGGTGAATTGAGCAGCAATGAACATTGATGTGGCTGTATCTCTGTAGTATGCTGATTTTAAGTCCTTTGGGTATAGGCCAAGGAGTGGGATAGCTGGGTCAAATGGTGTTTCCATTCCAAGCTTTCTGAGGAATCTCCACACTGCTTTCCAGAGTGGCTGCACTAATTTGCAACCCCACCAGCAATGTATGAGTGTTCCTTTTTCACCACATCCTCGCCAACACCTATTGTTGCTTGTATTCTTGATAATCGCCATTCTAATTGGGGTGAGATGAAATCTTAGGGTAGTTTTGATTTGCATTTCCCTTATTACTAGGGATGTTGAACATTTTTTCATATATCTGTTGATTCCTTGTACATCTTCTTCTGTGAAGTGTCTGTTCATTTCCTTAGCCCATTTGTTGATTGGATTATTTGTATTCTTCGTGTAGAGTTTTTTGAGTTCTTTATAGATTCTGGAAATTAGCGCTCTATCTGAGGTATGGTTGGCGAAAATATTCTCCCACTCTGTAGGCTCTCTCTTCACATTTCTGATAGTTTCCTTTGCTGAGAGAAAGCTTTTTAGTTTGAATCTATCCCAGTTATTAATTCTTGCTTTTATTTCTTGTGCTATGGGAGTCCTGTTAAGGAAGTCTGATCCTAAGCCAACAAGTTGAAGATTTGGACCTACTTTTTCTTCTATAAGATGCAGGGTCTCTGGTCTGATTCCGAGGTCCTTGATCCATTTTGAGTTGAGTTTTGTGTAGGGTGAGAGATAGGGGTTTAATTTCATTCTATTGCATATGGTTTTCCAGTTTTCCCAGCACCATTTGTTGAAGAGGCTATCTTTTCTCCATTGCATATTGTTGGAACCTTTGTCTAGTATGAGAAAATTGTATTTATTTGGGTTTGTGTCCATGTCCTCTATTCTGTACCATTGATCTACCTGTCTATTTTGGTACCAATACCATGCCGTTTTTGTTACTATTGCTTTGTAGTAGAGTTGAAGATCTGGTATTGCAATACCCCCTGCTTTGCTCTTGCTACTGAGGATTGCTTTAGCTATTCTAGGTTTTTTATTCTTCCAGATGAATTTCATAATTGCTTGCTCTATTTCTGCAAGGTACATCATTGGGATTTTAATTGGAATTGCATTGAATCTGTATAGCACTTTAGGTAGTATAGCCATTTTGACGATATTAATTCTGCCTATCCAGGAACATGGGAGATCTTTCCATCTTCTAAGGTTTTCTTGAATTTCTTTCTTTAGTGTTCTGTAGTTCTCATTGTAGAGGCCTTTCACCTCTTTTGTGAGATTGATTCCCAAGTATTTTATTTTTTTCGATGCTATTGTGAATGGGGTAGTTTTCCTAATTTCTCTTTCTGAAGATTCATCACTTATGTATAAAAATGCATTGGATTTATGAGCATTGATCTTGTAACCTGCTACTTTACTGAATTCACTTATGAGTTCTAAAAGTTTTCTGGTGGAATTTCCAGGTTCCTCTAAATATATAATCATGTCATCAGCAAACAGGGATAGTTTGAGTTCTTCTTTTCCTATTCGTATCCCTTTAATTTCTTTGGTTTGTCTGATTGCTCTGGCTAGAGTCTCAAGGACGATGTTGAATAGAAGTGGTGAAAGAGGGCATCCCTGCCTTGTTCCAGTTTTTAGGGGGAACGCTTTCAGTTTTTCACCATTTAGAATGATATTAGCCATGGGCTTAGCGTAGATTGCCTTTATAATGTTTAGGAATGTTCCCACTACCCCAATTTTTTCTAGTGTTTTGAGCATGAAGGGATGCTGTATTTTATCAAATGCTTTTTCTGCATCTATTGAAATAATCATGTGATTCTTAACTTTAAGTCTGTTGATATGGTGAATGACATTTATTGATTTCCGAATGTTGAACCAACCTTGCATCCCTGGGATAAAACCCACTTGATTGTGGTGCACTATCTTTTTAATATATATTTGTATGCGATTTGCTAAAATTTTGTTGAGAATTTTTGCGTCAATGTTCATTAAGGATATTGGTCTGAAATTTTCGTTCCTCGATGTGTCTCTGTCTGGTTTAGGTATCAGGGTGATATTGGCTTCATAGAACGAGTTTGGGAGGGTTCCCTCCTCTTCTATTTCATGGAATACTTTGAGGAGTATTGGAATGAGCTCTTCTTTGAAGGTTTTGTAGAACTCGCCTGAGAACCCATCTGGTCCTGGACTTTTCTTTGTTGGTAGGCTTTTGATGACCTCTTCTATTTCATTGCTTGAAATTGGTTTATTTAAGTTGTGTATGTCCTCCTCGTTCAGTTTAGGTAATTCATATGTCTCTAGAAATTTGTTGATGTCTTCGAGGTTTTCTGTTTTGTTGGAGTATAGATTTTTGAAATAGCTTCTAATTATGTTTTGTATTTCACTCGTGTCTGTTGTGATGTTTCCTTGTTCATTCCGAATTTTAGTAATTTGAGTTTTCTCCCTCTTTCTCTTTGTTAGTGTGGCTAAGGGTTTATCAATTTTATTTATTTTTTCAAAGAACCAACTATTTATTTTGTTAATTTTTCCAATTGTTTCTTTTGTTTCGATTTCGTTGATTTCGGCTCTGATTTTAACTATTTCCTGTCTTCTACTACTTTTGGTATTGGTCTGCTCTTCTTTTTCTAGGGCTTTGAGCTGTAGTGTTAAGTCGTTTATTTGTTGATTTCTACTTCTTTTTTTGAATGCACCCCATGAAATAAATCTTCCTCTAAGTACTGCTTTCATAGTGTCCCAGAGATTTTGATATGATGTGTTTTTGTTCTCGTTTACTTCTAAGAATTTTTTTATTTCCCTCCTGATGTCTTCTGTTATCCATTCATCATATAATAGTGTATTATTTAGTCTCCAAGTATTGGAGAAGTTTCTGTTTTTTATTCTGTCATTTATTTCTAATTTCAATCCATTATGATCTGATAGAGTACAAGGTAGTATCTCTATCTTCTTGTATTTGCTAACAGTAGCTTTGTGGCATAAAATATGGTCTATTTTAGAGAAGGATCCATGTGCTGCTGAGAAAAAAGTGTATTCGTTCTTTGTTGGATGGTATATTCTATATATGTCTGTTAAGTCTAAATTGCTGATTTTGTTGTTGAGATCTATAGTTTCTTTATTCAATTTTTGTTTGGACGATCTATCCAGTGGTGAGAGAGGTGTGTTAAAATCGCCTAGTATGATTGTGTTGTGGTCTATTTGATTTCTGGAATTGAGAAGGATTTGTTTGACGTACGTGGATGAGCCAATGTTTGGGGCATAGATATTTATGATTGTTAAGTCTTGCTGATTTATGCTTCCCTTAAGCAGCATGTAATGTCCTTCTTTATCCCTTCTGACTAGTTTTGGTTTGAAGTCCACATTATCTGAGATGAGGATGGATACTCCAGCTTTTTTGCTGTGTCCGTGTGCATGGTATGTTTTTCCCCATCCTTTCACCTTTAGTCTATGGGTGTCTCTTTCTATGAGATGAGTCTCTTGCAGGCAGCATATTGTTGAATTTTTCTTTTTAATCCAATCTGCCAGTCTGTGTCTTTTGATTGATGAATTCAGGCCATTAACATTCAGGGTTATTATTGTGATATGATTTGTATTTCCCTCAATTGACTCATATTTGTTTTTGACATGATTTGGTTTCTCCTTTATTTGGCTATTCCTTTAGGCTAGCGCCTCCTGTTGCTGATTTGCATCGTTGTTTTTCATCTCTTCCTCATGGAATATTTTGCTGAGAATGTTCTGTAATGCTGGCTTTCTTTTTGTAAATTCCTTTAGCTTTTGTTTATCATGGAAGGATCTTATTTCATCGTCAAATTTGAAGGTAAGTTTTGCTGGGTATAAGATTCTTGGTTGGCATCCGTTTTCTTTCAGGGCTTGGTAAATGTTGTTCCAGGCCCTTCTGGCTTTTAGGGTCTGGATTGAAAAATCTGCTGATATTCTTATTGGTTTCCCTCTGAATGTAATTTGATTCTTTTCTCTCGCGGCCTTTAAAATTCTGTCTTTATTTTGTATGTTAGGTATTTTCATAATAATGTGCCTTGGTGTGGGTCTATTGTAATTTTGTATGTTTGGAGTTCTATAAGCCTCTTGTATTTGGTTTTCCATTTCATTCTTCAGATTTGGGAAATTTTCTGATATTATTTCATTGAATAGATTGTTCATTCCTTTGGTTTGTTTCTCTAAGCCTTCCTCAATCCCAATAATTCTTAAATTTGGCCTTTTCATGATATCCCATAATTCTTGTAGATTCTGTTCATGATTTCTTACCATCTTTTCTGTTTGGCCAACTTTGCTTTCAAGATTAAATAATTTGTCTTCAATGTCTGAGGTTCTGTCTTCCAGGTGCTCCATTCTATTGGTTATGCTTTCTATGGAGTTTTTAACTTGGTTTATTGTTTCCTTCATTTCAAGGATTTCAGTTTGTTTTTTTTTTCAGTATCTCTAACTCTTTATTGAAATGATCTCTTGCTTCCCGTATTTGGTCTTTTAACTGTTGATTGGTGCGATCATTTAATGCCTGCATTTGCTCTTTCATCTCCTCCTTCAATGCCTGCATTTGCTCTTTCATCTCCTCATTAGCTTCCCTGATCGTTTTAATTACGTACATTCTGAACTCCCTTTCTGACATTTCTTCTGCTGTGCTGTCATTGGGTTTTATTGATGTAGTATCTAGGTTTGTTTGGGACATTTTCTTCCCTTGTTTTCTCATATTGGTCAGTTGTCAGTGGGACCCTGAGATATTGCAGTTTTCCGCTATTGGTTTATAGTGTCCTGGTAGATTTCCAGTGTATCACCTCCCAGCCTTCAGTAGCCTGATGTCTTGGAGGAATCTGATAAAGCAGCGTATCCGAAGAAAACTGCCCCTAGCCCCCTACTGGTTCCACGATTTGGAACTGGCTCTGTGCTGAAATGCTCTCACTGTGGGCCTGCACCGTGCAGCTGGCCGTGTGGGAGGAGCTCACTGCCGGAGTGTGGAAGGCTACCTTGGGAAGACTCTAGCTGCCCTGCCCGGCTCCAATAAGCCACCTCTATCTGGGCCTGCCACCCGGGCCGAGCTTTACCCAGTGGGCAGACTCACCCGTGGCTCTATTTCAGTCCGAGTCTCTCAATGCCTCCCCTTCTTAACTCCTGGGTTCTGGAGCGACAGGGGGTGCAGTCTCCCTCTAGGCCGCCATCTTGGATCGCCCCGAGAAGAGAGCCTGCAGCCGGAGTGGGCAGAGCCGCCTGAAGAGGTCTCTGGCTGCCCTGCCCTGATCCCAGAGGCTGTTTGCGGATCAAGGCTCTCCGTTGGTTCGGGGGCTTATGGCTGGTTCTATGTGGAAAGTCTCTCACTGGGCGGTCAGCTCTGAGAAGCTAGCCTTGAACGGCACCTCCCACCGCAGGGGTCCAGACTACTTGGGGAAGTCTCTGGCTGCCCTGTCTGGACCCTGAATCTGCTTGCGTGCCAGAGTACGCTGAGCTGCACTGGCTCCGGGACTCGGAGCTTGTTCTGGTCAGAAAGGCTCTCACTAGCGGGCCAGTTCCGTTCCGAGAACCTGGAGAAGCTGGCTGTGTGGGCGGGGCCCACCGCTGGAGTGCGCAGGGCTGCCTGTGGATGACTCTAGCTGCCCTGCCCGGCTCCGATAAGCCACCTCTATCTGGGCCTGCCCCCCGGGCCAAGCTTTACCCAGTGGGCAGACTCACCCGTGGCTCTATTTCAGTCCGAGTCTCTCAATGCCTCCCCTTCTTAACTCCTGGGTTCTGGAGCGACAGGGGGTGCAGTCTCCCTCTAGGCCGCCATCTTGGATCACCCCTTTTCTGGAACTTATTACTGCTTTCTGCTTCTGTGCTTCCTTCTGAAACAATATTCCTTTTGTCTAAAAATTGCTTTTAGTCTTTCTTTTCATATGCATTAGCTGGCATATGTTTTTCTTCAGGTTTTGTTTGTCAGGAAATATTTTTTCAACTGAATTTTTTTCAACTTTTATTTTAGAACATTTTTAGATTTATAGAAAAAATTGCAAACATATTACATAATTCCTCTGCAACCCACATACCCCGAATTCCACTATTAGAAACATCATACTTTAATATGGTCCATTAATTATAATTAATGAATCACCATTGACACTTATAATTAAATAGTCCAAACAATTCATATTTCCTTAGTTTTTCACAGTTTCCTTTTTTTTTTGTCCCAGGATTCCTTCCAGGATATGATATTACATTTACTTGTCATATTTCTTTAGATTCCTCTTGGTTTTAAGTTTCTCAGACTTTCCTTGCTTCTTGAGGAAGAATGTTCATTTTGTAGAATGACTCTCAACTTGATTTTTTAATGACTTTTTCTTATTTTATACTGGCATTATGTGTTTCAAGGAGGAAGACCACAGAGGTGAAGTGCCATTTTCATGTCAACATAACAACACTATTTATGTTGACCCTGATCCCTTGACTGATAGAGTATTTGTCAGTTTCTCCACTATACAGTCATAAAATTATTCTTTTTTCACATTCTTAAGTTGTAATTTTTGGAACAAAGTCATCATGTACAGCCCATACTTCAGAAGTGAAGAATTAAACTCCTCTCATCTAGAGTGGTATCTACATAATTTACCTGAAACTCTTCCACATATAGATTTGCCTGTGTTCCATTTATTGCACATTAAGTTTTGAGAATATTTTGAAAGGGATAGGACTCTAGGTTGGCTGTTGGATGCTTTAAGTATTAAAAGTCCTTCCATTATCACTTTAATGTTCTTTTGAAAATAGTGTGACTGGGTTTTGCCTGCTTTTAAGATTTTCTCTTTGTTTTTATTCCTTATATGGTTTACTATTAAATGTCTTATTGTAGTTCCTTTATGATTTTCCTACACAGAGTTTGTAATGCCTCTTGATTTTGTAGTTCAGGTCTTTCCATTTTAAAGAAATTGCTCCCACTGTTAATGTTCAAATATTGCTTCTGCCTTACTCTCTCTGTCCTTTCTCCCTAGTACTTCCATACGCATATTTTTGAGCTCTATTATCTAAATATCATTTGTTTTGTGCTATTTTCTGTTTTAATATATTATGTACATATTTTTGTTCACAGTTTTAGTCTAGATACAGTCTACTAACCTGTCTTCCAGGTTATCAATGCTGTAATCAGCTATTTATAATATCAATTAATCTCATCTGTTTACTGTACACTATCTTTTTCCTTTCCATGATTTGCAGTTCATTCTTCTTATATATTATCATTCTCTGGTGAAATTTTCCACATTGTCATCAATTTTCTTGCATTTATAAGTCTGCTCTTCTTTGCATTGCTTTATGACAATGGAATTGAAATCTAAGCATTCCTCCCTTGCCAACTGGTCACTGTTGAGCCTTCTTAGTAGAGTGCATTGGAGGAAGGCTGCAGGAGCAAGACTCCTCACTTTGGTGCCAGTGCTATATGTTTTTCAGGCTTCTGTGTTGTACCTGCCATCAGGCTTCTGCTTTATCAGTAAGAAGCCTCTTTCCCAGGAGCTGCCACCCTGCTAGTGGTGTGTGGGGAGCTTAGTGTTGCATAACCTCCAGGGAGTCTCACCAATGCTCCAGCGAATCTTTCCACCACCACAGTGGGCAGATTCCTGCCCACCATTCTTGGTCAGTAGCATCTCTGAAAACTTTTCTGCAGTTGAGTGGGCCATGGCCACACCCTCTCTCTAGTGAGTTTACTTTCATCCTGGCTTGGGAATAAAGAGGATGCTTTCAAGTGTGTTCCTTTCTTGGGTGCTCTCCTTTGGTCCTGAACATAGTAACTACTCTATATCTGCATTCCTGTGTTCTTCAATGTCCTCTTTGCCACTCTCAGTATTTCATATCCAACTTCTAATGAATAATTCTTTATGATTTTTTTTTCTCTGACCAACTCCCTGCTGTTATTTTAGTCACTTGCAGGACTTTGAATGATATACTTTCTCTCCAGTATCATGGTACCTCAATTTTAGATTTATCCTAGTTTTGAATTCATCTTTGGCTTCCATGTTCATTTTGAACTCATTTGTTTTCCTAGCCAATGAGGTTATAGCCTTCTCAGCCTGCTTTGTCTGCCCATTTAGAAAATTTTATTTTCATCCCTTTCAGTTTTTTCCCACCATGCCACTTATGAATTGATTCCTCCAGGTTTGGAAAGCTCACCTCATGGATTGCCTTGGCTGCAATGATATTCTCTGATGTCTTCCAATGAATGATTTTGATTTTATATCTAACTATTCTGATTGTTCTCAGAAAGAGAATCAGTGTGCTACTATTTAGCACATTATAACTAAGAAGAGAATGTCTAAATAGACAAACCTTGTGTTTGTCAGCATTTTATCCTGATGATCAAAATACCTGCAAGAGCAACATAGAGTAGGAAGTATTTATTTGATTCACGGTTTCCAAAGTTCAGTCCTTGGTTGGCTGACTCCATTGCTTTGGGCCTAAGGTAAAAAAGAATGTCATGAGGGAAGGGTGTGGCTCAACTTACAGTAGCCAGGAAACAGAGGATGGGGGCTAGAGAACAAGATATAATTTCCAAAGGCATGCCCCCAGTGACATATTATATCAACCATGCCTCATATGCTCGCGGTTTCCTTCTAGTTGTCCACTCACATTATTAATCCATCAAATGGATTAATCCACTGATAAGGTTAGAAACCTCATGATCAAATCATTTCCTAAAAGCCTCACTTTTGAACATCACTATATTGGAGACCAAGCCTTTAACTATATGAACCTTTGGGGGATAATCCAAATCCAAACCATAATAACTCTCCTTATTTTTACTTAAGATTATTCCAAAGAAAATTCCATTTACTGAGGTTTATGTAGTTGTTTATCTTTCCTACATATGATTCATTCGACAAGCCAGGATTTCGTGACTCATAAACATAAAGTAATTAACAAAGAATATAAGACTTTATAATTAGGTCCTGTGCTTTGTGCTGCAGAATATCATCATAGAGAAAAAGATTAATGAAGGTTGACTTCCCAAGGAACATCAGGGTATAAGTTTAAAAATAAATTTGCATATAATTTTTCAAGTTTAGTTCTGAGAAAGAGGACCTATGTTGTAATATCTCAGGTATCAAGAGTCTTGTGATGCCACTCTTAAAAATTAATTCAAAAATATATTCTAAATGATTTAAGACTTAAACTGAGTTAGACACCTTTTCCTATATGTTATTTTGCAGATCTTACAATGAACTGATGAGACCATATTAAATTATGCTTATTCAGAAAAGTATAGTCATCAAAAAGAGCATTAAAGATCAATTCTGTGTGTATGTGTATAAAGTAAAAATATTTTCAGCAATTTAAATGTTCATCAATATGGGAAGAATAATTAAGTAAATTAAAACTATTGCATCAGTGGAATCTCCAGCAGCAATTTTTCAAAAATGGCCACATGTTTTTCTTCAATTCCTTATTAATGTTGACCAGTACTAAAATATAACACGTAATGTAACACCATAGTTTTGCAAAATTACTTGCCTGTAAAGCTAAGTGAATGTGGCTCATTTAAATTGCTTCTGCTTGGTTTTAAGTGAATTATAAAAAATTTTTAAAGTAATAATTGGTTTTCATGGTTCTGAACAGGGTTTTCTTGAAAAATAATTTATACTTTTGGATCAAACACAGACATTTCACATCCACACTGCCTATTCTTTCGCACTGAGCAAGCTCATTCATTCATTTGACTGACTTTGTGATATGAAAGGCTTGGGTTCATGTCCATAAGGACCCACAGAGCAGCTTCAGGGAAGGCCCTGGCAGGGAGCAAAGAGGCTGAGGGGGAGGACACCCTAGCAAATCACACCCAGCCCATGAGTGAAACCTCTTTGATCTGCTGAGCACATCAGGTATCTCTCTACTTAAAATCTATCTGAATAAAGTGACTACTTTTCTATTAAAAATATTTGAAACTCTCTTCCCTTAAACTGTCATATCTAATTGAAGGGGAGATGAATACAAGATCTATTACTTATAATGTATATGAATAAGTATATCTCTGTAAGATAACACCAGAGAGAACTATTAATAAAGATGCCCAGTTTTAAGTCTAAAATATTAAAATAATAAATATCATATATAGGGGACCATTTCTGTAGGTCTATTTACCTTAAGCCTAATAATTATGCACATTCTTAACAAATGTAAAATTAAATTTGGCCCCTTGCATTCAGAAAACTCTCAAACTGCTAATATTGAACTTGCACATTGGCAGGGGCGAAATAAAAGATAATTAGAGGTTTTGTTGGTCAAAATGATACAGAAAGGACTTAAAGTCTCTTTCTTTTGCTTGAGAAAAATTTTAGTAACACAAAACTGCTAAAAATATTTCACACATATATTTTGTATTTTTGGAACTAGAATAACACCAGGAATAGAAAGCATAAATGAAAAGGATGATCAATATGTGCATACACGCTTTAAAATCTCCCTTTTAAAGTATTCAAAATTCAAAGACAAATGAGAAATGAAAATAACAATATTTGTACAAATAAAAGCAAAAATCATTTATATATATATAAGTAAAATATTAAATATTTGACATTAAACATTTAATATTTTCAATATATATTTAATGTACATTAAATATAGTACATAAATATATTTTATATTCAACAGGAAAATATGAAAATTTCCAAAAAGAAATATGGTCTAATGAAATAAGATAAATTTTAAAAAGTCAAACTGACAAATGTCCAATAAATGTCAAATGTTGTTTAAGTGTATTAGTAATCAAAAAAATTAAAAGTAAAATAAAGTCAATATAATCTTTATATTGTTGGATTTACAAATATTAAAATATTAAATCAATATTAGTGTACATGGGTGGTCAGGTTGTGGCAAAAAAGATGTACCATACTTTGCTAATAAAAGCACAAATTAGGAAAAATAGAGATTAAAGTGGCTACAAATACAGAATATGCAATTACCTTCCTCCCCAGCAAATCCACTTTTAAGAACAAATCCCAAGGATATAATCATAATGTACATAATGTAAACCAGATTTTTAATATCACAGGAAGAAAAGTAGAAACTACTTGGATAGCAAACAATAGAATTTTAAGAAAATTATAACATGTCCAAGTCAAGGATTACCATGTAGTAATTAATAATAATGTTTCTAAATAATATTTATTTACATTTACAAATGTCTTTCTATAAAAAAGATGTTTACTAATATTTACATACATAAGGTATTTCCATATGTAACTATATATCTAAAATATTTGTACTTTGAAAGACATCATCAACTATGCTAGTAGTGTCTAACTTTGAATAAAAATGATTATAGATGCTTTGGGTTTTGTTGTTCTTTGCTTGCCTGATTCCCAATTTCTTTATGGTAAGTATTCTTTCAGAAAAAACAAAACAGCGAATGAACAGTAAAAATTTCTTTATAAAGCTAAAAAGTTCCTTCTATCTTCCTTTTTCATATATTCTCTGCCAATTATATCATTTTAGTCCATATACTATATTTACTTAAGTTTTAAAATATTTAATAGAATATGTGAATTTTTAAAAATAAATAATTTTCAAGACTGTGTGTGTGTGTGTGTGTGTGTGTGTGTGTGTGTGTGTGTTACTGGGGAATGAACCCAAAGCTTTCTGCACGGAGTTACATCCTAGCCTTCTTTTAAATTGTATTTTGAGACAGGATCTCACTTAACTTGCCTTCCTACCTCAGCCTCCCAAGTATCTGAGATTACAGGTTTGGGCCAATATGCACGGCAAACCTTCAAGATTTTGATTAAATTGTTTCCTAAAGAATTTAAAGCTGCTCAATGATGTGGAATGCTGGCATTCTTTTCAGTCAGTCTTTGTGGCCAAGTTCATATCATCCATCCAGTTGGATGCTCCACACTTGAGAAAGCAGCAAGGCATGTGAATGCTTTTGTGCTCTGGAGGACTCTTCAGATGTGAATGACAATGCCAACATTCTAGAATATCCTCAGTGGAAGGCTTGTAAGAGGCCACGTATTCCCCTGAAAACTCCAGCCACACTTACATGCTGAAGATTTGATAAAACGAAAGGATGTCACACTGTTTCTACCACAAAACCCCTGTCAAGACTAAAGTAGAGCCCTTTAATGACAACTAATTTTAACAGGCAGGCAACCTTCCTGAGTATGTACAAACTTCTAATGAAATGACTCTTGTCTAACTTTAGTTGGGTTCCTGATCTGTCAGGGCACAAATGATCACAAGAGTCAACTCCTTTGTGAGAGGTTTCTCTCTAACTTTATACATGTTAAATTTGTCATCTGTATAGTTAGGAAGAAAGAAAGAAAGAAAGAAAGAAAGAAAGAAAGAAAGAGAGAGAGAGAGAGAGAAAGAAAGAAAGAAAGACAAAAAAAGAGAAAGAAAGAAAGAAAAGAAAGCACTTTATAAGGCTATTGTGAGAATCAAATTATATATGTTAAAAATGCTTAGCATAGTTTCTAGCATAGAATAGGCTTTATAAATGGCCATTATCTAAAAGGTCACTTATCATTAGCTAAACATTAATTATTATTTTATACTTAAAAATGCAAGTCCAGTTCATGGAAGGTGCTCAATTGCTTTCTTATTTAATTTGCATTGAACATGAATTCAATTTCAATATGGATAGAATTATAAATTCATAGGAACATATACTTCTTGCTGCACAACACAGAAAACTCAAAATATTTCTTTTCCTCTGATATCATTATTTTCATGCATTTCTGCTACATTTATGTTCAATTTGAATATTTTAAAAATTGGCTGAATAGACCAACCAAAAGTTAAACTCCATTATCTAACCTTGTTCACTGGTCAGTTACATTAATAAATGAAAGGCATATACATGCATTCCCCATTCTGTTGTTTTCTACTTTGCTTCTAAAAAGTAAATAAAAACACATGGAACACATCTGGTGAACTTGTGTACTCAGAAATAAATTAATGAAAATATAAAGTTGCTATCAAATGGAAATCAGTGTTCATAAGTTAAAAATTTGAAAGCCATCGGCTTTGAAGATAGTTCTGAAAACAGGGTCAATACATAGGATTTAAATTGCACTTTTATAAGATACTCATGGCATGATATATTTCAGGCTGTTTCATGTGTTCAATGTCATTCAAGGTTGCAAATAAATTTGGTCTTTCAAAAGCAAGATGAATGACAAAAATTCTCTGACATATAGCAAATCTTCCAGGTTAGTCATGACAAAAGTTCAATGATATCATCAAGGCTATCAATCCATCTGTAATGACATACTAAAGTCTCTTCAAGAATTAAATATGATGTTTGCAAGAGAGGTGTTGCATTTCTGCTTGTAGGACAAAAAAATACAATAGAACTGCAAATAAATAAAAGATCTCTAATATTAGCTGCACAAATTAGCTATTAATTTCTACCTTTAAAGAAATTTTGAGGGTTAGGTTCCTTATATTTGATCATTTTCCTAAACAGACTTCTATATTTTAAGTTGTGTGCTCCATTTAGTCTATGATTGTATAGTTTTAGTGGTACCTTATATTGTGTTCAGAAACTTGGCAAATAAACTGAACAGAGGTGAGCACAACAGAGAAAAAAAGGCAAAATGAGAAATGTTTTAATTCACATCTCCTTCTAAACCAAATATACTGGACCCGATTTAGTATATGTATTTTTGCTTTGTTTTCAAAGGATTTTTGTTTGTTTTATGAAAATTACCCAAAAGTGCATATGCATCTTGCTTATCACAGTCATTTTCAAATCAATAGATTTCATGAAGTGAGAACCTAAGCTTCTAATTGCAATTAGCATTTATAGCAAGTCAGTCAATTTCTCTTAGGTACCACACTTAATGTAATTCTCTTTAGGTTAAAGTAAGCTATGACATTAATCCACATCACTGGAAAATTCACAAATACCCCAGTGTCCTGTAACTTTATAACCTTGTTGTTGAATCTATAGATTTATATAGTAAGCATACTAAAAAATGTCTATCTGAAGAACTTAGATAATGCCAATGGAATAACTTCAATACATGGCTTTAATTCTATGATTTTCATTAAAATGATGTAGATGTGGTTCCATTTCAAGACTGGTTTAACTCACTCTATTCTAGTCACTAGAAGACAAAAGAATCTCAAAAGAAAAATCTTGACCTTCATGAGTCTCCAAGGCCCAACCAAGTTTCTTTGTACACTATTCATTACAGGTGGCGGAGATAAAGAAAGGAAAATGAAAAATCACAGCCATCAGACAATAGAATATCAAACTTCAGGCTCTGAAAAGCAGGTTTGACTCTTAATTCTACCACTTCTGTGAAATACTGTATATAATTTGCTTTGCATTTGTGGGACTTTTCTTATTCATTTGCAAAAGAGAATGATGATACTTTCTAGAAATATTGATATGCATAAATATGATAAAACCTATGAAAATGGCTTATATATTTGAAATCCAACCTAACTGCACTCTCAGGTATGAAATACAAATGCTTTATTTTTTTCTTTCATATCTCTACTAGCAGACTTTTAAAAAAGATTCAGCAGAAATTCACCTAATAAAAGGAATTGTGGAAAAAGCATTCTACATTTGAGTAGAAAGGATTTTACATTAAAATATGCTGCTTCAAATAAGACATCAGAGCATTGAAAACAGAGCCATTATATGAGTGCATCCATGTAATGCAGCCTACATTGCTACTAGAGATATATTTACTTTTAAAGAAGACATCAAAAGGTGAAGGAAATACTAAAACTAAAATTATGCTGATTTTAAACTTAGTGTCATAGCTCACAAAACTTGTGATGAATCAGTAAATTAAGTGATGTCTCTAAAATTAGTTACCTTCTCACTATAGTTGTTATCTGTTAATAATTGGGATATATTTAAAACATTTGAGAATTTATTTTATTTAAAAATTTTAACATAAATTTTCAGTTGAAATTAATAATCACATACTAACTATAGTGAGATGGTCAAGGCTATGAGATTTGGGCTGAATCTGAATCTCAGATTCTCTATTATTTGGTTAAATCACTTATCTCATGATTCTTCAGTTTCCTCATTTGTAAAATAAGTATAATAGTAGTGATACCTGCTCTATCAGTTGTGAAAAAACAATGAATCATTACATGTGAGAAGAACAGTTTTATAGTAAGGTTTAATAAGTGTGATATCTTTACTATTATCATTATTTCCCAAATGATAATTACATATAAAATGTATTCTTTCTCTCTCTCTCTCTCTCTCTCTCTCTCTCTCTCTCTCTCTCTCTCTCTCCCTCTCTCTCTTATTTATTTATTTATTTTTGGTTCTATTTATAGTAATGTAACCTTCCAAAGGAAATTGACTTTAGTTCAAATTATTCTTGCAGTTTATAAATAATTTCCATGAAGAAGCTGCACAAAAATTGCTCCGTTGTGTATTGTGTGATATGTTGAAAGGTTTGAAGTTTGTGTAACATATAGTCTTACTATCAGTTTTTCTTCAGAAAGACAAAAAGTCACATGCAAAGTCTACGACACAACAACAATCTGATGAAACAATAAAAATGATTTGATAATTTGTCTATATTTTCCTAGGATTATTAACATCAATTAGTCATGAAGAATAATTAAAATTAGTAAACATTGTTTTATATAATCAACAGTTGCACATTTGCAATATAGTTTCCACATCCAGGGTTTCATTTGAACTTCATGGTCAGGGAGGTAGAATATGCCTTCTTATTAATAATGTTAAAATACAACTTTCTGACTGTGCTAGCCATGGTTGAGAAACTTCTATCTCAGAAGGGTATTAAGAAATCACATGAACCTCTGTAGCCTGAAGTGAAATGAGATATCCTAAATCTATCTTTTTGCTGGATTCTTGTACTCTTTCATTCATGCATCATTACAGGACAATGGAAGGAACAGATGTCACATTAGTGCTAATAGTGTTTGCTTTACACATAACATTGATCTATCCTCTAACATGTCAAGGAGATAAATTTTAAATGTAGCTATTCATTTATTTATGAAGTGCAAGCCCTTCATGACCTAGAAAGTCCCCTATACTAGAATGACAAATGCTGATGATTTCTGGATTGCAAACTCAACTACTGATTTACATTTTAGAAATAAGGAAACTGAGGCTCTAAGAGAGTATCATCATTTGTTACTGAATAAATATTTATAGAGTGTCTTCTCTATGCTGGGTCCAGGAAATCTAAGGATCAACCCCATTACTTTTTTAGAAGATAATCCCTCATTCCCATGCTAAGAAAGTTACTGGTTAGTATGAGAGATGTCATTTAACAAGTTGCTGTAAAAATAACTAAAAGAAAGGTTGAAATTCAAACTTATTAAAGTCCAAGATTTCTGTCTTCATTATTTTCTAATCAAAGGTGCTACATCAGAAATTATTGCCTCATTAAAAGCATTTACCATTTCCATCTCTATCTAAAGTTTCATATCACTTTAATACTAATCGAAGTCATCACCCTAATGATGCAACATATATCTTCCCAATCACTGGACAATCAACTTTTACAAATGTGACAGCTGATGTATTTATGGGCTCCTTAAACCTACTCTTTTGCTTCCTTAGTTTAATTTTCAACCATACAAGAAATAGCTCACTCTGCAAAAACATTTCCTGCTCCTCAGAATGCTGACTTGAAGGAGAGATAATGTAATACAGAGTTTTTATTGAAACCTGAAGGAACATTCATAAACCTCAAGCAGCTCTTCAAATTCTGGCTCTCCTGCTTATTAGCCATGTGACTGTTTCTGTTAGTGTTGCTGTGTAACAAATCATCCTAAAATTTAGTGGCTGAGTATAACAGTTATTTTATTATTTCATAGACTCTGTCACTGGGAATTTTGGAAAGACTTGTTTCAAGATGCTTCATCTCTAAATAATTTAATTGTTGAAAATAAACTGCTCTCTACACCCCACAGAGAGCCTCTTTCCCCTTCTTTGTAATCTGCAGCTTCCTCTGATAGCCTCACTTGGGTTACTTTGGGTTTCCTCAGAGCATGACCGCCTGGGGCAGCTCAGTTCTCTGGCACTTTTGTGGATGTGTTCCAGTGATTTAGGTGGATGTCTATCTTCTTTTCTGACTGAAGGGCCTATGTGTCACTTCTGCCACTTCCTGTTGGTTTCACATAAGTCCCAAACCAATTTAGATTCAAGAAGAGGAATTAAGCTGATTCCTTAATGTGGTAATGGCAAGGTTTGTGAAGAACATGGAGAAAGGAAGATATCATCATAGCTATCTTTGGAAAATAAAATCCTCCAGTGACCTTTATCTAACTACCTAACTTCTCCATGTGTCAGTTTCTCTATTTAAATATGGACATTCTCTACAGCATCTTGTAAGCTTTTCTTGAGATTTTTAAGGAGGTAATACAGTTCTAAGAACTGTACCTGATATACACAGTCAGTGCTGAGAAGAATTCCCCATTTTTCTCACTGAGTTTTCACTCTCTTCAAACTCACAATGGCTGTGAAGTTGCCTCTTGTCTAAGAGACCTTTTAGATTTTGTAATTATGCAGAGGAAGCCCAATTATGCAATTGGGCTAAGAAAGCCCAATTGTAATTATGCAGGGCACATAGATCCCCCAGTGTTCTGTGAACATCTCAGAAGCAGGAATCAAAATGGTTGTCCCATAATATAGGTGTTTTTTGGTGGGGGGATGATTCACTCTACAGTACATGTGAAAACATCAGCAATCAAAATGCAAATGGATAATGGTGAAAACAAGGTAGGACAATACAAAGTAAAGAAGGTGGTGTATAAGCATGTAATTCCTTACACTATAAGGAATGTTTGACTTCCAGTTAGGTTTGCGCCTCTCTCAACACTTTAAAGGTTACAGTCACCTTAATAAGGAGTATCAGGAGACCAGATTTCCAGATGAGACAACAGTGTGGTGAGTTGGAAAACTCTGATCCTGAATTAACACCTAGAAAGTAGGTTAAATTGGTTGTAATAGACTATCTCAAATTTGCTAGCATTCTTATCCCTGTAATTTAGCATTTAAAGTGTCCACAATTAAAAAAAAATGTGCTTAAAGTCAGCTGCATTTGAGAATGAACAAAAGCTTTGAACCTGAAAATAACATAAAACCATAGCATTCCATTCTTTTTAGAAGAGAAATCAACATTAATGTCAATCTAATGCAACAGAAATATCGGTTCTCAGGTATCATATAAAAATGCATGAGACCTTTATCAACAACAAAGACTGCTGGCTCCTTTTACTAACAGGAATGTACTTGTAAATCATAGGAGAGCCCTGCTAAACCATGAGCAGAATTTGGTTTCCTGATCTAAGAATAATCATTTGAATTCAATAAAAAGGAAAATCATAGCACATTAAAATTTCAAAAAGCCATTTGTGAATAATACAACCCTAGAATTTTCATTTTTTCCCCCAGAGCCCAGAGATGTTTAAAATGAATTTTGCAGTTGAACTCTAGGAATGTCAGCTCTCAGAAACAACAGACGAAGAAACTCTAATTAGCTGTGATGAACGTTGATTATAGACCACGGATATAACAATGATTACAAAGAGAAAAAAAAGAGGTGATGCAGCAGGCCTACATATCAAGTGTGGTTGTGTAATTAGAGAAATTTAATCACAGCAGGCAAATGTGATGTATTTGTATTTGTACCATTTTGTGGATTCGTAGGCAGAGCTGTCTTCAGAAAATACAAAAGGGATAAAAGCATGCCAGTTTTACATGCTTCATCTCTAAACAATTTAATTGTTGAAAATAAACTGCTCTGTACACCCCACAGAAAGCCCATTTCTTTCTCAAAAAAAAAAAAAAAAAAGACTCAGTACTGTTACCATATCAAAATGTTCAAAATGGCCCTAGTTCATTAGGATCAATGGAAGATGCACATGTGCTCATGGGAAAAAGTGGATGCTGTTTTTATCTGAAATATTTGACTTTAAAGGTCTAATTCCTCATTTGAATTTCTGAAAGGGAACAGAATAGCTGTGCCTAAAGATGAAGCCATGAACACATTAATGCACTCAGGTCTGTGAGATCAGCCAGAGTTTTGCTGGCTCATGAATAAATTCCCAAATATGAGAAGTCACTTGGCCAGCTGAACTCCTGCAGAAGATTCAGTAACCTGTTAGGAGGTCACAGGGTTTATCTTGAACAAGAGTCTGGCTTGCAGCTTGCTGTCTTTTGATTTCCTGATGAAGTGATGGATGAGAAGAAGAGGTCATTCAGGCACTACAAATCCAAACCAAAACAAAACAAAACAAAAAGCCTCATAGAAACCTTAGTTGGCCCATATTATTCCTAGCAAGAAAGTTCTGCTTTTGCTCTGATTACTTATAAAGCCTTTTCCCTGAGAAACTTTTTTTTTTTTTTTTTTTTTGCTACTATTGTTCTATAATTAGGTGTTTGTGCTGGAATTAGGAGCAAACATGAAAAAGATGTTCTTATATTTGTAAAAGGTATTTAAGTTATCGTTGGTGAAGTTGGATTAAACCGTATAATTTATCATTATGACAATGTATCTTTGTTTGCCCTGGAAACTTCACTTAGGTATAATAAAATAGAGATATCATTAAAAAGTTACATGGCACTTTATACATTAATATTTTGTGTGGTTTCTTGAATATCTCTAAATAGTACTTTTAAAATTTTATCCAATAATATGCAAATTCATTCACCTGTATTATAGTCTCACTTAGGCTAGTCAGGATTCCATCATCCTACAATTTAAAGTACAGAATCATTTCTCTGATAGAAAGTGAGTTTGGGTACAGACACATTGTGAAAATGGGAAGAAAACATACCCCATTTTCACCTACATGTACTAAAGATCCTCTATCAAAACAGATTTCCCAATTCCTTTTCATGTGCATATTGATAAGAAAAATTAAGTACCATTTTTCCATGTTTCTAACACACACATAAACCAAATCTATTTGAATAAACTTAAATACCTGATGGGAGTTTCGAGGTACTGGATGCAAATGACCAGTGTGAGTGGTGAACAAGAGTAAGATTTTCTATAAGAAGAAAGTTGGTTTGTGATTGTCAGATAATTTGCTATGTTAAGCTAATCTGTAAATTTCATATGAACTCTTTCAATGTTTAAATGTTAGCACAGATGGGTGGGGTGGTGCATGCTGGTAATCCCAGTTTCTTAGGTGGCTGAGGCAGAAGGATCACAAGTTGAAATCCAGCCTTAGCAACTTAGTGAGACCCTATCTCAAAATAAAAAGGACTGGAGATGTGGACTAGTGGTGAAATGTCTCTTGGTTCAATTCCTGGTATCAAAAAAAAAAAAAAGTTAGCATAATTTATATGAATCAAACACAACATTCTTGTGGCTCATTTACCCCACCAGTTGCCAATCTGCAAACTGTTCTGTGCTATGCTGCTGCCTGGATTACCAAGTGTAGGATGAAGTTCAGTGATGAGTTTTCCCAGAACGAGTAACAGAGGGTCACAGAGCTGGACCAGGCTGATTATACCCACCAGAGACAAACAACGCTTATAATTTAAGAGTTGACATAAATTACTGTGCAGGAACATGGCAATTTAAATATGCGAAAGTCTTCTCTAATAACCCACAATTACCCACTTTACTGGTATCCCCTGGATGTTTAAACATGAGGATGAAAATTAAAGCCCTCAGTTTTATATTAGTGTATTTCAGAATTCTCACCTTTAGCTACAGGAAGACAGCATGCACAACAGAGAAATGGGACAAAACTCACTAGGCCACCTTTAGATCCTCCCATACATGCAAAGAAGTCCTTTCTACAACTTGGGAACTTTTCCCAAACCCAGAGTTTCACTGCCTTGACAATGAGAAGGCTGGAGAAGTCCACTCATGTAAGGAAGAATGCTCAAAATCAGGTGGAGCACGAGGTCACCAGGAAGATGGTTTGAGCAGAGCTATCGTATTCAACTTAGAAGGTAACCAGGGCCAACACTAAGGTAAGAGAAAATGAGACTCCATTTCTTGAAAGAATCTGCTAATTAGAGAGAGGAGAAGTGGGTACCTGAATCTGAAGCAAGGTTAGGCTAATGAAAGCAGTAAATAGAAGTTGTCACTCTGCCTAAAAAACAGCATCTAGACTTCAATCCAAATGAAGGGTAAATTCCAATGCCACCCTGCAAAGCCTGAACTGTAAAGAAAAGAATCACCTTCCCCATGGCCCTTCTCTAGCTTGCTTTCGTTCTCTTCCACAGTTCCAGCATAATATGGTTTTAAGAATCAATGGTATTCAAAGCACTGTTTGTGCAAGGACTCATGCTTTCCTCACTATAATCCTGCCAGGGTGCTATGATCTAGATATTCCAAAAGGGAAAAAGAAGTTCTGTGAAGTGATGTGCTCATGGTCACTGAGCTGGGAAGCAGAAAAATCAGGATTAAAACTTGACAAGTCTTTAGATACTTAGTGTCATGACATTGCAAATGTACTTCTGTTTTTGAGCTGTGTATGCATATCCTCTTTCAATGTTCCCCCAACTCTTTGTTATGTGCTTCATCCTGTTCAGCATCAGCCTGATTCCTCTAATCCTCCAGTTCTTAGGTAATTGTCCCCACTTAGTCCAAAGCACCTAATGCAGCATAATTTAATTACCCTATTATTATAGGGTGAAGTTGCTATCTTGTTCACCAAAAGGTACAGGACAGAGAAAAAGACAACAGAAACAACAATATCAAAAAAAAAAAAAAAAAAAAGAAAAGTAAATGTGATACTGCTACAACAATAGGACTACAGAAAGCCAGGGGACAAGAACTATAAGTCTCACAGAAGACCAGAAAAGATAAAGGCTGAAATGTTCAAATTTGAATGAAACCAGTGAAAGTTAGAGAAAGGGAGAAAGACATGCATATGACAAAAATTAATTTCCATTTACTGTCTCATATGTCCCTAAAGGAGCATCAGGGAGAAGAAGTAATTTGGCAAATGCATCTTTTGTGTTTAAACATCAATTTTGATTTGTGATAGATACTTGTCTTTCAAATATTACATTTGCCATAACAAGAAAACACTGAGAAAATAAACCCGCTAAACTGGAGATGAGTTAAATCCTATTCTTCCTTCAAAAATAGAGAAGAATTTCAGTAACAGTGAAGATCTGTGACAAAAGAAAAAATAGACACTGTGCTTGGTTCATGTGCTGTAAGAACCAAGGGCTTTCAAAGGCATAGCAATCTAGAATTTGGCATATCATAGATCCACATTTAAAGGATCTTCAATAAAAATGTGAACCTGGAAAACTGGAAAACACACACACACACACACACACACACACACACACACACACACAGAGAGAGATAGAGAGAGAGAGAGAGACAGACAGAGGGAGAGAGCACCCTTTAGTGCAGCAGGCTGAAGACTGGAGAAGACACTTGTTTCCAGAAGCTTGTGAATTGAGAAGTGCCTCTCACCTTTTACCTGCAGCCTCATTCCCCAAATGACAGAGCTGCTATTGATCATGATCAGCTGTCTGGTGCCTGAAAGCTAAAACCCAAGTAATTACTGCTGGGGGTTGAAGAGTTTTGGTTGGGTGAGGGGAGGGAGCTGGATTGAGATCATTATCCAACAACTTACGACTCTCTAAACTACTGGTCAACCTGCATGTCTTTGAAACTAAACATCTAAAGCATTTTAATTACAGACAAACTTTTGGTATAAAATTTAGCTCCTGGTATGTAAGCAAATTAGTTCATGTTTGCACACACACACTGTAAGGATCCTCCCCTTCAAGTCTTCTTCCTTCTCTCCTCTACCCCTCCCTCCACCAGCCATCGATACTGTGAATTCCTTTCCTGCTGGGGACAGCTGTGACTATAAAATGTGATTCATGGAAATATTAATGAACATTCTATTTTCCCTTTGTAATTTTCTTTTGTTTTTTTTATACAAAGGAAGAACTGGCAGCCTTCTGCTTTTGAAAGAGACATCAAAGAATCCCCTACTTATGGCCCTCATGACACATCTGTCACTTGGGAAAGTGGACTCATTCACAAAGTTTATCCTCAGGAAATCAAACCATTTGCTGAATCCCAAAATACAAGATATATTTGCAATATCTAATGGTGAACCCCCCAGACTTGGGGGCTACCTGGTTGGAGAACTGAGTTCTTAAGACCTCTGCACTCAGCAATTTGAATTATTCCTCAAAGTCACTAATTTTACAGCTGACACATACTCATCTTCACTGGGTATCACTCCGGTGTGGTACCAAATTGCTCAGGACTTTAACATATTAGAAGTAGTATTGCTTCTTCCTGAAGCTATTTTTCCATTTTTCTCTACTTCCTGCATCAGTCCTCATTCCCTATACCTATTATATCTCTCTATATTTACAGACACTTTCCTTTCAAATTCCCCTCTAGCTGATAGCTATTTCCATAATTTTCTGAAAAATGCATTCTTAAAGTTACCAAGGGTCTCCTCATTGTAGGCCAATGGCCTTTTCTCCACTGTAATTTGCCTTGAGCCATACCAGGTAGAAAAAAACTTCCTGAATTGATGCCAGGTTCTCCGCATGATCAGAACACTGTCTCTTTGTCTCCATCTTTTCACTCTGGCATGCCTATTTTATTCCTGTTTCCAGACTAATTGTCCTTTAAAGGTATTTGCATCTTACTATTTGGAAGCTCTGATATTATCAGTGACTCTGCCTCTATTATTGCATGGGGACTCAACGGTTCTGCTCGCCTTGCTGGTCCTTCATCAGTTGTGCATAGTAGTTATTTGTTGATAACCAAATTTAAGTAAGATTAACCTGGTGTCTTGTACACTACAGCTATTTGCCATAAAGAATGAGAATCTATAGGATACAAAATGGAAGTCAAATTCCTTATTCAATTCAAGTTGTATTCACTTTTAATCTCCAATTTCAGGCTATCACACATTAGAATTTCAGTCCTTATGAGAAAAAAATAAAGTGGAAAAAAAAAGATTTGAGAGAACTGAGGAGTTCATAATCTCATTCTGTGAAGTTATTAATTATAGTTTTTCCCAGCTGCTTTATTTTTAGAAATGTATTGATGGCATTCCTAAGAGTGATCAGATGCAAAGCTCAACACTACTCACACATAAGTCTACAGTTATCACATTTAACATAGGGAAATGGTAACTATTATGAACTCAATCTATTTGTTAATACTTCATTAATTTCATGTTAATATTTCTTCCTTGAAGCCTAACCCACAGAGAATTTCATTACCACTAACATTCAGGTGTCAAATCTCTTTCTAAACCAAAACAAAGAAAAAATCTTTTATAAAAATGGATCTTTAGTTTTGTAGACAAAAGGAACTGTGAAAAAAGAAGATTAAATCTTCATCAGTTTAACTCACAAAGCAAATGCATAGGGAAATAGCATTATTCACCATTTAAACTGCCTAATTAGTCTTGGGAATTTTTTAAGTCTGTCCAAAGTAAAGGAATTCTACACCCAATTAAAATAATGCTAAATTTCTAAATAGCAGATTTAAGTAAATCCTCCATTGAAAGAAATAAATCACTTCTGTGCTGAGGAAGCTCTATTAAGATAGCATCTAAAAGATCTATGGAGCCCTGAAGTGAAATATATACATTTTTAAAAGGATAAACATTGGGGAAAATGTCCACTATGTTTTATAGTGAATATAGTCAGCCAAATATTCCAGGGCTCCCTGATTTATTCTCGAGTAACAACCTTGACTCTTTAAACATTGTTTATGGTGGTCAGATGAAAACATATACGGCATTTTAATACAAGCTATCTGCCTCTTAGGCTTCCTTCTGAGAGTAAAACACCCTTAAAGCATCATTTACTTTCACAAACAGCATATGCTCACCATGTGGCACCATTCTTGTTAACACCAAAGTAGCAATTTGAGCTTAACAGCTTGGGAGCTCTGTTTATAATAATAATAGTATGTGATGTCAAGTCCTCAGAGCCTCAGATGTCAAAGGTGATCATGAACATAAATGCAAATTCTCAAAATCTGCTCTGCTGGGAAAATGATTCTTGTCAAGGCCAAAGAAGCCAGTAGACACAAATACTTGGTCTCCAGCCTCTAATAAGCGCAGGAATTGTCTTTCCAATTTCCTTGCTTCACCTTCATCTGGTTCTAATGTACACGCATGTCTAGTGAATTAGTTCCCCTTGGGGGGAAATTTTTGTTGCCTTAAGAGTTTGAGATTTTCAATGAAGTGTCTCTGATCTGATACAAATTGTTGAAAGTTTTATATTTTAACTGTTCTCTTCTTTTTAAATGAGCTAGCTGTTTACTTTTTTGGTGCCTTCGAACCTTCTAGCGTTTCAGAATAATTTTTAAAGCAGAGCATTATTAAGAAACGTTAAGATTACAGCTGCGAAAACAAACCTATGTCATTATAATCAGTGAGAAAGTCCCTTAACTGGGATTTCAGAATATAAAAGGAGCCCATGCAGAGAATTGGCAGGGTAAGAACCAAAAAGAGAAAAGAGAAATAAAGAGGAGAAAAAATCTATCAAGCAAAGAAAAGGGGTGTTTCTATTCTTGACAGCTCATTTGAAAAAAATAAAAGTGATTCAGTATTTGGGTAAAAGACTTTTTATCAGGAAGGGGGCTGTTGTTACTGCACTGGCTTGCATAATCGCTTTACATATTGTATCTATTAAGGCACTTATTCTTTTCTATTTTAGATGGTTATTAGCCTACCTTTTTCTTAGAGAGTCTGGCCTTTTCAAGCACCAGAACCCTGGGACACAGCAGATCTTCACTATTTGTAACTGAATAGATGAAGGAGACTAGAAAAAGTGCAGAAAACACATTTTTGATCTGACTAAGATTCAGAAATGGGAAGATATGTAAGGAAGGAAAAATCATTCCTCATAAGGACTGCATTAGGGAAACAAATGTTCAACATGCATTGACACACTATGGTAAAGTGGCCACTGTCACACCCATGTGGGGGAATCTCCTCCCTCAAGACGGCCTGTCTGTACCACAGTGTATGATTTTCCCTCAGGTATGAAACTCCTTGGGTTTGCAGAAGCCTAGAAGGCCTGCAATGCTGTTATTCACGTGATTTGGTTTCACAGAATGGGATCTTACTAAATAAGTTTGGTGAGACACTCAAAAATGTTTCTGAAAGAGTAGTTCAGATAAGCCACAGTGAGTGAGAAAGGGAAAAAGATTTCAAAAAGAGGTTGACAGAGGGACAGAGAAAGTGGAATCCAGCTACAGTTGGGCCCCAGGTACCTTCTCTCACAGTTCTTTCTCTGACCTCCTTTGTCAAACCTCTATGGTCCCCTTAGAGTCTGTAAGTAATCTTCATATTTTGTCCCCAAGGTCTGTAAACAATGTCTGCTCCTCTAACTTTTCATCTCTTCCACCCTGAAAAGAAAAAATGCCGTCCTCTTGTTTTATTCCTGTTAAAGCATTATCAGGTTCCCATTTTTTTCCTTCTAAATTCAAATTTCTTTGGATTATACTTCTCCACTTCCATGACAACCTTGTGCTTTTCTACCCACTGGACCACCTTCATTGTTTTGCAGAGACTGCTCTTACTGTGGTCACCAATGACCCCTAACTGCAAAATCTATGGACACTTCATGTTCACTGTAATGGATAACTGCTGAATTTGGTACTGTTGGCCTCCCTTAATCACTGGACAAAAAACTGACAGTAATACGCCAGTTATGAATATTAATATAAGTAAAATGCTTAGCACAACTTTTTTTTGCATAGTATAGTTTCTAAAAAATGTTTGCTAGCATTGTTCTATCATTTTTTCCCATTACCTTTGTGATTCATGTTTTTGTGTCCATCCTTTTAAATATAGGCATAACCCTCCCAATACCCTGGTCATCTATACACTCTTGCTAGGTCATTCTAGCTACCTTTCTCTTTTAACAATTATTGATTCCTACTACCACATCTGTGTCTGCAGCCCCGTGTTCCATTAACTCTCCATACATGGAATGTGGAAATTTCCCCTCTGCCCTCTGAAAGTTCACCAAAACAAACTGAAAGTAGACACAAATTAATGGGAAAAAAGACACCCCAATTTATTAGTGTGCAAAAGGCATCATAGGAAGGTAATTACCCAATGACCCAGTGAGGTTCCATAACTTATGTACCCTTCTTTATAGGGGAGAGGGAAATGGGGCAATATAGGTAATTTTGTGGGGTGGTAAATGATTTTCAGGGAAATTTAATAGGCCCAAAGAACAACAGTTTGTGACAAAGTCTGTCCAGGTGTAATGACATTCCAGAGCCTTCCTTCCTGGCATATGAGTTTAATCACCCTTGATTAATGTACTCTATGGGGGGAGGGAGTGGAGTCCAGGGTAATTTTCTCCCTTCTGGTGGATCAGATCTTTGCTTAAAAAGTGAATTTCAGAGAAAGTCTCTCCTTTCCCTGGGACACAGAGGAGGGAACAAGGGAAGGTAAGAGAGACCTTGATTCTAAGACAGCTTTTAAGGCCTTCCAGTTTCCTTTAATTCAAAGTGCACAGCATTTCAACACATTCTACCTGGGTGTGTCCTTATCTAAGTACCAACAGTATCTAAGTCTTTGATAGAGACCCTCATCCTGACTGTTTCCTGAGGGTAAAGTGTTCCCTGCTGAGAAGCACTAGTGAACTCATACCTTGTTATCTGCCTCTTTTGGTGGGTGGGTGGCTATACACTTCCTATGAGCCCACACAATGTCATATTCATCCCTATGTTACCCAGACATGGCACAGAGCCACGCCCACTGAATCAAAAATCCAACTGTACAATTCTCAATTTAGAAGACCTTATTTTAATGGGAAATTATAAGTGTGTGTATGTGTGTGTGTATATATATGTATATCCTTCCCGCCATATTCCCTGTGTAAACTGTTAAATTTAGTCTCAAGTCTTTTTTAAAAAGGGAAGCATCTAGAATACTTCAATAATGAGAAAGATACATGTTAAGTGGCCGGTGACTGAAATTTCAAGAAAAGAGCACACTTTTAAATTTAGAAATCAGATGAATCTTTGTTTTCAAAAATGTTTGAATAATAATATAATTTATCAAGAGAATGATTTTCTATTATTAATATCTCAAGAAAACAGGAACTTCTAATAATTCCATAGTATCCTACGTCTAAGAAGTGAAAAAATAATAAAAGCACTAGGGCTGAAATGTCTGACACCACCACATCTATGGCTCCGTGTCAATTCATAATGGTAAATGTGCCACAGAAACAAATTTGTCACGGGCATTTTCACAGCAATAAATATCACATTGTGGTGGCAGTAGATGGAGTTATGATCATAGCCTCACATGTGTAAGACCTGGTTTAGGAAATGTGACATATGAAACGCACATTAGCTTGGACCTTCAAGTCTTTTCACGCTTCACGTGCTATACCAGATTGGCTGAACTGAAGAACATATTAGCTGCAACGTCCCCTTAAGTCACACGCTAGCTGACTCTAGAAGAGAAACCATCTTAATGAAATCGGATCTTCAAACCTAAGTGATAAGGCTGGGCATGGTGTTAGGCACCTGTAATCCCATTTACTAAAGAGGCTGAGGTTGAGGGAACATGAATTCTAGGCCAGACTGGGCAACATAGTGAGACTCTATTTCAGAAAAAAAAAAAAAAAGTGATAGAATGGAAATGAGGATCAATATATAATATATATTTTGTTACAGGGTCTCCCTGTGTTGTCTAGGTTCACCCTAAACTCCTGGGCTCAAGAAATCCTCCTGCTTTAGCCTTCTTAGAAGCTGGGACAGCAGGCATGAAACACTTTGCCTGGCTGAAGGTCAATATTAAAATCATTTGATCCCGTTAATCAAAATGTTCTCCATTGCTTGAAGGCATGAAACTATTTAAATGACTCGATTTACTAAAAACATCAATTAAAAAGATAAAGTATTAGCATCTCCATGTTCCAAAAGTAGTATATTATTCGCTGGTCTCTAACTTAAAAACTTTATAATTGTAGCTCTTACCTAACATTACTTCTCCTTTTCACGCTTGCCTCATTTTCCCTATGCCCTCTCCCCCCAAAAAAGAAATCATGGTTACCCTGTCTTCTTTCTTTCACAACCCTTTTCTTTTTCCTTTAGGTTATTAATTAAATAAACATTCATATTCCAGACAATAGGCTATATACCACAAAGGCACTCTGAGTCGAATGTCTTGTCTTTATGGAATTAATCATCTGTTATTGATAAATATAAATGCAAATGATCATAAAACCTGGTAGAATTTAAAAGTAGTATAAAGGGGAAAAGGGTCATGAGAGGTTTCAGACTAAGGAGGCATCACCTCTGACAGGAGGACGCCAGGAGTCTTAAAGAGAGAGGTGTCAAAGTCAACATGATATATTGCAAGAATCAAGTAGCTAGGGATATTCAGTCATCCTTTGGTATTGACAAGGAAATTACTCCAGGAACCCCTGCAGACACCCATCTGTAGATGCTCAAGTCCCTTATATAAAATGGTATAGTATCTGCATAGAACCTACATATACCTTACCATATACTCTAAATCATCTCTAGATTATGTATAATATCTAATACACTGTAAATACTATGTAAATAGGTGTTATACTGTATTGTCTATGAAATAGGAGCAAGAAAACACAATTCATGCATATTCAGTACAGAAATAATATTTAGAAAAATATTTTTGATCCCTGGTTGGTTAATGCAGAACTGTGGATATTGAAAGTCAACTGTATTCAGGAAAACACCATTTTTAACTTACATGAAAGCAGAAAACACAACAATGTTTGACTTGGTAAACATTCAGCAAACAATTTTCTTCATTCCCGTAATGGTGTTATAGGCTGAACCACATCTCCCCCCCAAAATTCGTAAGTTGAAGCCTTTGGTTCCCTGTACCTCAGAATGTGACTATATTTGGAGATAGGGTCTTTACAGAAGAAACAAGGTAGAATGAGGGCACATGGGTGGAACCTACCAAGATGACTGGTATCCCTGTCAGACCAGGAGACTAGGACACAGACACAGAGGGCAGACCAAGTGAAGACACAGCAGAAGACAGTCATCTGCAAGTCAAAGAGAGAGACCTCAGAAGAAACCAACCCTGCTAGCAGCTTGGACTTCTAGTCTCCAGAACCCTGAGGAAATCAGTTTCTGTTGCTTAAAGTCACCCAGTCTGTTTATTTCAAACCTCTGTGTCTCTATGAGACAAAATATCTTTGAATTGCTATTAAAGAGATGAACAGCAGGGACTTGACTTATCAGTCAATGGGAAATCAAACAAAGTTTTTGAGTTGAGAATGTCCTGATGATCTGGGTATAGATGGAAAGGTTTGGCTTTTTTCTTTGAAATGTAGTGGTGGGGCAGAAGAATTTGGAAGATGGTTTTGGAGAGTACTGGATTATTGGACCAGTCCAAATACAAAACAATGGTGACTCAGACTGGTTCACCGATGGTGAGAAAGAGATTAACATAAAGTGTTAATTTGGACACTAATCATACAACCTAGAGCCAGAGATCCATTTTCAATGGTACTGAGCGTTTGGCACAGTGAAGACATTTAACAGCAATAACAATGTTAGTATATCTTCCAAAAAGTTAAAAAACTTCACTTTCCTGGAAATAGCGAAGGAACATGTTACAGATTTTATTCAACTTATTAATTAACAAGGAAACCAATAATACACGCAAAGGCAATCGGGAATGCTGAAATTAATTTGCTGATAAATGCCCAACTAGTTATTATGGTAAAATGATTTGGGTCATTTTTTTTCCATAATGCAGAAATTCAATGTGTCTCTATGGGGCAAAATATCTTTGAATTGCTGTGGAAAAGAATCATTTCCATGATTATCAGATTTCTACTACTTAACTCCTATGCCTTTAGAGTTGTAAAATAACCCAGTCAATGGAAAGACAATCAAAGGTGCACACTTTTCTAGAATTAGATAATCTGTTATGGTTGGATCGTGAGGGTCATAACCTAATCAGTGAACAATCCTTTGATGGGATTAACTGAGTTGTGACTGAAGGTGGGTAGGGTGTGGCTGGAGGAGATGGGTCCTTGGGGCATGCCTTTGAGGTATATTCAGTATCTGTTGGGTGGAATCTCTTTCACGTGAGCCGCTTCCCTCCATCACACCCTTCAGTCGTGATGTACAGTCTCACCTCAAGCCCTAAGGAATGGAGCACACTGTCTATGGACTGGGATCTCTGAAACTGTGAGCCCTTAATAAACTTTTCCTCCCCGAAAATTGTTCTGGTCAGGTCTTTTAGTCACAGTAATGAAAAAGCTGACTAAATTATAACCCCTAGATTGGTCCTCTAAACGATGTTCGGCATTCCAGTGAGATGACAGTCACCCTGTGTCTTCTTTGGCTCATTTCCAATCCTGGACTATTTTTTCTGACAATCAATGCAAAATGTTTCATTTTAGACATGTTCTGCATGCAATCAGAAATGTGAAGCTGCCTATCAGTAGAGTGACAAGTGGGAAGAGATTTGTCAGCTCTGCTTGCTCTTTCCACATCCCTTATCAGTGAGTTCCTAAAACAGACAGGTTATAGGTTGAAACCTGGGAAACTGTTCAAGCCTCCTCCCCTGTCCTCTGCCTTTCTCATTAACAATCTTCACTGTGATCAAATCCCTCTAACAGGCTTTATATCCTGGCTTTGTGTTCTTCATATGAATTCTCTCCTTTGTTCTTGTTTCTTTTCTCCCTGGTATGTTGTCCTCAGGCTTTCTTTTTGGTTATCCTAGCACCTCCGAGCCAGATTTCACCTAAAACTTCTGGCAGGATATACTGGTACCAATCTAGACCTAAAAATGAAGAATGCAGTTCATTTGGCTGGGTGTTCAGTTGAGCCTTACCCAAAAACAGGAGCCAGAAAAATATATTTGTGTCACCTGCACAGAGATGAAAATTTTTTCCATTAATAAATGTGATTTCTAACTTTTTCTCTGGTCCTTTGTTCTTCTGTGGGTCACTGGCACAGGTCTGCTTTCCTGAGCCCTTAGCACTTGTCATGTGATTTTGTAAATATCTCTAGTAACCTTTCAGCAAAGAATTCATTCATTCACAAATCCATTGTTTCACTCATTCGTTCGTTTGCCAAAAAGTTATTAAATACCTTGTACCTATTAAGGACTATGCTGGGGACTGGAAGGCATATATAGATAAATAAAATATAAACTTGTCATCCAAAATCTGAACCACTGAGGACTAGAAAGCAATGAACATTTGACCTTTTCTAGTACATTCCAGGTCTGCACATGTCTGCTCAGAAGCCCTGCACATAAAGGAGCCATCTGTCAAAACAGACTAGACTGTAACCCTGAAGTACTGGGAAGCAGAAATGAAACTCAAAGAGTTCTCCTAAGTCAAATCTAACTGTTATTCTCTGGATTTTGACAGTCATCACAGAGATTCTTTCTAATCCGAAATATTCTAGTTTACCTTAAATTCACACAAAAATAAGGATGGTACATTAACTGATCTATAAGCTACTTTTTAAGTTTTACAATGATTTGACTGATCTGTGACAAACTTAAATGTTGCATTAAAAAAATCAATAGCTTTTATTTCTCAGCAATGTTGGTTTAATTATCAGTCATTTAAAACTATTCAGTCTAAATTTCTTATTTATCTTATAATTTCAAAGTTCCTTTCACAAGAATACATTTATTCTAATTCTAAAGAAGTTTATTTGATCAAAGATGTGTTGGGCAATATCACGAAACTAATGAGGAAATTAATACAAGAGACAACTGTACAGATGATCCTGCATATTTGATATAAGTTAATTGAAGTGATATAAATTTCTTTTCCACAAAGATAATTGATGTGCTTCAATTAATGTGAAGAATTAAAAGCCCAAATTCCATAGGAAAGAGATTGGATACTGTGGCCAGTGAAGCTGCTTATAAGTAATTTGGATTTTGTAAACAATTAGCAGTCTCCAGTTCTCTAAGACTGGAAGAGACTAGAGATGCTCAAGAGCTCCTTCCTGCACACATTTATTTCTTGCAGAAGTCTGTCAATTCTTAATGATCAATGAAACTCCAGACTGCAGCAGGGTAGGACCCATGAGCGTGCTCCTCACACCCACAACTCCTCTGTGAAGGAAGAAACAACTACAAATAAGGCCCAACAGGTAGGTAGGTAGACTCACATCCATTTCTGTCTAATTTATATTATAAGTATAAAATGTTTCCTTTGATTGTTGTGTCTTTGGGGGTAAACCAACCACACTTTAGATAAAAAACTCAAGTCACCATTACAAAAAAACAAACCAACAAAAAACTCCAATAATAAAATAACATTAACATCAAAAGAAACAAAATAAATTTGTCTGTAATCATTTCTAATAAGGTAGATTTTAGGAAATGGACACAAAGAGTAAAAGAACCCAAAAGGTTCATATTTATGTTGAACATTGTCCTTTGCCTCTTTTGCTAATAAGTATTTTTAACTCTTACATAATTACTTCTTGTTATGGATATAATAACATATCATTATGAAAAACCTACATTTGCAGAATTTTATTTTAAAATTACCTCCAAGTAATGGGGTTGCATGGATGTCATGCTGTCCCTTAGCATGCCCAAAGAACTAGTAGGTTAGTTTTGAAAAAATAAAGATACATAAAAGGGGGTGCATTTTCAGAATTTACCAAGGTCATTAATGCACCAAATGTAAATGGTCTCCCATTTATCAAATGCCCTGGAGAAATCAGGAGATAATTGAAATGATAGATGAAGAGATGAAACTCTAGGCTAATGGACTGTATATCAATGAATCAATGTCACATTTATGTAAGCTTTTGGAAAATGATTCCTATTCTTGCTTATTTTTTAAACCCCAGAAAGGTAAGTAACGGGAGAATTAGAAACTGAATTAGAAAGCGACCCCATCAGTCCATTAAAAATATTTCGGCTAAGATTTTTCTCAAAATATTTTTGCATTCCCCTATACTAATTTTAGCACAGTTTATCATTACTTCCAACTTTTTGTGTATGTACTGCCTTTCTTTTTCCTTTGTGACATCATCAGTTCATTATCTCACCTGGAGATCAATTCCCCTGCTTCTTCCCAATGACGAAGTTAAAAGGATCTTATGTAAAGAAAAAATAAGGGTCGGTGTGCTAAAAAACCCAAACATTTAAAATGAAATATTCTTTCAATCTGATTTAAAATGAATTCTGTATTAACAAAAAGTAATTGATATATATATATATGCTTTTTGGACGACTTACATTTAAACCCCCCAAAGCGAGAACTTATTTCATACAGAAGGTTATTTAAGGTCAAATCAGCCTATGAAAAACAAATGATGGTCAGAAACAAAGTTTTGCTCCCCAAAATGACAAAGAATAGGGATGAAAATCCAAATACTAGCTAAGGAGAGACATGTTAAAGTACAGACGTAAGTCAAGTCATTAATATCTTTAAGGACTGACAGACCTCTTCCCAGGGTAAGTGGAGTTTTCTGTACATTGAACAGATGTGTCTTGACACCTTTAATTGACAGTTTCAAAAGGTGCCTGTGAAGAGACATGTTTCTCCAAGTCAGGCCCAGATGTTGGGGCCCCACATTTCTACCAGAAGAGCAGCACTGGTAGGGGGTCACAGGCACAGACAATTGGTCTCAAAGGAGGGGGTTCATACAGGAGAGCTGTGGTCCTAGGACAGGGTCACTTCCATGACAGTTGTTTCCATCAGAAGACACAGGAAATGGTCTTCTAATGGAAACTTCCTCTCAGGACTTAAGCTGGGAAGCAAGGGGTACCAAGGTCAGCCAAAAGACTAGGACCCAAAGGAAAGGGATTGCAGGAAATGCCTGAAAGAAATCTCACAAAATCAAAAAAGTTTGGATCCTAAGCTCTCAATTACATTTGGAAATCTGAAATCTTAGACATACATCCCCTAATTAATTCCCAGACAGGACTTTGGCTGTTGATATGCATTCTACTTAAAATATTATGTATTTCCACACCAGTTGGAAAATAGTCTCTCTGCTGAGATCCCCAAGCACCCATCACTTTCTGAACTACCTCACTCCTTTCCAGGACTTCTCAGGCTGCTCCCAGCCCAGAAAAGAAGTTACTAGTTAGTGCCCTGTGGCAGGGGGCCTCCAGGATAGTATGTACTGGGACAGAATGTACTTTTTTTATTTTTTACAGACTGCATTTTGATTCATTGTACACAAATGATTGTGTTTCTATGGTTGTGCACGATGTAGCTTCACACCATTTGTGTAATCATACATGTACTTAGGGTAATGATGTCTGTCTCATTCCACCATCTTTCATATCCCCGCCCCTCCCCCTCTCATTTCCCTCTACAAAGTTCTCATTTCCATCCCAAAGTTCCTCCATTCTTCTCTTACCCCACCCCCCCCACCCCAATTATGTATCATCATCCACTTATCAGGAAAAACATTCCGTCTTTGGTTTTTTGGAATTGGCTTATTTCACTTAGCATGATATTCTCCACTTCCATCCATTTACTGCAAATGCCATAATTTTATTCTTCTTTATGGCTGAATAATATTCCATGAGTATGTATACCACAGTTTCTTTACCCATTCATTTGTCGAAGTGCATCTAGGTTGGTTCCACAATCTAGCTATTGTGAATTGAACTGCTATAAACATTGATGTGGCCGTATCACTATAGTATGCTGTACTAAAGGATTTAAAGTTCTTTGGGTATAAACCGAGGAGTGGGATAAGCACAAGAAATAAAAGCACGGATCAATAAATGGGATGGATCCCAAACTGAAAAGCTTTTTCTCAGCAAAGGATACAATCAATAATGTGAAAAGAGACCCTACACAGTGGGAGAAAATCTTTTCCATACGCATTTCAGATACAGCACTAATCTCCAAAATTTATAAAGAACTTACAAAACTTCACACCAAAAATACAAAGAACCCAATCAATAAATAGGCTGAGGAACTGGACAGACAGTTTACAGAGGATATACAGGCAATTAACAAATAAGTGAAAAAGTGTTGAACATCTCTAGTAATTAGAGAAATGCAAATCAAAACTACTCTAAGATTTCAACTTACTCCAGTCAAAATGGGAATTAACAAGAATACAAGCAACAGTAAGTGTCAGCAAGGATTTGGGGGAAAAGATAGTGGATTTGCTAGTGGATTTGTAAATTGGTGCAGCCACTCTGGAAAGCAGTATGGAGATTCCTTAGAAAACTTGGCATGGACCCACCTTTTGACCCAGTATATACTTTTAACATCACCTTTGTATAAATTCCACACTCAAGGTGAAGCACTATATATTTTGTTTTCTTAAGTGGGGTCTTGCTTGGTTGCCCAGGCTGGCCTCAAACTCAAGAACCTCCTGCCTCGGCCTCCCAAGGAGCTGGGATTACAAGACTGTGCCACTGTGCCCAGTGCACTTTATATTGTATTGTTTCATTCCAATTTCACTACATCAGCCCTTCAGTACATAGTAGTCTTCCGTATTCTTCACAAAAAATAAGATGTTTCCTCCACCATCACCCTTATCTATACTGTTAACAGAAAGGAATATTAATATAACTGTTTGGCATTGAATTCAAAGCTTCAATTACTGTTTCCAATTTCAGTGGTCCTTCCTGAGATTGGCGCAGCATGAGATAAAGTGAATATGAGATGTCACTAATAAAGTGATAAAACTGATTGTCCCATGTGGCTCATAGGATTTCCTTGATTGTGCTTTAGTTATGCCTTTTGTATTGTCAGTAGATGAAAACTGGCTCTCTGACCAAGAAGATTTCTTACATGTACCCAATAAAATATACATTCTCTTCTTCATGCACATGAAGTCTTTTTATGTAGGAAAATTTTGCATTTCTAGAGAACTCCAGAGTTTAATTAGCACCCCCTGCCCCTTTGTCTTTTTTTGGCAATGTTGACATATTTTGCTCTTGGAGCAGGACACAATTTTTATCTCTTATAATATAATGTGATTGATGTCACTAATGGCCAGTAAGCCCCAAATGACAAAAATATAAAAACCACACTTGGTACACTTTTTAGGAGGATTGAATTTTCAAAGTAGGACAAACAAATTATATTTAGTGGCTTGGTCCTGTCAGCACTAACTGATTACATAATTCTTCAGACAGTGGCCATAAGGTACACATAAACATGTCAAAGGAGCAACAAAAGATTTTTGCATGGGTAGTTCAGGATAGCCACTTATTCCAAGGTTTTATTCATTAGGATCCTCCTTTTCTTTGCCTTATACAGAGTTCAGGAAATAAAAGCATTGTATTTTTGGGTGCTGGAAAGAATGCTGAACGCTTTTGAAAATTTTTTTCACTGAATTCTGTTAATGGCAAAGGCAAGGAAAGATGGGAGGAGAATAACATGTGGTGCCAGTTCCATTTTCTTATCTAAACAAAAACCAAGTATCCTCAGTGTTTTTATGTTGTTGAACCACCTCCTCAAAGTAATTTCACTTAATATCAATTGTCTATTTATAGTAAGGAATCAGAGAGAAACAAGGAAAGAACCAGAGCAGAGCGCTGCTTAATCCTAGTGTGTTTACGTAGTCATGTCCATAGATCCACATGAAGATGGACAGCTAATCTCCATTATTTTGTGTTGGATATCTTTCAGATATTTTTCTCTCTGACTTCTATAGCAAAAAAAGCAAAAATATATGTAGAGTTATACCAATATGGGGCCACACTATACTTTCTTCTTATTTATTTTTGTCAACTACTATATTTTTAAAATTTAGAAATATTTCATGAACATTTTCCAAATTACAGCCATTCTACAATTAGTTTTTGTTGTTGTTGTTTTATAGTGGGAATTTGACACAGGCACACTTTATCACTGAGATACATACCCAATCCTTTTTTGTATCTTTTATTTTGAGACAGGACCTCACTAAGTTGCTGAGGGCCTTATTAAGTTGCTGAGACTAGACTTGAACTTGAAATCCTCCTGCCTTAAGCCTACAACAGTTTTCATATTTCTAAGGAAGTGCCATGATTTACAAAGAGAATTTCTTGTTAAAGAATTTTAGTTTGCTTCTGTTTTTTACTACTATAAATAATGCTACCATTAACATCTTTCTAGCCAAATATTTATACTAAGTATACATGCTTATAATTTGAGTCCTTAATGTTGCTGAAAACAACTGTGCACAACTGAAGCTAACCTGTCATTTGTATGCTGTTTTAAAAGTTCTATACACAAAGGAAATATTGCAAGCATACTCTGCACTTAATGTGTTAATAGTGATTTCAATGTTCCTCTCTCTTCAGAGACCTATTTCAAAGTGTCTGCTATGCGTACCCTGAAAATTAAAATGAATGTCACAATAATTTGCATTTAAAAATGGGTTTTGATTTTTAAATTTTAAATAATATTTTGTACCAGAAACAGTGTATTCTCTATGAAATCTGAATCATAGTTGTAGAACATCACAATTCATAATAGGAGAGTAAATTATTCAATGAATTTTCTTTAAATAAAGGGTTGCCAATCTTGGGGAAAATCCATTTAGAGCCTCACCTCACACCATTTCTCAAAACAGATTTGAGTGGGTTAGAGTTAAATGTATTTTAAAACCTGTGAAATAACTAAAATGGAATATTTATCTAATATCTGAGGAGGGAAATAGTTTTTTGTAATTACAAGAAAGAAAATATAAAGAAAATAATCAGTATATTATGCTCATAAAATTGTTTTTCAAAATTTGCATGTCATAAAAACAGAAAAAAAGAAAGAATGAACCATAATGTTTGAAAATATATCAAAATAATAGTTTACCATTCTTATTAAAGAGAATATACTTATGAATAAGTAAATCACTAAATAGATTCATAAGAAAATCTGTATGGGGCAATTCACACCTTTAAAAAACATTTTTTAAACATTATGAAAGTAGCAGGATGTAGTGGCCCACTCCTGTAATCCCAGAGGGAGGCTGAGGCAGGAGGATTGAGAGTTCAAAGCCAGCCTCAGCAAAAACAAGGTGCTAACCAACTCAGTGAGACCCTGTCTCTAAAAAAAATACAAAGTAAGGCTGGGGATGTGGCTTAGTGGTCAAGTACCCCTGAGTTCAATCCCCAGTACCCTGCATCCTGAAAAAAAGAAAACATGAAAGTAAATTAGTACAATAAGTATGTAGCTTTTATTCCTTTTTTTTTCCTTTCTTTTTTTTTTTTTTTTTTTTTTTTTTTAATTTTGGTACCAGGTTTGCTTAATGACTGAGCCACACCCAGCCTGTTTTTATTTTTTTTTAATTTTGAGACAGGGTCTCGCTAAGTTGCTGAGACTGCCTTTGAACCTGCCATCCTGCTGCCTCAGCCTCCTGAGCTGCTGGGATTTCATGTGTGTGCCACTATGCCAGGCGGTAGCACATTTTTAACCTATAAAATATAACTTTATTTAAAATTAGAAAATAAAATGAAGTTTTCTTTTCTAGGAATTGTTGATAGAATAACAAATAGTCATCTAAACTTTCGGAAAGAATTATGTCAATATGAAGGAAAATGCTGTACAAATGTGCCTTTCAGTCATTAAAAAACTGATAACAGAACCATTAATAATGTGTACATTTGTATCCATTAATGTTGAAAGAGGCTTCAAAAACTATGAAGCCATATATATGTATATAAGAAAACCATGCTGTGTAAAATCTGTTCCCATAATAAAGGAGCATAGTATATCCACCAGGTAGAACTTGTGTACAAATATCTGTTGAGTGAGTAAAATACAAACATACAGCAAAGCATAGCATTCCCTCACCAAAAGGGGGAAGAAAGAGACTGGGAGGAAAGGCAGCCAATGCCAGAGCATTCGTACAAATACAGTGGAATTATGAATAATTGTTTTTCATGTTCCTGCAATCCTCATCCTATTATCTTTTACTTAAATAGATTTTAATTGAAATTATAATTACAATCATATGTTTTAGACTTTGTCCTAGAACAGTATAAATACTTCCAACTTGTTCTGTTTAATGCTGTGGTTAGTCGTAACCCTGAGACTGCTCCTTCTGGAAGCATTTTAGGAAACGATGTTTCATGACATTTTTCTTTTGCTTCTTCAGGAAATGAATCCTAAACCTTAGGTAGGAAGAAAAAACCAAAAAAAAAAAAAAAAAAAAAAGTTTTCTGGAAAGAGATCACAGAAGAGATTCTGTTTGAGAGATGGCTAACATTTCTAAATTTCCATAATATTCTTGTATTGGTTGTTACTTGTGTGCAATTACCTGGAATACTTAAGCATGCAGGCTTGAGAACAGTCACATCAAAGCCCAGAGATGCAAATGCCTCAATGGTATCAATGTCAAATTTGCTAGAGTTGGTGCAGGATATTTGGTGGAAATGCAAATTGAGGGGGCTCCATGAAATTTGATGAGCACATGAGAAGCTATTGGGAGCACTTGAGCGGGGGAACTACAGGAGCTCAAAGGCAAGGTATTTGATAGCATTCTTGCCTCCACTCAGAGGTTGCCTTCACGTTGCTCTGTTGAAGGCTCTCTGCTATTCTCAGCCCTTTCCTCCCAGGGCATTTAAGACATAATTGATTTCTATTTTATTCCCTTGGTACTCCTCTTTCTGCCATGTAACAGCCGGTTATTCTGAACTGATGTGTCAATAAGATTCCCCTTTCACATAACAAGTGCATTTTAACAAAGGCCTTTTGGGGATAATACCTAAATCACGAAGGACAGAGAGATTTTATGTGCCAGCTCTGATGGATTGAATGTGGCTTCCTAAGTGTTGTGTCGAGACAGAGTCTGACGTCAGATCTAGTCTCAGCAGTAAGAATTACTATGAATAGGTAAGTTTGCCATTGAAAATAGGATGGGATCAACAATGGCATGAGTATGGTGCTTGCCAACGTGGTCTTAACCCCCAAACAAGACAATTATTTCAGACAATGGAAGGGAAATGATTCACCATACATAACAAATCACACGGTGCACCTGGCTGCAGTGGGCATGAGACACACAACAGTTATCAAACCAACAGGAATGTCAAATGCTTGTAGAAGATCAGGAAAAAAAAAAAAAAAAAAAAAAGCTAATCCCAAATATTCCAAAATCCTTCATAGTATTCCACAAACATCTTTCCTTCAACTGATACTAATCTGCAACCAAGTTTTTATACTCATTTGTGTAAAATTTTTAAAAAACAGAGAGAGAAGAGTATGTTTTCCCTTTAGTAAAGTTTAACTTTACTTCAACTTAAGAACTATTTTTAAATTCTAAGACTGTATGGTTCCTTTTCCTTTTGGGGGGTGTTAAATGGTCTCTTATATGAAATAATGCTAATGATAGATGAATTTCCCCCCAATAGCCTTGCATGTGAGGGTCCTCATTTAAAAAAAAAAAAAGAAAGAAAGAAAAAGGTGAAGTCTGTCTTGGAACTCTTCGAGTTTCTCAGGTGGCCTATTAATTTGCCTTTTTACATAAAATCTTAAGTTCAACTATGAACATATAGGAAATCTTTCTGCCATGTCTTCTTTACTAGAAACAATAAAGACAGAACAGTTTTCCTCTTCGTGAAAACACAGAGGCCATTGAAAAGCTCATTTATTGTTCTCTACTGTAAAAATAAGCAGCTTCTTGTGCCTACTTTAAAAGAACCAGGTGCCTCATGGGTTGAATAGTTCTATAGGATTGTTCTTCTCATGTTTCTTTCTTTTCCTTGAGTTTTGGTTTATCCATTGTGAGTGTTCTGTGTTCGAACTTGCTGGAATAATATTGTCCTGGCCACTTCCTCTCCCTGAAATAATTCTGCTCAGAACTGGGAACATGCTTGATGGATAAGAGTGAAGTGTCTGCCCATTGAAACATTTAACTTAGTTTTGGAAAAAATGTTTGTGTTTATTTTACGGTTATAAGCTGTGCTCTACTGATATGTGGCAGTTACTAGAGACAGGTCCACTTGTCTCCCATTGCTAATCCCTGTTTGTTTTTCCTCTCTAGAGCCTAAAGCTCTGTTATAGCTGCTGGTGGTCAGTGGGACACAGTGACAGCTTACTGGAATGTAAACAGAAACCCACAGAGGACTTCCAGGGGGACTTCCTAATACAGGTGCTGACATATTCTACTTCATGCTTCAAACTTTGTAGGTGTAGATGACGGTCTGGAGGTGCAAAAGCCATTTTGAAACCACAGATGGAAAGTGAAATAAAAGTGAGCATTCTCTGGATGCTGGGGTGGGAAAGTTAAAGGAGCCTGGGTTCTTGGAGGCATTCTTGAGCCATGTTGTCAGCTCTGCATGTCTTCCCTGGACCACTTGTAATAGGAGACAAATAACCTACTCATTGTTTGAGCTTATCTTAGTTATTGACAGTTGAACATAGTCCATACAACCCTTAGGCATCATATACCTGGTATCTCAAGAAGTCAACGATATCAAATTTGTTCTGTCTTTAAATATTCCCTAAGGAGAATGTGGAATTGCAAAATATGATTAAGATGACTTCAAAACTGCTGAAGACAGTTTCACAGAAACCAAGGAAATATATACATCCAAAGCATATTAGTGTTAAGGTCACCCCGATTTTCTTTTGAAGACTTGAGAAGGGTCCATGAGCAAGTACTTTCAGGGCTCCAATCAAAAGAGCTTTGTGTTAGGACAAAAGAGATTCATTCCTATTCTTTTTCAAAAGTCAAACCAATAAAGTAAACTTCCTAATGTCAAATTGAATGTGAATGTATTTTGGAAATTTCTCTCACGCTACATCCTTCACTGAATGGCAATTCACATACTATGGAAAAAAGTTGCCAATAAGTATCAGAAAACTCAGAGGCACTTGTTCTGCAGTCAAGAGTGTGAGGAATTTAGGCAAGTAGAAGAGATCCTCACAATGGATTTAATAACTAACAATTTGGTGCAAATTGAAATCAAATGTGTTCCATCTACAGGATGTTTATCATTGATTTTTTTCCTCTTTCATTTCAATAATAAGATGTTAAAATTCTGTGTGAAATAACTTTAGACGCTGAAGAGCTCATCTGTGGGGTTTTTTTTAAAGAGCTCATGTAAATGAAATAAAACAGAAATGTTTGTGTCAGTTTCTCTTCATTTCGCATTTTATTACCTGATCACTCATGGACAGCACAAAAAGCAATGTTGCAAACCCACGTACCAACTTCACAAATATTTGCAGTTTTTACTAAAATTTTCCCATTTGATCAGTGAAGGTCTGGGCAGGAGCATCCTCAGCTAATTGGAAGAATTCCCACATCCCTCAGAGCTAGGCCATCTGCCTTGGGTGAGAAAGGTGGGCCTTGTTTATCATAAGTAATATTAACAAATGTGGCTCATCCAAAAGCCTCAATTTGAACGCAAAGAGAATAGTTTTTATTTTTTTTAATTTCTTGGTCTTTAACAAAAATACATTTAAAGTACTACTATAAATCTCAAATAACCACATTGTTTTTAAAATTAGAAAATAAAACAAGAAAACAATCATGCATAAACCCACAAACCTAAAAAAAATTACTACTGGAATTTTGTTTTTTTCTATGGGAAATTTTCCTTAGTTTCTTTTGTTACTTAAAAATTATTTTATATATTAATTTTATATTATGCTTATGAGAACTCTTTCTCATACGGTTTTCATAGTGTTGTAGGCTTTCTAATCATTTTGAATGACCACAGTATAATTCAAAATTAATATGGCATAATTTTTTTACTTTTCTTTGGTCATTTAGATTGTTTTAATACCATAATGTGTTGTTAAAGATGCTGCACTAAAAAATATACATATATATATTGTGATTCTTTATTTACAAAATATTTTCGAAGATAGGATTACTGGGTCAAAGGGTATAAATATGGTAATGACTCTTTATTTGTAAAAATACATTGTTGCCAGAAATTTTGGGAAAATATTTATTAAGAATTTATGATGGCAGAGGGAATATGACTTTCAGTCCCAAATAGGTGGAAACCACTCAAATTTCTGTCTATAATAGCACTTCTTTTCCTCAGAGTCTTCCTAGGAATACTTATCTCTGTCATTGCTTTTTAAAGAAGGTGATCATGTCCAAATATTAGAAAAACACCTTTTCACTGCCTTTGATTGTATGAGCTGCAGTATAAAAACAGAGATATATTTCTCACAATTCTAGAGACAGGAAAGTCCACAATTCAGCCACTGGAAGATTTGTTGTCTGGTGAGAGCATGTTTCCTGATTCATTAATGGTGACTTTTCACTGTGTCCTCACATGGCGAAGGGCCAAGGCAGTCCTCAGGGACCTCTTTATTTTTTCTTTTCTTTCTTTTTTTTTTTTCTAGTTTTTTAAAAACTGGCACATTACAACTATACATGACAGGGGGATTCGTTGTTACATATTCATACATGCACATAATATAATAATATAATGTGGTCAATTTTGTTCCCTATTATCTCCCCGTTTCTTCCCCACCTTCCTCCCAGTGGTTCCTTTCCTCTAAGTTTACTGGTATCCCTTCTATTTTCATAAGATCACTTCCCCCAACAGATAATTTTCCCCTTTTCTCTGTCTAGGTTCTACATATGAGAGAAAAGATACCACTCTAGATTGTCTGAATTTGGCTTATTTTACCTAACATAATGCTCTCAAGTTCCATCTGTTTTTCTGCAAATGACATACCCTCTTATAATGTCATTCAAGAAGACTGAACCCAACTCACCTAATCACCTCCCCAAAGTCCCCACTTCTTAATGTTATTACATGGCGGGCAGGATTTTACCCCAAATATTTAGGAGGGGACACAAACACACAGGCCATAGACCTCGCTCACATGTTTATAAGAGATTCACTTTACACAAAAAATTCTGTGGTATCCTGTCAAAAAGGCAACTGTTTAAATTTGTTCAGGTTTCCCAAACATACCCACCACTGAGTGTCCCCACTTTTTATAGCACTTGGGCTCATCGTGTCTTGGAAACATGCTCTAATGAACATGCCTTAAGAAAATAATGATGCCTAGAATCTATGCAGTTAAGAGGCATCCAGGAACATGCTCCCCCAAATCTGAGTCTTTTCTTGAAAATTTCTGCTGCCAAATGTTTACACATTAAAAGATCACAATTAGCCCAAATTTAGACTGTCTGGCTCCATGTTTTCAGGTTCCCACAGGAAAGTGGGGAGGCTGGAAAAGGAAGAATTACATGTTATCTCTCTAGCTATCTGGGTCTCTGCTCACAAAATGAATTCTTCTCCCTTTATTTCTTTTTTTCTCTCCCTCATTTTTTCGACTCATTCCTGATTTATCCATTTTTTTTTTTTTTGCAATGAAGCGGCTGCTGTATCACAAACATAAGAACATAATCACTGAAAAAAAGGGAAGCTCTGGGGTAACAGCAACTTTGATAGAATATTCCACGTGAACTTGACACCTAGTGAATAACACCACATGTCACCACTTGTTATTAATAGCAGTGTCAACTACACTTGTTCCTGATTAATGAAAGGGTTAAACACTCCCCTTAAGAGATAAATTGGCAGTTTCTTAGAATTTTCTTTCCATTTGATATTATCCCAACATCAGATAAATACTATTTTCAGGTAGCAATCTTAAATCACTTAACAAAAGTCTTCGTAGCATATAACACAAATAGACATAGGCACTTAATAAAAGGCAATGGAATGAACCATAATGAACAAAAATATACAGACAAGTCATAGGCCACTAATAGCAGTAAACAGAAAATGGTAACAGGAACAACAACCCTGAGCTCATACAGAGGAACACAATACAAGACCCACTGAACAATCGCTTCCATTCATGAGGCTGATAATTTATTCTATGTGAAACTGCAACTCTGATATATGAAATAACATTCAAACCTAAAGTGAAGATTTCCTGACCCATCTGAGGGATAATGTCAACAAATATAATTTGGCAATGTAAATAAAAAACCTGTCATTAAAATTTTCATCTTTATCATGTCATTCTCTGCTAAATAATCTAATTGATAAAAAAAAAGACTGAGTCTAAATATTTCAAAGCAGTATTAGGAGTTAAAAGTGTAAAGTCATATACCAGAAAGAACTGTATTCAAATCCTGATCCCCCATATAAAAATGTCAAACTTTACAAGAAACACTTGCATTAGCATTCAGGTTCTTCAAGTATAAAAGATTACTTTTTGAAAGGGCTTTTGTTAGGATTAAATGAGATAATGAAGGTGAAATATTTAGCACAATGCCTGGCACTTACTAAGTGCTCAATAAGTGCCATTTTTAAAGCAAGATGAATTTTATTTGGGAGGCTGAATGACAAAATACAGGACTGATTTGGACTGAGACCTAGCCTTACATTTTGGGCCAAGACCCAGAGAGATGGAGTGGCTTTCTGAACTGGTAGAATCCAAGAGTTTTAATTCCTAATCTGGAGTCACCTGACATGACTTAACACTCTTGTGCCTCTGGGTGTTGGAACCATGTTAGAACTGACTTCTATCCACAGGAGCAATTTCATCAATGTCATCTCAGAGCCATTCTTAAGACAGCAAGGCTGGATCACCAATGTATAATAAGATCTTTAATGAAATCAGTCCTCCAGGATTAAAGTGTTATTTCTCAATTTTCTCACACCAGACTTAAGTTGAGAAGGGACTACCACACAATAGCGAAGGGAAAGTTGGCATAATGAGCTTATGGGGAGGAACAGTTAGAGAAGTGGCAGTGTCGTGCTAAGAAGACTAAAGATTTCTTCTCTTTAGTTACTGAATTTTGGCACTTGTGATACAAAAATTAAAGAAGATTTTAGTCTGCATTAGCTAATTTTCCTTCACAAGTGTTTCTCCCTTATTTAAAAATACATCAGAAGGAAGCTGGCAATGGTCACGTAAACCTGTAATCCCGATTTGAGGACTTCCCCAGGAGCATCCCAAGTTCAAGGTAAGCCTCAGCAACTTTGCAAGTCCTCATCTTAATATAAAAATAAATACACAGTGCCAAAAGTGCCAAAGCTGAGGGCGTAGCTCAGTGGTAGAGTGTCCCTGGGTTAAACCACCAGTACCGCAAAAAAAAAAAAAAGAGAGAGAAAGAAAGAAAGAAAGAAAATTTTGAAGGAAAGGAAAGAATAAAGGCCACATTGTTTAGAGCTTTAAATCATTAAACATAAGACAAAGTACCAGATCTTTCTTCCACATGAGTTTTGGAATGAACAAGTGAAGATAAAGCATCTCATTGCAAGGGTAACAATGTTGGGGCAGAGGGATCCATGAAAAGCTGGCTATGCCTAACCACACCCAAGAACAGGGATGGGCCTTATAAAAAGTTTGTATTTCATTTCCTGAGATGGCACAGCTGACGGTCCATTTTTGCCATTAAGGTGATGATCTGGTACCTAATCTACTGGTTTTTTTTTTTTTTTCATCTCTCCTTGAATTATAAAACACAGATGCAAATAGTCAAGCAGTGATAGAGGAGGAACCCACTGCATCATCCATCCATAGTTCAGATAGATAAGAGGAGACCTGGGACCAGGAATGTAGGAACACAGAGCTACTGACTAGAACCATCTCAATTTTACTTTCTGCCTATGAATCCAATAACCTTCTTATAAAATACCTACTCTTACAGCATATTTAATGGAGTCAAACCATAAGTTTAGACTGGGAAAATTTAATGAACTAATCTTTACCTAAGTTGTTCTGCATCATGTATTCATGGGAATTCCAAAAATGTCAATAATTAAAAGTGAGTTTCAAATATGGGACTGAAAGGTGGAAAACAGGGAAGAGGAAACAAATCAGATAGGCAGGACTCAAACAAGGGATGTTCTTATTTAGTAAAAGCATAGGAGGATAGAAAATTGAGAGAATCTCTTAAGATGAAAGACTACAATGCATAGCCTTGGTCTCAAATTAAGAGGCTCAAATATTGGTACCAAGTTCACAGGGAATATTTCCTGTTGCCCTAGCATTGATGACAAGCCCCAAAGCTGAGACCAAATAGACATTGATTATCTTGTGTTCTGAAAAGGGCTGCCAACAATTAGGTCAGGGCTAATTAAGAGACAGACATGCCAAGTATTGCTGCACTTGCCAACCCAAATCTTATCATCAGAAGGCTGAGGGTAGCTGGGAGTCGCCTGTATTCCTCCCGCTTCACAGGGCAATAATGTGAGAGCTGAGAGACTTCCCAGAATAGCATCCGGGTTGTCTTGCCAGTGCCTTCCCACTACTGTGGGCTGCCAGTAAGAGCAGACCCTAGTTACGGGGTTGACCAGTTGGCAGGAAGGAAGGGAACTATGAACAAACGTCAAAACTGTCAAGCAGAAGACAGATTCTACATTGGGGACTATACTTTGAGGACTTCCTACAGAAACCTCTCCAAGGACACATACGTTATGTAGTATGAGAAAGCTAGGCAAGGGCTCCTGCCATATGGATCCTGTGTCGCTGCCTAAGACCTAGGGTGTCAATATCAACTGTGTGTCAGGAGCCCCAAATCTGGCCTCCTCATGGGACACAGTGCCTTTTATTCCTGATCCTAAATGTCTGTCTCAACTTCAGAGACGATAAGAAAAGAACTTGCCTTTCTCTTCAAAGCAGTTCCCTCAAATTTAGGGTCAAAACTGAACTGGGGAGAGGAGAGAATACAAGATGAGAGTTTCAGAAGATATTGATAAAGTATTCAATAACTGAGCATGACGGAAAGAAACATGGAATCTGACTGGGATAAAAAGTATAGCAAATGCTTGCTGAGTGTTTACTATATACTAGGCACAGTTTCAATTGGTTTAAATAATTTATTGTATCTTCATCACAGTCCTTTGAAGTATGAACACTGTCATTCCCATTTGGTGGATGTGGAATGATGCATAAAGGGTTAAATATCTTTCCTGGGATGATATGAGATGACCATCTCCTGTTAGAAACAGGTGGCTCAGGTGCTCACCACTGACACCACATTCTTCAAACTCTAGCAATTAGAATCTGTAAGAGAGGCACAAAAATGCAGTTTAAGAAGACATTTGGAAAAGCAGAGCCATTTCCTATTACTATCCCACTGAGTTCAACTGCTCAATAAACTGGTTGCATATACATATGAGAGGCATGATAAATGCTTATTGAAATGAGTTAATTCTGAAGAGACCAGGAATCCATTACACCATGTTGAGATGCTCTGATATTTCCAGATACCAGAGAACATCACTCGCCTTATCCTTTGTGTTGTTCTCCTTGACTATACAAAGAAAAATGTAAAACAGGCTCATTTCCTCTTTAACTTAAAGTACAGTAATTTTCTAAAAAGAAGTCGAGGTAGTTTACCTAATTTTCTATTGGCAAACCAGTGCTCATCACTAATCAAACATGACTGCTTGGCTTGGGAAGAAATAGTCCAGTTTCTAAGTATGAAAGTGTGTTTAAATTATGTATTGCTGGCCAGGTGTGGTGGCATCCACCTGTAATCAGTCCCAGGTCTTGGGAAGGCTGAGGCAGGAGGATTGCAAGTTTGAGACCAGCCTGGGCAACTTAGGAAAATCCTGTCTCAAAATAAATAAATGAAAAGGGCTGGGGAGGTGGCTCAGTGGAAAAGTACCTCTGGGTTCCGTTCCCTACTAGTACCAAAAAATATAAAAAAATTATTATTTCTATTTATTTCCATACTATTTCCAATACTTAAAATTAGGCACAATGACTTCATTTGCAGCACTCCTATGTAGAGGGGAGGCATCCCAGAAGGCCTCTGAACACTAATTCACAGAATTCTGTCCAACCCCCAGTGGTTCAGGAATAGAACCACAGAAAGGCAGAAGAGTCTCTCAGAAGTCATTTCAGTGGTCACTGCAGGTAATCTCTCTATTGAATTTAGCTAAGATGAGGGAAGTTTTAATTGCTTGGTCTTTCCTTTAATCACTATTTCTGAGCCTCAATTTGTGGCTTGTGTTCGGTCTCTTATTCTTGATGCTATTTCCCCCTCCCCATAAACTAAAAGCAAATACATATAAAACCTGAAGCTTCTCCGTCTCAGGTTATTTGTTTCCCCTCTTATTAACTGGGGAGCTTGTACTTCCTTTTGCTTTGCTCTTGTTTCAAATGTGTTATGAAAGGTTTTTCTTTCTCCTTGGTGACCTGCTCTAATTGGAACTCATTTTGTGTCTTGGCCTTTCTGACCGCCCCGCAGGCTTCTGCTGTTCCCTTACTCTCGTCCTTGCTGATCTGCCCTTGTTCTATTCAGAAGATAATTGCTTTTGCATTTCAGATCTTAAAAACAGACTAGGCTTTGCAGATGGTGGACTCCTATGGTTTCCTTATCTTGCTTTTCATCTGTGAGGTTATCCCTATGCTTCGCCTTTCATACGCTCTTATTTTTTTTTCACTTTTAAAATAATTCCCAGAACTCGCTTACACCTCTTTTCCTGAGAGTCAGTGTCTGCCGGATAGACCCTCAAACATGCTAAGCCCAATTGTGGGTCTGTTTCATCCCTCTCTGAATTCTGTTTCTTTGCTCCTTCTCCTTCCTTAGTATTCTGTCATTTCCGCAGCACGAGGGACTAAGTACTATAATTACTCTACTTGCCAGGTATCAAATTACTGCTTTCCTTGTTTTCTCTTTCATCTCAGACTATTGCCATGACTTCAAACAAATATCATTCCCATTGTGAGGAGGATAAGAAAATAAACCCAGAGCTATATAATCCAGAACATTCTTTTCCCAATGGCTGCATTTTCTATTGCCCAGTTATTTCCTCACATAAAGGTTCTTTTATAAGAAAGAACCTCCTTTCTTTCTTCTAGTTCAGCTAATCATTTTATTTTTATTTACATATTTATAAGGAACTTCAGGCATACAGCACTTTCAGAGCAATAAAGAGAACCAAAATCAAAACATGGTCTTTGCCCCAAGAGCTTACAATCTATTTTCATATTTTCAATATTTTTCAGAACTGCCCTAAATGAGTCCTTTAGGAGAAAGTTTGACTACACAATAGTAATTGCAATATCTGCAGAACCCAGACAACTCAGAAATAAATTTATTTTATCCCAGACACAGCTATCAGGGTTGTGAATATGTAAATAGGTTCCGGCCTTTCACACCTGAATGAATGGATTATAGCCTGCAGAAAACCAGTTGGTTTGAGAGATTTAATTAAGACAGGAATGCAAGAGTTTTCTTGGGACAAACAGGATTACAGCATTTCATAGATAATATGTAAAACCTTATGAACATGTCATGTCACCGAACTTAACATTAGTTGCTTGGATTTTCTTGCTGTGTCTTGATGACTTTTTGAATATAGCATTAAGCAAAAATTGTGATAGTGCTGAAATACTTTGCAGATAGGAATGGTGGCAAATGAATCAGGAATCTCTGAACAAATAAGCAATCAGAGGCAAGGGGTTACATACCCGTTTTATTACCAGAAATTTCAATGAAAGTTTTCAGAACTAAAAATATCTTCAAAGATGATTGCCTAAAAACATATGCATTAAAACCAAGATAAATAAGAACTGAAAGCTCCCTGAGGGTAGGAAATATTTTCTATTTCAGTGTAAACTATATTTTGGTCACTGTTTGATGCCTCTTCCTCTTGCCTCCTATGTGGTTATGTAATCTGTGACCAATTGCCAGCCTTATGTGCTCCCAGACCCCCTTGTAATTCCTCGCATGAAACTTGGGCTGCCCTGGGGTACAGCAATTACATCTCTGTCTTTACCACAAGACTATGAATTCTTTGATGGTGTCTTTGATCCCTGTGTCCCCTGGGCATTGCACAGAGACTGACACAAAATAGGTTTTTCAATAAATGTGGGTTGATTGAATAAATGAATTAAGGGATAGATAGATAGATGGAATTAATTGAACTGAACTAATCATAAATGGTAATTTTATGTTCTAAGCTTAATCACTGTTCATTCTAACTCTCTCAGGAAATCTATTCATGTTCCTCATTTCTTTTCTCCCTAAATACACAGGCATCAATTGAATGATTCTAAAGGGTGCTGCACTGATTAGAAATCCTATTTTTGCTCCCCAAAATAGAGTATTTAAAGTGTTTTCTATGTCTGTGTCGCCAAATATTTTATTGAACACTGTGCGCCACTGCCTTACTATTCAATATTAAAAATAAATAGAAAGGCAACTTCAGTATTTGATTTTGTAGTGATTTTGCAGATAGCCTTACTGTCTTTCATAGGAACATGAATTCCATCAAAAAATAATCATTTTTCAAATCAGTCTGAAACATCTTAAAGTAGTTCAGAGGCGAAAAGAGGATTCATTTCATTCCATTTCACATTTAGAGAATGTTAATTTTGTTTGTATTAACAGTAAGTTTATTAATAGCATTTTTCATTGTGCCAGGTGTGAGATTAAAGAGCAAAAGAACAAAGAGTGAGGTTCTAACCTCGTGGAACAAATTCAGGGGTCCTGGATGGCTTGAAGTGGTCCTTATGGTTCCCAGTCAGGAGCAGGGCAGCATCAGTCCCTCTGGTTCCTGTACCTCCCTGCCGACTGCATTTGGCTCACTCTTTCCTGAGCTCTGCACTCTGCATGAGACACCACTTCCAGCCTACTGCCCTCTGCCCCACACCAAGTCTTGCATAAAAGGGAAAATTAAGCTCTCTTTCAATAAGTAACTATTGAGTAACTGTTGAGATAAGATGCAGCATGCTAGAGGCATGAGGCAGTTTTTCATCAGTCTTTTAATGTCTTCCTGTCAAGTTACAGGATGGGAAGGCGGGAGTGCGGAGATCAGGAAATAGGAGCTTGTCAGGAAGAACACAGCTGAAGTCAGAAACCAGAATCAACTATTAAAAACAATTAAATCACAATGTTTCGTTACAAAGAAAATCATTCATGCTTTGCCTTTCCTGAAAAGAATAATCACAATAGAATCACAAATTTATGTTAAGACAGAGAGAGATGGTAAAAGAAAGACAAGCTTTCCATTTTTCCCCCTCAGGGCATACATATGAATTTCCCTGTCCAAAGTCAATGGTATTCAAAAAGTAGCAACTCAGTTTTGGGGGCAAAATTCTAATTTACAAATGGAAGCCACTATGGAAATACAAAGGCATTTGTTGGCTAATCTTCTAGATAACTCAATCATAGTTGAATCTATATCTATTTCTTTATATATGTACATATACACACATACATATATGTATATATATACATATCTCCATTTTACTCACCAACTATAATTTTCCTCTCTTCTTCCTTCTTGTCATTAAGAAATTAAAACTTACAGATGTGATCTTGGTTCTGCAAAGGCAAACCACCAAAAGTCTTGAAGGAATGAAGCAGAACTATGATAAAGTGTCAAGCTTCAACACAAGACCCAGTTGCCATAATAAGGAGACTCACCTTACTTTAAACCATAGATTTTCATAGATTCATTCTCACCAAAATGTATTCCACAACTCTCCTGGGCCCTTTTGTGGGAAAAGCAGCTAAAATGAAAATAGTTACTGACTTTCTTTAACAAAATTTCTAAAACTTCAAAAAAAAAATTGAGATTTTTGGGGTCTGCTCTAACTTTAAACAGTGTATGTGAGAGGAAAAAAAAATTTTTCATTTGAAACTTCCAAACTACAAGATGAGAGGACTCACAGATTCACTGATGACACTACAACTTTCCCCAGAAGGTTCTGTTTGGAATCCTGCCCCACACATCAGCTGTTGGAATTGCTACCAATCAGTCAAGGCAGGAAGACATCTATAGAAAATAATCATCTCTTACATTGCTAAATGATTGGCACAATCAACAATCTTAATGACAAGAGGAGTCAACCTGGGGCCTCAGAAAAAATTAATCTTTCAGAAATTATTTCCTTTTTTAATATTTCATGATGGTAGAACAGTATCAGGATGCTGCACATATCAAGTGATAATTTAAATCTAATATTTCTATTTATAGATGTGAGTTCGACCACTTAAGTACAGCACTTATTTAATTCTCATGTCACAAAAACAAACAAAAAAACTGGTTTCTGTGGGTCAATTAAACAAATGAGACCCTTCAGACACACGTCTATCCTAAACAAGGAAAGACACCAAGATAATACATTTAAAAACCCCTGAGAAGTTCTGGGGGAGAGAACATACTTCCAGATATGGTAATCAAATACAATTTTAATAATGTGATAAAATCTTGGTTGGGTCTTCAAAGATCAGAACTGCACTATTTGTGAATATAGGGAATGGAGAATAAGGGAGTTGTTCTAGGAAAAATTATTATTTGACTAGTTTGTATTTATGAATTGAGACAAAAATGATAGATGTTTTCATTACTCATTCTTCTACTTCTTCCCTATCCATCCCTCTGTAGATTATGTCTCCTCTCCCAAACTCTAAGTAGAATTGCCTAACTGGAAGATACTAAGCTAACTTAATAGAATGGAGAGTAGAGAAAGGACGGATAAATTCCAGAAACAGGAGGAATACAGAAGCACTTTTTCCCAGAGGCCTTGAACTGGGAACCTGGCCGTGTGAAGCTGTGGGCAGGAGGCTCACCACAAGTCCTGAGATGGTTTCCATTTTATACAACAGGAATCAAAGTAAAGGTCATGCAGCTGGTGAGCACCAGGACTCAAGAACAGGTTGATCTGATTCCAACTCCATGATCTTCTCTACACCACGTGCCCCATGTGTGTGAGAAGGGTGGTGTTGAAGAGTGCTGTAGCTGGGGCAGGTGAGAGGGGAGGGAGCCAGAGTATGACTGAGAAGAGGTCGTTAGCAGAGGTCCAGAACATCTTAGTAGGAGCACAAGAAGGAAGTATCCAGGAATAAGTGAAGTAACGGAGCTTCCTTCAGCATCCTTGGAAAAGAAGAAAGAGACTGAGAGGCTCAGAATTTAGCAACAGGAAATGGTATCCAAAAGTGGTGTGCACTTAAGTCCTATAAGGCAGGAATCAAAGGGAGAGTCCTGGGACTTCAATGGCATGTAAGCCTTTTGGATTCACACAGAAAAGCTGGGAGTAAATGTTCTCTGTTATGTCCTCCTAGGCTCTAATGTTGCTGGTTCTCAAATGCAGACTCTGCTTCCGCATGCCTTGGTACCCTCTGCTGCCTGGAGAGGTCCCAGGGCCATCAATCTGGGGCCTGCTCCTCCAGTTTAAAACAGGAGAATAGCACCTGCCCAGTGTAGGAGCAGCAAATGTAACAGACACATTAGAGTCAGAATGAAGCCTTCTTTTATACAATCAGGAGAATCAGGGAAAGAGGTGGAGGTAGAAGAAGCCACCAAAAAAGAGAAAGCTCAAGATAACTATTACTGTGACTATCTGAAACACTTTGTAAAAGAATAAAAGTCATAAATATGCCTACAATATTCCCCTTAATATTTATAGGGAATTTTAAAACTATCTCTTAGGAATCTGAAATAGCCTTTGCCATAAAACAGCCTCATTACCATATCAACAATCATTGTCTCTCTAATAAGAGAGGAAAATATTCGAGCATGTTCTGGTCATGTTTATTTCTTTTTTTTTTACCTGCCATCTTCAAGCTCATCTCTGGTGATTAAATGATTTAACTCTGCTTATGGCAAAGGCTTGATATGCCTTTTATTTAAACTGAGAATTCAGTGCTTAAAAAGAGACCTAAGCAAAACATTTTACAGACTATTCCTGTGAGAGCTCAGAATTAAATTGTTAAATGTTCTACTATAATGAAATTTTGTGTAATCAGCAGGGAAGTAGCTGTTGGCCATTTATCAGTTTTTCTAGCTGCATTTTTTATGCATGGAAAGCATAATTAGAAGCCTCCACAGGTGGAAAGCCTTATATAATAATAGCACATTTTTTCAGAATAGTGCTCTTTAACTTGGAAATTTTAGAGCATTTTACAGTGATGGTCTATTAACAATAATAGCTATCACGTTTTCATATATTTTAATCTAAACTGATGTAGAAGAGAGAAGGCACTTACAGAATTAACTCGACTTACCTAGATGTTATACTCATGAGCTCAATTACTTCTAAATATGTGTAAATAGATCAACAATTAGAGTTTATGTACTACAGAATATCCAGGGATGGAAAAGTGTTCACTGTATAAAGTATCAGAAATAAGGAAAGCTACTGTATGTTTTCAAAGTGCTTTTCTGATCTACAAAGATGTTTATGGATGGTTCATCTTTTGGTCTCTACAGCAGTTCCCTCCCCATTTTAGAGATGAGGCAAGTCACACTCAGAAGACCAGTACTTTGCCTGAGGTTTCCTATCTGGGAACTGTCACTACCCTGTGAGTCCAGGGACTGTTCCCATGGAATTGCTGGGAATGGAAAAGTTCTTAGTTTTGAATCATAGTTTCCTGATCTGAAAATGAGACTGTAACTAATTCACTTTAAGCTAAACTCTACAAAACTATCTGAATTCCACTCTAATCAGGAGAAAAAGAGCCAGAGTAGCAACTAAGCAAAATTGGTGCTTTGTGAGAGGAAAAAAATTAGGACTTTTATGGAACATCTTGTCATTTTATACAGGGCTAACATCCTGGAGATAGACTGAAGAGGCCTTTCCTCTTCTTGTATGGCCCCTTCTCCTGCCTTCTTCACATCTTCCTGTTAGTTTTTTATTCATAAGGCAAAGAAAGAAACCTGACTCTGTCTCATGGTGTTTGGGAGCATCATATATGCATATTAGAGTAGTATTATTTAAACTTGGTCATAACCTTCCATGGCTTATGAAAATAATTTAGTGAGCTGTACTAGAATTTTAAAAAATGAAGTAGAATAAAACATGATAAAATGTAACAGAAAATATTGGAGTGCATCTTGGTAGGAAAAGTCAACTGAATTTGGAAGAAATAAGTAAAAAGTTGAGCAGAAGGTCTTTCAATATCATGTGGGCATTATTGGCCCAACCAAGAATTATTTAGTTTGACTTCTTTCTAATGAAGAGTCACAGATCTAGTGAAGTTACATATTAAAATGTACATTTCTATCCAGCAGAACTGCAAATCATTTCTGTCCAAGAGAAAAGGTAAGTTTAAATGTTACATTTGATTGTCCTGTAGTACATCATTCAGGTTCACACCCAAACTAGCAATCTCAGCATCTCTTTATTAAACTGTGTACAAATACTTACCTCACCAATTAATCATTTAGCTAGTCTTAACATCTAGAACCCTCATTCATTAATAAGTTGAATGAAATCTTGACGCATGTTTATTTTATTTTTAAATGTATCAGTCAGGGTTTTCCAGAGAAATGTGACTAATAGGGTACATAGAGGCATATATTAAGAGGAAGTTTATTATGGTAATTGGCTCATGAGATTCTAGAGCCTAAGTAGTCCCATGATTGCTATCTATAAGCTGGAGAACCACAAAGGCCACTGGTGTAATTCAGCCAAATTCATAGCCTGAAATGGAGGTGGGCAGGGTAGGAGGTGGGCTGTACTGGTGTAAGCCCTGGAGTCTGAGGGTTTCAGAACCAGGAGCTCTGACACTCAGGAGAAGATGCATACATAGGCAGTTCTTAGAAGAGAGTGAGAATGTGAGGAGGTGGGGAGAGAGAGGACCCGCTCTTACTTCATGTTTTTGTTCTAGCAGTGCTCTCTAAAGACTGGGTGAATGATGTCTGCCTACATTGGCAGATCCACTGAAGAACAGATCTTCTTGAATCTACTGAGTTGTCTACTGATTCAAATACTAAATTATTCCAGAAATACTCCCACATACACCAGGCATACAGTTTTCCACTTACTTAGACAGCCCTAACCCAGTCAAGTGAAAATATACATTTAACCAAAATATTTAAGAAAAATATATTTAACTTTTAGAAAGTATACTTTGATAATCCTATGTAATAAGGATAAGTATTATTTTATACAACGTTGGTTTCAGAGTATGAATATAATGTCACACTGTAAACTGTATTTCTTACTGTGGATCTTGTTCAAAAGAGTTTGAGAGTTACTGAGTTAGAAAATTTATCCAATGACCTCTTGAAATAGCCTCTGCTTTTCCAATTCAAATGATCTTGCTTCATGCTCGTGTTTATTTTTAAGCTTAAGCTGCAACCAAACAATATTTTCTTTGATGTCTCTTTAAGAATTACCTTCAAGAAGTCCAAATCCTAGGAGTAATTTTTAAACTAACCAAAGTGTCAGAGGACTGATAGCAAATCTCTTCCTGGGGTGGAGAGTCCCCTGGGGTGTGAATTGGTAGTTAGGCCTGCAGCAGCAGCCTGTCAGTCGCTGAAAGGAAGCTCTGCTTCATGGCCAGCTGATTTGCAGGGAAAGACTTGGAAAATGTCAGAAAAAGGGTAAAAGCACAGATATTACAAACCCAAAATAAATACAGTGGTGGCACGAGGCATTTATTGACTTAGCACAAAATATCATGTGGCATTTCACAATAACAGCAAGATAACTACATGGGAATCCAATTCATAAATAACTGGAATCCCAGTAATAAGGACAGCAAAATCAGGGTACAGCCGGGTTACATTAAAGCCACAGCAAGAGGCCTGGCTCCGAATTTCCTCATTCAGACATGGATTCCATCTGCCTGTTGGCATCATTTTAACTCTGGCTTCTACATTAGGCCTTCGTTGTGGCTTCTCCACTGGGAACATAGTTTCTCTTCTTTGATTCTCTACCAAAACACGGGGGAATCCAAAAGGTCCTTGAAATTGTGATTGGTAAGAACATTAACCTATGTGGTTTTTTCAACTATAATTTCATTTGGAGAATCTGCAGTGGTAGAAGTTACAAGGTTCTCCTGAAGGAGGGAAAAAAAGAAACACTGATGGAGAGAATTGACTGGGGATATGGGGTTGCTTTAGAATGCTCTGGTTGAAGTGATAAAATAGTGCTGTTTCCGTATTTAGAGCACATTTTAATTGAAATATTTTGTACTTGCTCAAGAAAATGTCCTGATTTACATTTTTCAAGTAGTATTAGTAGCAGAGTAGCACAGAATGTCTTTACCCACAACAGGGAAGATTCCAAACCCAAAAACTGGGTAGTGGTTTAACTTGTCAGATATTCTGCCCCCAGATGTGATTGAATGTCACTGGCAAGTTTTATGGTCTTTCACTGGTCACTCCAATTTCCTCAATTCAGAGAAAAATGTACTAAATTCCATAAAGAAGCAATTAATAATGAAAAGTAGTGAGATAATATAGCAATGTGTTCTAAAGATTACAACATGCTGAAAAATATGAAATACTTTAATGCATTGTATTTTAAAAAATTGCTACTTCTCAGTATTCAATGTTTTAATGTATGATTTATAATATTAGCTTTCCATATTATAAAGGGTATCCATGGAAAAGTTATTAATATGGCAATACTGTATAAAATTTCAGCCAAATTCTTGATTTCTCAAAATTCATTAAAAATTGCACTATTATTGAGGAATGAAAAAGACATAAGGGAAGATTTAATAAAATGTAAATCGAGCCAAAAAGCCCTGTGTATGATTTCCCTAAATTCAAACATTCTTAATGGAGAAAACTGATAAATCTGGTGGCAAAATGGAATCTCTCTTGAAAAGCAGGAGTTTTTGCAGTTTTCACAGGTCAGAAAACATGAGATGTTTGAAATGAGTGAAGAACATTTGAGTGCACAGAATTTAAAATAATATATTTCATTATAAAAAAATGAAAATTACACATTATATCCAATTTATTACCTAATGGCTTGGGGAAGAGACATGGACAGTTAGCCCTCTGACAAGCCACTCCTTAACTATGGAAACAACCAATATAATGGAATTAATGCTCTCAGGTGGCAAGCAATGGCTTGGAACTTTATAACCTACAGAAACAACCAATTTTCTACTTCTCTGAAGACAGAGATTCCATTAGGTCAGCAAAGCATGACTTCTACAGATGCCCCACAACTCGGCTCTAATTGGATGGGATCTGCCACATATTGATGTATGCTTCAATACAGAAACAGGGATACTTCATAGTGCCTGGAAAATATGGAATTCAGCACAATGACTCAGATTCTGGTTCCTAGGTTTGCCATGGATTAATTGTAGTTTCCCAAGTAGGGAATAACCTTACTGTACCAAGTTTTAAAATGAGCAACACTGATCTATAATGGTAAAAAAAGACAAGAAAACATATACATTAATACACTTACAGATAGTGGTTTGATCTAAATGGGGTTAAAGTGCCAAGAAGAAAAAAATAATTTATTAAAAAAAAAAAAAACTTTTCAGAAATAATGTTGTAAACGTGCCTGTGACCAAAGTGGTGCTTCAAAGAATGATTCTGGCAACCGTGGCTGCAACACTTTGAAAACAAATAATTGATAAACTAGTAACAACCAGGTTTTATTTGTTTCTTAAAGCAGAACAGAGTCTCTTTCAGAATAAAGGAACATTTTTCTTTCATTTTTACTCTTTATACAGATAAGAACCAAACCATATTTCTTTAAAGGTATTCATAATAATTAATAATATTTATGTAATTCCTTATGCATGACGGCAGAGAAGCCTCGCAACAAAGAACTCTGTGAAGTGCATACTACATATGCACTTAATCTATTTTACATCTAGCCTACTATGAATGCTTTATCTGTTTTATATACGTCAAAAGTGAAAATCCCAAAGGTAGACCTGCTTCCTTCTGATCACTTAGCTTATAAATACTGGAACCAACAATCCAGCTCAAATCTCATTCAAAAGTGAATAAGCTTTTATTTAGAAAAGACTTTTGTACATATCAATCTGAATTGCTGAAGTTACACTATATTTGATGCAACTGATATTTCAGGGACACAGTGATATCTAAACTTACTTATTTTCAGACATTTTTTATGCTACCTCAAAGGCAGACTATGCCTGTTTCCCTGGCAGAAATATTTGAAAATACCACACCAAGTTTGATTATTAACCCCAGTGAGAAAAAGAGTTCCTACAATTATACAAGAACGTGTCAGTGGTCAGATGTGCCCAAAAAGAAACCTTAATTTAATGACAATCAGCTTCTTCCAGTTTATTGTCTCTGAAGGTAGGAGAAAGGTCTTTCTTGTTCCATTGTTCCCCTTCGACAATAACCAGAAAGGATATCAATTATTTTTGCCAGACAGGCTGTCACTGCCCCTGGTAAGTAAATACGATTTTAGAAGGTTTCATCTGAAAGGAGGTAAAATATATGTCACTTTCCTAATCAGCTGTCAGGCATCTTTTATTCTAACATGTTTTCAGAGAGGAAGATAGAATTGCCATTTTAGAAAAGTGATGGAAACTTTGAGTGTTCTCTGAGAAAATTATTTAAGCAAAGATGGTCTTCAAACATGTCCCAACTGGCACAAAATATTCTTCCTTTCCCAAAGAAGAATGAAAGGAAACAAAATTACTTAAAGGAAGTGTCTAATTTTACTCTAAGATGTGATACAAGTGGTAAGTGGTAAATCATTAAGCACCTGTGATTTGGTGAATAAATAAATGAGCACCAAGAGGTCTTAATAAAGGGCTCTCATACAGTTAAAAACTGCATGGGTAACACATGGTAGCTTATGGTTTGAATCTTAGCAGTTTTATTCAGAAAAGACAGGATTGAATCATACCCTTGAAAGTCTTAGATGCCCTGTTAGAGTGAAGAAAAATCATATAAAATCACAAAGTCCTAATTTTTTGCTCTGTTACTTTTATGTTTAAGAATGAAATAAATGAATGGATGTTCCTAAAAGATAAAGAAAATGTAGTGTATCTACACTATGGAGTTTTATTCATTCATAAAGGAAAATGAAATTATGTCATTTGTAGGAAAACGGATGGAACTTAAGAACTTAACATTATGCTACATGAAATAAGTCAAACTCAGAAAGTCCAGGGTAGTATATTTTCTCTCATATATGAATGCAAGAGAGGAAAAAGGCAAAGAAAGGTGGAGGGAGGGATCTCATGACAATCGAAGGGAGAAGAGAACAGTAGAGGAAAGGAACCAGCAGGAGGGGGGAGGAGGGGAAAAGGAGAAATACTGGAGAATAATACTGACCATAATCATGTATAAATATGTGACATGTATAAATATGTGTGTATGTATAAATATGTGACAACAAATCCCCTTACATATAACTATAACATACCAATTAAAATATGAATAAAAAAAGAATATTGTACTGAGAACCAAAGATCACCCAAGGAAGCAGAATAAACACAGAAACTCATTGAATTGTTTATTTTGCTATTTTGTTAATGGAAAACAAAATGTGAATCGAGAAATATTGTTACTAAATAATATTTGGGGCACCTGTATTTAACAGAAAATCCCCCAAATTTTGGTCAATTCTTGCCAACACAAAAAATAAGCAAATGCAAAGAAGACAAGAAGAAAAACGTGAAATTACAAGCAATTTTGTCATAATCTGGTTTCCATTCATCCTTTGCTTGTAGGTAAAAATGAAACTCAAAGTTTATGATGATCTTGGTTTCTTTCCGTTTTCATGTAACTTAAAACTATTTTAATAGGAGACTAATTTTTATGCTAAATGATTATACTTGTGAAACTGCAGAATATTTGTTCTTTCTCTGATCTGAATCCTTGCATGGCAGTAAGAAGCTGATAAGTGGCTAGAATCCAAACCTCTCAGGAAAGTGGGCTGCAGACAAATGTAATCATTTTACTTTGACATATTTATTTCTAAAACGAGAATTAATTTTTTTCTTTGCTATGGCAGGTTGGTTTTCTTGGATTTACTCAGTTTAATCATTGATTCTGTTCTATTCTTAACAGTCACAGCTGTCAAAAATACTCTTAAAATTGTCAATCTTGGGTCAAGATGAAAATCTCAAGATTAGTGAAAAAAATTAAACTATATTTTTAAGTGGAAAGAAGAAATCATGAATATTCTGAGATCATGTTGTCAATATATTTAAAGGACATTAAATTCTTAGTGGAATCCAATAAGAAAAGGAGAATAAGACCTCACAACCAGGCTAAAATTTTCTTTCAGGAAAAAAAAAATCTCTTTCCATGTTTCAAAGAGCTAATAATACACATACACACCTATACATATCGACTTCCTAATGTATTAACTTCATAACAGGCATTAAAAGAAGGATTAGAGTAAAATACTTTGATAAATAAAACTTGCAGTAATATTAATGAAAATTTCCTTTTAAAAATACTTCCTCTTTATTGACATTTTATCCAGTTTGGCTTACCATCTAAATGTAAGAAATCAAATGAGGATTAAAAGGAATGGGACTGACAATTCTATTGTAGATTAAGAATTTATATTGCTGTTTTCAGGAAGCTGATGACAATAGTTAATTGTCCAGCTTGGTATACTCGTCCACACTGTAGCTCACAAACGGGCCATAAATAGCCAGTGGAATTATGATTTTGTGTTGCCAATTATGTTAGGATGCTGACGGTTCAGGAGACTTGGGATTGCAGAGTTCTTCGGTGAAGACAACAATGCCTTCTAATCTAGCCTACCAGCTGAACACAAAAGAGAAGTAACACCACAACACATTCTGCCACTAACCGTGCACATTCAAAGTGATGAAACACCTTCTTATTTTATTCAGCACGTTCAGTGGGAAGTCTGGTTTGGAGTTTCATTAGCATTTTCAAAGCTTACACCAAGTTGCACTAATGGCAAATTGATGATTGTGTGTGATGGAGACTGCCTATAATTATATTTTAATCAGTAAATAACATTTAGCAGTATTTTCTAACCCCATAAAAGATCTTCCGTTGGGTGAGGAAATCTTCACAGACAAGCTCACTGAAAGAGCACTTAGCAACAGCAAATCAAATGCAGCCCTTCAATGAAGTTGTTAGATACACAACATCAGCAACCGCTGCCACACCGAGGGCTTGTTAAAAATCGATTCATTCTGGTGATCAAAGCTGAAAAATCGTTCCACAGCCCGCTTCATATCAATAGACAATTTTGTGCAGTACATCACACACACAAAAATAAGGTCTAGTGGCAGTAGAGAGCGTCAGAAATCTGGCTTCCAAAACAATATTTAAAATGGATTTCTGTCAGATGATAAAGAATGGACTTAAATAGAACACAGTGTCAAATAGAAAGGTTGGGCCTTTTAAGAAAATAAAAGCAATCGAAGAAGCTTCTTTTCCAGTTTCAATATGTAAAAATGAAACAAAAAATAGAAAAAAGCAAAAGGAAAGAAATGAAAAGAAAAAAGAGGGAGGATGCAACGTCCTTGTTGACAAGACTTTTTAAAAATGTCTTATCAAGGAATACTTTGCTTCTGCTCTCAGGTTCATATGTGTGACTGCATGTGAATAGGCGGGGAGGTGCACAAACATTTGATACCAGTAATTATTTCATGGCTGATATGTATCTTTTTTAAAATAAGAAAGTTCAATTTGTTAAAACTACCTAGACATAAAGTAAACAAATTCTTTTCTACAAGCTAGTAAGGAGAAATACATCAGGTATGCAGACCTGTCATCTTAATTCTATAAGGTAAAAATAGGTATCATGCACATTTATGTGAAAAGACTCCCTAGTTATTATTGTAAAGGCTTCAACTAAAATTAAACCACACATACTATTTCAATAAGAATTGAGCAATCAGTCATAATTACAGCCGAAATAAATGAATTGGAAAATAGCTGATTTATAGAAGTCATACATAGTCTGAGTTTTAATTTGAAATTAATAACAGCATGGCTTGTGCCTGGTAACAATTCCTTGTTGAAAATGAATTTAAAAAGCATTGCCTGCCTGGAAGTAAGTGTTTCCTATCTCACAGCTCCATCCTCCTGATCATTAGAAAGGGTCTGAAGGGATGGGCAACAAGATTATGGTCCTCTGTGGCCCCTTTCCAATTACAGGATAAGAGAAACTGTAGAGGAAGATAATGGTATGGTAAGCGGTAGAGAGATCTCAAGGTTGCTAACACTAGTACACCGTAGGCAGTTATCTCTCCCTCCCAGGAGATCCTGTCTACAGATAGGTACATGCTGAAGTCCCCATCATTTCAAAGCTTAGATATGAGTAGTTACAATCTCTCTGGGAATACTTGAGGAAAGTCTATTCTTTGGAAAATATGTCTCCCTCTAAACAAAGGGACATCTGAGCCCCCTGCCCTGTAAGGTATTATCTGTATGTTAAAGTGCACATCTCATTCAATACACATTAGACCTTGAGCTGCTACACTTAGTACAAAACACTGCTTCATTGCCTCTTATTTATTGTATTTCCCCAAATAAGAAAGAATCCTAGCCGTAATTAACTCTTCCTTTCAGAGCTTCACTTCTAATATTCTTTATGATTATATACCCAAAACATGATTCTTGGAATTAGATGCCATGTATTAATCTTAGATTGGATGTAATCATATGACCTACTCCCTAATAAGTATTTTTCAAACTTCTGATTAATTTAAAAGCTAATTACCATCTACCCTATAAAATATTAACCATAATATGTGTTATATAGTTTTCCCTTTTAGTTTGGGCAGCTAGTTCCTTCTAAGTTATGATTATCTTCTCTTTGGCACTTCCTATGTTATATTTCTATTCTGTTGGTTGGTTTTCCTGGTCTGACTCTTTGTCAATGTCCTGAGCAAATGGAAGACAGAGCTGCACCTACTGAACTTAACAGCAACAGTACCCAGGGTAGAGTTTACTTATACTAGGTGCTCAGGAAATATTTGTTGGATTAATGAATAGTATTACCTTCTCAACCAGATGTTCACAATACAAAAAAAAAGTCAACATATTTGTTCTCTGGTGGTTTGTAATAACTGTCCTGTCTCTTAATGCTCTACCAATTGTCTCTGGTTTTCTCCAGACTGGAATTAACTAATATAAGTGGAGTATCCACTTATATTTTCTGCCTGTGACTCCAACTTATCAGTAACATCCCCACTTACCCACAGCTACCTCATATTGAACCCCTACATGTATTCTTCTCTGTTCTGTCTAGAAATCATACTGAAATTATTGGAAAGGTATAATAATGATAATAAAAACCTATCACAAAAAGATTATGGGGCAGGGGCTATGTCTGAATAAGAAACCTCATTACAAACCTGGAAATTTCTTTGAGCAATGGAAAAAATGTAAAAGAGAAATGGATGTTGAACATAGAGTAGTCATAAAAATATGAGTTGCCTGACCAAAAAAAAAATGAAAAAGATATTTGGTACCTATAAAATCAGAGTGGATGACTGAGATAAGATATGAAGCTCAAAAATGGGGAAATTGTGAATACTGGATATTGAAACCTTGAATATTGAGACACTGTCTTTAGAACTATTGATTCCCTGCTCCACTGCACACAAAGAACACCCAAGAACAAAAAACAGATGTACAGGAATAAGGGAAAAAAAACAGTATAAGATCTTGGAGGTCATCTGGTACATCTTCCCCACTTTTATAGATGACCTTCTTGGAAATGAGTGAATTCACACCCTGTTAGCAACTGTGTTGGGCAGGGAGTGGGGAGGTCTGACCTCCACTTAGATGCTCTCCATGTCTCCCCTGGACCCCTGGACATCCAGTTACAGGGCATACCAGGCCTCATGGTCTATCATTTTCCTGAAAAATGATGAAAGGAATGATTTTGACAGTTTCCTTGCTATAGGGACAATTCATGTCAGATAAAACCACTAGAAGCTACCTCCTACTTGTATGAAGAGCTTCTTAAATAGTCATGGTTCACAAAATGGTTCTCAAAAGGCCCTTCTAAAGCTTTAAAGATGTAAGGGAAAATACTGCTTATCAAGTAGCAGGTTAAGAAATGTTTGTAAATGAACACATCATTTTCTAGACATTGGCATAACATATTAGAAAGTGTACTAAATGGGCTACTTGGGACAATGTGGTAACTTCCCTGAATTTTAGTTTCCATAAATAAACTGAGAACCATGCTACTGAAAGCATTATTGAGGATTAATAGTGAAAACCCACATAAAACATTTAAAGACATCCTTAATACACAGTGTGCTCTGAAAATGTAAGTTTCTGTTTCTAAATGAATATGTATTACTTTGTAGTACTGTGGGGCTCATTATGCAATGAGCTTATTTGGTAGATTAAGTCTCACCTTATTAGACTTTTTCTTAAAGACACTATGAATTTTTATATCAAAATTATTAGCATGACAGCTTGGATAGAAGCAAAAAATATTAAATCTTAAATGTTCCATGTTATCTAGTGCCACTCACTCCCCTACTACAAAGAAAAATTTCTCAGGAAGTAAAGTGATTTATCTAATATGATATAGTCAATAAGGCGTGGGACTAGGACTTGAACTTAATCTTTAATGTTCAAGTGGGAAGCTCTACATTGCCTCAATTAAATTAACTAGGTCTCAGGCTCTTTCCTGTGAAAAGAAAAGAAAAGGAAAAGAAAAGAGGAAAGAGTCTACACCAATCTTCTTTCCAGCATAAAAATTCTGCTTGGACAGAAGGTGGAAGAAAACAAAAGAACAAATATTTTCCAAGTACCTACCAAGTACCAGGTACTGTGCTGGATGATCTGGAGGATAATTTTACTTTTGTTGGTCCTATGCTAAAAGTTATGCTTGGAATGTAACAATACACATTTCCTACAGGACACTTGAGTTGTTTTTAAACCTATCTAACTCATACCATTAAAATGATAACCAGAATGATAATGTAGCAACATGAAAAATGCTGATGCATTTCAAGGGAAAAACTGGTAAATAAAATTGCATATTCTGTGTAATTACAACTTTGAATACTAGCCTGAGTTTCTTGGATGCAGAATCAAATCTTCATTCTAGATTCTGTATGCTACTGTCTAGTCCAAGAAGTATATGTTGAATTAAATAGCAATAAGTTAAAGAGAAGAAAACTATGAGGCTGTACCCAGTAAAAGATTGAATTAATACACAAAAATGATAGTGACTGCTGCTGATTGTCACAATTAGTTATGAATGAAATCTTTTTTCTACTAGCTTTTCACTAAATTAGGGGAATAAGAGAAGAGTTCCCTTAATTTCTTACTGAGTTCAATCCACTGAAGGGTTGAAAAGAATAAGGTATGATGTTATCAATTTCGTATTTCCTTATAGAGAGTATGTCAGTCTTCCTTCACTTTCTGTGGAGGGAGAAATGTGGAGAGTCTATGCTTTTCTGATATGTTCTTTCCTATCCAGTATTATTGTGCATCAGTCTGTATTTCTTTTTCAAGAATCACAAGTGTCAATCAGGAAAGGATACAGTCAGTTGAGGAAGATGTTGTCCTGTAGAAAATGGAATGAAGCATTCATTAAAATGGTCACAGTGACAGATAATACTCATTTTAACATTTCTTCACCATTTATTTTTAGAATTAAAAAAAAAAAACTCAAATGTAAGGAAGCAACCACAGAATGAATGAGAGGGACAAAAAATGTAAAAACAAAGCAGACCTCTAGCCTACCCCACTATGTCTACTTCCTCTAGGTAGATTCAGAAAATATAAAAACCTTGTATTGCATGACAAGTCTCTTTGCATTGTTAAGAAAAAAATATCTGAAATTTGAAAATAAGACAAAAGGATGAAAGCTGGGGTCTTTCATACTGGAGCAGCAGCAGGATAGCATAAGGTTTATTAAATTCTTTAGGGTAGGGTTTTCCAACTTGAGCACTACTGAGGTTGAGGTGGGATGATACTTTCTCGGGTGAGTGAAGAAAGACAGGGAGAACTGTTTTGTGCATTGCAAGAAGATTAACAGGATGACTGGACTGTGCTCATTGGATGCAGTAGCACTTTCCAGGTTGCAAGAATAAAAATGTCTCCAGACTTGACCAAATGTACCCTGGGGGGGCAAAAATCTCCCACATTTCCAAGAACCACTGCTCTTGGGAAATGTGTCATTGTTTGGTTTACTACATTCAATTGTTAAGTACCCACAGTCCATCAAATTACTTTTAACTTGCAGATTTTTGTGTGGTATAAATACAAATGATTTCTGATAGAAAAAAAAATGTACTTGAAGGTTATGATTTTATTGCCCTGTTGAACATTAATTGGAAGCTTCTCTAACTTAGCAAAACCAAATCATTATACTTTTCCCAAACAACAAGGTAAATCTCTGCTTCTTGAAGGCTCTTTAGACCCATTCATCATCCTAAGGGTTTAATGAGTTAGATACACTGTGACCTATCTCACTTGATATTTGTATCAGTCATGTTTTAAAGATTTTAAAAACTCTACTTTCATCTTTTAAGAGAAAAATGCATGTCATTCTTTCCCCCTAGTAAACCAGTTCTACATGCCACAGAGTTACTTATGTAGTCCTGACTGCCCTGCCATCTACATAGTCTATTCCTTTACTTATGAATTATAAGTATTGTGTGTTTATACAGGGAGGGATAATCTATCTAAATTCTACTTAATTAACATTTTAAAAAATAAGATTTTTTAAATTATACAATTACTTTCTCTCATAAAGAGGAGCAACAAGTATTCAAATGAGCTTTGATTCAGTGAAGAAAACAAATAAAAATGATTTACACAATTATTAGACAATTGGAAAAGCAACCATCACTCAGTGTCCCCTGCCACCAACCAACATAGACCTACAAATTCACACAGATGTGTGCATGGGCTGGTACAGAGTTAAGGGTCCTTGGACAATTTCTTCCTTAGGTAGTCACAGAACAGCCAAAGGGGGATCAAAGAGAGCTAGTAGGTTCAGCAATTGGACTTTGTAAATTACAAAATTTTAAAACTGGAAATAAAGGAATGGATTGCCTTTATATTAATATAGGACTATTTTTCCTAACATTTTCTGCCACTCACTGATCACCTTATAAGAAAGAGAACAGGCCCCTGGTGTAGGCAAAATTTAGTTTTTAATTTTCATGGGTTTATTTCCTAGTTTTACTTTTAATAAATTATTCTGTTTTTTTTCCATTTTCCTTGTAATAGATTTAAATTTAAAATAAAATAAAAATATGTAAATAGTAGCATAGGTGGTAGAAGGATATGGCAAAAATCATGTATTGAGTACATGACTGAATGTATTGAGTTAAATGTTCTGCTAGGTAACATAGAACTTGGTTTATAATTGCTTGACCCCAAGCTATCTTGGGGGTCTGAAAGCATTCTTAAAGGCAAACTAGTTTAAAGACTAGAGATGGGGGTAGATCAGGAGACCTTCCTTCCAATACTGAACCTCTCAGTAGCTGGTTGTGAATTTTGAATGGGTAAGCCTGCTAAACTTCAAGTTTATAATTTCTAAATATCAGAACAAATGACTTCTATGGATCCTTTGACTTTAAAATACAGAGATTGACTACTATGATCCATACTGATTTCTCTCTTTTCTATGCCCCTGTTTTCATAATAGAATTTGGCACTGATTTATTTTCAGTTAATCCATGGCTTCTAGTTTTGTCTTTCCAGCAAGACTATATGATTTTTGAGGAGAATACACACCGCAAATTCTTTTTGGCAAATTAAAGAATAGTTTTTAAAATGCTGACTGAATAGTCACACTAAATGACTATGTGATCACTGCTTGATAATTGGCCAGCTTTTAGCTTTCAGCATAAATCTAAAGGATATTTTTATTAAAAAGTAAGTGGCATACCTATAAATATTTTAAAACTTGGAAAGTTGTTTAAGTTCAATCTTTTTAGGACAGTTTATTATCTAAAGATGCTATGGTCTGGATGTTGTGAATGAGGTTTTATGAATGTAATTAGTGTCCTTGTTAAAGAAGCCCAGAATAATTGCTTGCCTCTTGCATCAGATACAGACACTGCAAGAAGTCTCTCTGTATGAACCAGGAAATCCACAGCCACCAAACACAGAATATGCATGTGTCCTGTTTGTGGACTCTTCAGCTTTTAGATCTGACCAACTAAGACTGCTCTAAAATATAAAAAGTTACCAACTAAAGCCTATCAAATTAATAAGAGAACTGATAAGGATGAGTTTGGTGAATTTTTAACTTAGAAAAATTGTCCAAATGACTCAAGTACTCTAGAACTTTGCCAGGCAATATGGTAAGCACTAACCATGTGCAGCTACATAAATTTAAAATTAATTCCTCAATCTTGTTACTCAAATTTTCAGCATCCTGTGGATAACAGCTACAAACTTGGCACAGATTACAGTTCATTTCTATATCACTGAAGAACAATCTACTAATTGTTCTTCTCTACAATGTCCAGGAAAAGTTCCTTAATGGAGATAAAGGTTTAAAGGAACTGAATTTCTCCAAATCATTTACCAACAAAGGAAAAGTTTGGGCAAAGTACTTGTTAAGTATCAGAGCCCAACAAAAATGGGAATATGTCCTTTATTAATTTTTCTTATTTCTAAATAAAACTACCTTAAGTGGAAAAAAGGGATATCATGTATAAATAGGAAAGGTATTATAAATATGAAAGTCAGGTAAAAAAAAATAAAGAATAACTCTTCATTGGAAGTGACTATCATATTTGTCCAGGTAAGTCTACCAAAATCAATGGCCAGGAGCTATGCAATATATACTTGGCAGAACTTTCCTTTCCACTGTAATTTTCTATGCCAAAGATCTGGGCCTTCAGATCTTTGGTTGAGAAAATAAAAAAAAAAAAAAAAAAAAAAGCAATTGTGAATGGTTCCTTTGGCCTAAAGGGTAACAACACATATCAGTACCACCATGCCCCACCCTTCCCCAGCAAAACTAAATTATAGTCGAACAAAGAAAAAAAATAAACTTAACCAAAAACAGTTTAATAAATATAGTCTATAAATGAATAATCAGCCAAGATACAACACGTGCAATAAAGTATTTAACAATATATATTTTATTTACCTCAGTTTCTTTACTTCTCTTCATCTTACCAGATGGATTATTTGAAATAACTCCAATCTCCTACACAGAAAAGTGGGATTCTGGCAGATCTTTAACTAGAGACTTTTTTTTTTTTTTTTTTTTTGGCCCTATAGGCAAGCATATGTGAGTGAGGCTGGGTGTGGGGGGAAAAATGTGGCTAGAAAAAGAGTTGGTAGATGCCCAAGCATAAAAGAAGGCCTCAGCAGAATCCTTACTCTTACTCTGTATCTCTTTCTGTCCATTTTGTTAGCTACAGAGGAGTCAGCCCAGGACCATGAGCAAAATGACCACCTGAGCTGGAGAAGCTGGGGGAGAAGAGGAAGGAGCTTCAGATTTGCAAAATATTGTCAAATCCTTAACAGAGGCATCCAATCACTGTGCTCCAACTTGGTTCAAATCATTTGGAAAGGTCGAAACGAACCTTTTGGAGCATGAATTTTATCTGTTTCTCATTTGTTTCTGTCTGTACTCACACAAGGTTGTCTTGATGTTTTTGTTTTCTGGAAGGTTCAAAAAAACATAAACAGTATCCTCTCAAAACGCAGGTATTCTCACAGCCTCTGAAACCAAGTATGGGTCGCCTTCCCGCTTGCAACAGGTCTCACCCACGCTTGATTTCACCGGCCAGGAGAGCACATCCGGCAAGTCTGATGGACATCTGCAGTCAGGAGCATCAGCAGAAGGCAAAAGAATAAATAAAGCAAGTGAAGGTTTTCTGAAATCCTGGAATAAGTATCATTTTAGAAGAGTCAGTAAAAATGGCTCAGAGGAAGACATTTCAGGTGCAATTTTCCATTCAGATTATCTGTACTGTCTCTAACATAATTTGTAGTGACAGGCAAACATTCAACAACTCTTTTGAAATTTATTTTGTATATATTTCTTTATGGTCTATTTTATATCATCTGGAAAATTCAACTACATAGTCTCATCCAATGTACTTTACACCAATCATTCTGAACCTAAATGCCTAACTTTCTCCAACATCGGATTGTATTTACAAAGCATGCACTTCCATAGAGTCCTTCTAACGTGGGTGTACATTTTTATGAGATATCAAGAGAGAAAAAGATATATAAATACAATCTAAGATATATTGCCAATACATAAATCCACTGAATTCCTTCATGATACTTAAACTTCATGTGACAAATTTGTTTTTAGAACATGCAGAGTTAAAAAAAAAAGCATACTATATCATTTTAAAAAATTCTAAAGACTTGAGTTATGTTGTCTGTTAATTTGGGGTATTATAAATGTGTACCATAATCTTTCGATATGAAAACCAGAAGCTAAGTAACAGATGAAAAGCACACTGACATCCTCCTAAATTTGTAGAATGCAGTTATAGTTCAGATAAGATTATTAAATTTAAAAAATCCTAGAGTTATAGCACAATAGAACTGAAAGATACCTTAGAAATAAGATTCTAGTTCAACCCTGATTATTTAGAAATGGCATAGCAGATGTTACTGTTTGTTAGGATTTGAATGTGAGGTGTCCCCCAAAAGCTCACATATGAGACAATGCAAGAAGGTTCAGAGGAGAAATGATTGGGTTGTGAGAGTCTTAACCCAGTCAGTGATTTAATCCTCTGATAGGGATTGAGTGGTAACTGAAGTGGTAGGGTGTGACTAGAGGAGGTGGGAATTGGGGCGTGGCTTTGTGTGTATATTTGTATATGGTGAGTAGATTCTCTGCTTCCTGATCACTGTTTCCCTCTACCATATTCTTCCATCATGATGTTCTGCCTCACCTGGAGCCCCAAGGAGTGGAGCCAGCCTTCTATGGACAAAGACTCTGAAACCATGAGCCCCTGAGTAAACCTTTCCTGTCTATAGTAGTGCTGGCACGGTTCTTTTGGTCCTTTAGTCATAGCAGAGAAGAAGCTGACTAAAACACTGTTCTTCTCTTTTATCTAAGTTTGGAAATGTGACACTTCAGGTTTCTGAAATCTGTGACTCATGCAGGTCCAACTTGCCCAAGCTCCGTGCCTCCATGTACCTTCCAAAAAGAATGACAACTAATGACATTTCATGACTGATTCTAAAGAAAGACCTAAACACCTCCCTAATCCATTCCTTCCCTTTTCCTATTTAGTTCCAATTCTACCTGACTCCCTGCTCAACTTCATTTCATTGTCATCTCCTCTTGCATCAACATTTACATTTGATACTTGCATTTGGATCTCTCTAAAAAAAAAAAAATCTGCCTTATACTACTGTCCTTGGTTTTTACTTTTCTGTTTTGCTGAGACAGGAAGACCCATTTTGTCTGGGACTCTCCCCTCCACTATAATCACCACCAAAACACCTTCCTCCTCCCCATCAGTTCAGTCCCTGGTGTGAACACTGCTCCTCTCAAGTGTTCCAGTCTGGGGAGAGCCCCTTAGTTAACAATTTCTAGTTTTAAAGTCATTGGATTTACTTCTCAAGGCACTGTTCTTTCATTCCCAAGTGCCATTTTTAACCAACAAAACTTTTTTGTAGAAAGTTTCATGTGAGGATGGTATTTTTTCTAAGAGCACCGAAAACATAACAGGAATCTTCCAGAGGACCATCATTAATACATGATTTGGTGGGTATCGTAATACATAATGTGAGAGATGTACTTGTATAAATGGACAGAGAGAAGATGAAAGGGAATTTTCTAAGTGGACAATCAAAATAGAAAGGACAACTGTAGAAAAGAGAGAAAGATGTGCAAAGACAACAGAGAGGGGATATTCAGGAACTTCCAGAAGTTCATTGTCACCAGAGGGGTATTATAAATGTGTATAAATGTGTCACTGGGAGGACCCAGTGACAGATGCAGAAAAGTGATGAAAGTTTGGATTTGAACAATCATGCTGCCAAAGACCTTGGATGCACTGCCAGGGAACAGGGAATGTTTTCCCAGGAAGTGATGACATACTGGAGGCTAGTTAGAAAACTGGTGCAATTTTCAGGTAAAAAATGAAGAGGATATAAAATCAGACTGTGGTAGTGAAGACAGAAAAAGAACATTGAAACTCAGTAGAATCTATAAACTGGGTATTGAGTGGAGGGAGAATGCTTGGTGATATCTGGTTTTTCAGCTTATCTAATCATGGATACTGGGATGACATTTATTCAGAAAAAAAAAGAATGCATTTAAAAATGTAAAGAAGGCAGAAAACTAGCTCATTTTTAAACATGATGAATTTAAAATACTAGACTTGGGAATCATAAGTTTTAAAACCCCCAAAAACAAAAACAAAAGAATAATCAGGACATTCCAAGGACAGCATGTAGATAAAATGTAATGACAGAGGACAAAACACGAGGTACCTCAAATTGAAGGGGAGAGTAAACAAGAAAAAAAAGTGCATATCAAACTTTACACAGGCTGTAGGAAGACATATTATCATCCTAGAAAAATGTAAAGCTTTTAAAGTTTTTTGTATTATTTTATCAAATCTCAGATTTTAAACATATTCGACATTAACATAGAAGGTGTTTAACTTTTTGTTATTTTGAATGTAAATTTCATCTGAGATTATTATAAGATTGCAAACATTTCCACCACACACATGCATGTTCATAAGTGAAATAAATGCTTCATACAGCATTTATATTGATTTCCATGTAGTACAATTACCTTGAGGACCTCTAGTTGTCATTTACTTTACCTTATACTAACACTTCCTGTAAAAATTGCTTTTTCCATACTGACCCAGGCAGATTTCTCCCTGAAATCAATTAGGGAAATAGATTTATAAAGTTCATTTATGCATACACATCACAGAAAAAGAAGGTTCTTACTTGTTCTTATTCACTCACTATCTTTTGTTCAACACTCTATTGAAAGTCAGAATTAGGCTTCAATATAATTCTTTATAAATATAACAACAGAATGTGTATCTTAACTTGCGGGGGGGGGGGGGGGTTCCATCCACCCAGCCTCATTGTTATTGACCAAATGCTCAGTTTAGATGCAGATCAGCCCCATCAGTTTCTTCACTTTGTTTTGGACCCCTAACATCATTTCCAAGAAAGTTTGATACAACCCTTTTTAAGAGCAGGTGGCCACCATACAGAAAGACAGAGCTTTAATATAATCTCCTCCATCCATATAAAAGACACCACAGGGAGCTGTCAGTAGGTGATAAGTAATCAGTCACATAATCTTTATTAAACACAGCACTCACCTCACCTCAAAGGATTGGGAATCCTTAAACAGAAAGGGCCTATTGTTCCAGATTACTTTAGATTTAGCCTCAGGATCAAAGGAGTAATTTTATTTAATTTTTTTAATCCTAAGCTTTTACATAGAATATTTTCCTTGGGTGAAATTTTTTTATCTTAATACTGATTTTTCTATCATAAAGGCTTGGGTTGAAGCAAACAGTCTCAACATGCAGAGATGGTTTCATTGAAACATTTTTTGGGATCTTGTAGTATAAATCACCTTTTATAACTGTAACTCCAAAGATTTCATGTCATCTTAAATCTTTGGATGCCTGTGTGCATTTTTTTATTCCACCAGTAATTACTTTTTTAAGGAGAAAACAAAAAAGAAATATTACCTACTTGATGGTTTCACCCAGTCTGAGACATTAATCTTTCACTTCAGGTACAGTATCAGATTACTCTTCCACTCACAATCAGATCTTGATTATGATTGAATCAAGTCTTGGGATGACTGTGTTGGGCCATCAAGACTTTATTTTTAATCAGTCACTTCTGAGGGTCAATGGATGAAGAGTTTCATTATATTATTTTAGTCCTTTATAAGCAGATTTGATGCAAACACTTATTTTTTCACTATGGAAAATATTACTGAGAAAAGACCGTTGGTATAATAAGCTAAACTACAGTGGCACCAATATACAAACTATATTTCTATTCATCTCAGCTTACTCTAGAGTCTTATAAATTCCCCAACTATGGTGGCTAATAGTTTTCCCCTATATCCAGCAGTGCAATTGGACAAATGTGCATTTAATCAGATGTGGCTTTCCATTTCCTGGAGGTAATATATTTTAAAATGATTACAATAATGTAGCATAGCCTCTTGCTCTTTTGAAAAGCCTCATCTTTTAAATAGTATACTTTCAACTCTAGTTATAAGTAAGTTTGTTCTTAGGTATAAAACATAAAAATGCATTAGATATAAAATAATGGTAAAAGAATTTTCCTATATCTAGTCAGTCTTCTTTCAGAGTGGTATGATTACATATATTGCCTCAAAATAATGTGTTGTCACTGATGTTGTTTTCTCTTTGCAAACATATTTCAAAAGTTAGGAGCCCCATCAAAAAATTAGCACTTTTTTTTTCTCCTGTCCAATCGAATAGGAAGGTTAATAAATTTTCTACCTCGAAACACTGACAACTTATCATTATATTGACAACTGGTTAGAGGCCACTGTCTAAACCCAACCTTTTACCACTGTATCCAGGAACCCTGTTATTTCAAACCATTCCTCCAAATCTCAGACCCTTAAAGCTGTGAGTGGTCCTAATCCTGGCTCCACATTAGACTCTCCTGGAAGCTTTTTAAAAACATAGACACCTAGAACCGTGATGTAACTGGGCAGAGCAGGACTTGGGCATCATCATTTTCACAAGCTGCTCAGGTGAGCTAGTGTCAGCCAGGTTGAGAACCACAGCCTGCAGCAATTTCCTGGCTGTTCCCCTCATCCATTTTCACTGCCAGTTTTAACCAAATCTTAGATCTAATCACTTTCTCCTCTCAAACACATAGAACCTTACAGCCAATCAACCTGGTTTTCAATATTTTTCTATCAGATAATTTGCATAATCTCACAGTATTTTCTACATTCAAACAGGGTACTATATTTTCTATATTCAAATAAATATTTGGAAGTGGTGAAAAAAGACAACAAGAAGAAACAAATGTCCACCATATATGTCCTCAAAATTTAAGTAATTTGCTTTTCCCAGCCAAATTTCCACAGTTCTCCTTACCTCCTTGCCTACCTTTCCCCACCATCAATCATCATTGATTTAAAAATAAATAAAAAACACAGAGACCCCACCTTGTCTAGGCAAAGATAAAAAGGTGGAGACCATGTATATCAGATATGAGCAGCAGGTGATGACACTAGTGGCCCTCATTTACCACACCACCCTGTATCCACATCTTTCTCAATGCAACTTTACCATTCTCCTTCTGAGAAGTGGACTCTTATTTCTCCACCCCTTGAAAGTGGATGGCTCTTGTGAGTAATTTCATCAAGAGAATATAATGGAAGTACTATTGTGTTTCTTCTCGGGTTAAGCTTACTAGACCTGCAGCTGCTATTTCTGCCCTCTCAAAATGCTTCATCATCATTGAAGAAAGCTTGCTTCCAACCTATTGGAAAATGAGATGCAAGGTGGAAAAGAGGTGCCACAATCAACAGTAAGATTCTGCCCTGTGTGAGTGAGATACTTTTTGACCACCCAACTCCAGCTGAGTTGTTACATGTCTACAGCTGCATCAATGTGGTCTACAGGCAACATCATCAGCAGGACCAGCAAAAGAACCCACCAGTTGAACTCAGCCCAAACTGCAGAATGATGAACAAATACGTGGTTACTGTTTAAAGTTAGTATGTATTGGGGTGGCTTACCATGCACCAAGAGAAGTATATGTAATATTCAAAAGAATTGACTGTTGTGCTTGCTTTGCTATATTTATGTTATATGTAACTTAGTAGTTAATTTTCAAGGTTGTGGCTTCATACAATGTTTTGCAATTCAACTTCTCCCCATTAAGTTTCATAAAATCATACATGTGCATCTCATTTCTTCTATGAACACTTGTAAAAAGAGGAGATAAGTGTCATAGCCATCTCTAAAAAAGCCAGGAAATAAATTAGCCTGAAGTTTCTCTATAATTGCTGTGTTATATAATTCACTTCATTTTCCTCTAGAGAACACAGAATAAAAAGGAAAATTCCAGGAGGGATTAAAAGAAAATTGTTCTCTTGCTGAACCTCAGGATATTTCTAAGCTTGGTTACCTTTGATAACTTTTGCAAACCATTTTGCTAAATATTCTTCCTAATGAAAAACCTCCTCAGAAACCTTTCCACAAAAATAGGGGCAGCTGGAACATTTTTCAAGTAATCTTCCAGACTCTTCCTTCGGCATGAATCTTGGTTATGGCTGAAGGGAAATATGGTTTTGTGGCTTTATTTTTCTATTTTGGGCTCTGAAGTGATTTAGGGATAACTGGGTGTATTAGTTTCATATTTCTGCTACAACAAATTACACTTAACACAAATTTTCCCTCTCAACATTCTGGAAGTCAGAGGTCTGAAATCTGCTTCACTGATCTAAAGTAAGGTATTTGGAGGGACCACACTTTTTCTAAAACTCCAGAAGAGAATCCTTTTGCTTTCCTTTTCCGATTTCCTTGGTAGCTTTCCTTTTGATTCATGCACCCTTCCTACATCTTTAAAACCAGCAGCAGAATCTTCAAACCTTTTACTTCCATCACCACATCATCTTCTGGGTCAGAAGCACTATCTCTCTCTGCCAATCCTTCTCAGAACACTTGGGTTTCCTGAAAAATCCAAGATAATTTTCCCATCTCCAAATCCTTAGTTTAATCACATTTGTGAATTCCCCTTTACCATATAAGGTAACACAGTCACAGATCAGGAGGTTAGGATATGGACAGAGGGAAATATTATTTAGCCTACCATACTGCCTTGGGTTCTTTACTAGGATCAGGATTTCTCAAGTAATTTCTGTGTTGAACTAACTCAAACTAGGAAAGCAACAAAAACCTGAGTTTACTCATCCTACATATATAGGCTAAAATTTCTGCTTAAATCAAGCCACAATGAAACCACCCACTTAAGCTCAGTTTAAGCCAAAATTTGGTTTAAAAAATGGCAAAAATGGTCATTGAGGTGGAACTGTTCATTTTTCTAGCAATTTGTTCTATTTAAGAATATGAATGTCATCATTTGTTTGCCAAGTTCAATAAAAACTTCATTGGAATGGTTGCTTCAGGGAGTGCTGGGTAAACATTGCCTTTTGTTTAAATTTGAACACAAACACAATTTAGTGGCTGCCTATTTAACTTTAACTATCATTTTTAATGTATTCTTACCTAACACAGTTTCATTTTATTAGCAGCATAAAAACAAACTTGAACCATAATTCTTCCACTGACAATGTTGCCCACTTGAAGGCATCATAAAGTTATAAGCATAGATTTATAATTCATACATTATTTAAAACGAAGAGACCCTTAATACATTTTATCTGCAAAAGAAAGTAATATATTTCAATTGACAATTATGTTAGTAGAGAGAATGATTCAAGCATGTATGCAGAAGTATTCAAACCATATAACTGAAATATAATATTTACACATATGAAATCTCATTGACTCAAAAAATAAGTAATACACTATTTCTAATCTCTAGAAAAGAAATATTTCATAAGGTGAATCAGATAAAGAAAACAAAGCACTAAATGCAAATACCTGTGAGGATGATAGGGAATCAGATGTGCATTAAAACATCTTATTATTAGACTAGATAAGACAAGCTTAAGAATATAATCTAAGTACAACATTCAAAAGCAACAGTATGTAAATTAGATGATTTTATGGAAACTCAGACTGTTTATTTTTCAGGTTATAAAAGTAAATGAAAAATGATTTTAGTGGTTTTGAGAGTTTGGAAAAGTAATGTCCAAAGCTAAAACACTGTTAACCAAGAGTTAGAACTGATAAATAAATCAATAGCAATTTACTATACAGTACATTTTGCATTTAAAAGGCCAAATATTGAGCAGTTTCCCCTTACTAATGAGAAAAGAAACCCTCATATTCTTTATTCTATTCCCTCCCGAAATCTCACTAACATGAAAATAAGAAATCCAGTATAAACAGCAGTGTACCTGGAACAGGAGATGGGACATCAGGAGACAAGCAAAAGCAGCCAGATTTTGGCAAGACGAAAGCAGATGAAGAGGTTGTTCAGTGAGCTAAACCGGAAGTCACTGGCTGGATAAAGGAAGTGAATTTGCCAGGAGGATGGAGTCAGGTTAGCAGGCCCAATTCTTTCTCCTTTAGGGTCAGTCACCAAGAAACTCGGACATCTGGGAGCATGGTGCAACTGGGAGAAGAAGGATTGCTTTCAAGTCTCTGTAAGGAAATCCAGACTCTCAGATCCCATGGGCCATTCAGACAGATACCTGCTCTTTCCTCATGTGAAGTTTACATTCAGGAAAGATTCAGGGGTACCAGATGAGGGTGAGGGTGAAGTACTTCACTGAAAAGAGAGGTCAAATCTACTGTCCACATTGAGTGGCAGCAGGGAATTCTTTTCTGAGGAAACTAAGTAGTTCAAGATAAAAGACATTCTGATTAACATTCTGATAATTCTCCAAAATCAGTCAAACAAAAATATAGCTGGTCCCTGTTCATTAACGCAAAGATGACTCTCTTCATACACAACCACCAAACAGACACACAACATAGGATTTCCACTCAGTCTTTTGTGTCCTTTGCTTTCAAATATAAATGGTTAGTCAAAGATTATATTTAAGGAATACTTTTAATATGAAAGAAAGACAAAAATAAGCAGTAATAAAAAATACAAAACCTTAAACAAAACCTTAAAGCAAATAGCACATTTCATAAGGAAGAAACTAAATTAAAGGTTATCTGTTTGTATTTATGTATATTTTCAGATATAAAACAAAAGATAGTGCTGATATTGCACCTATGTAATATAATCAGGAAAGTATACATGGAAACAATTTAGAAAACAGGATAAAATTTCTAGAAATTAAAATAATGATTGTTCAAAAATAATAGAAAAAAAGTTGAAGAAATCTCTCAGACTATAAAAATAAAACAAATGGACAGAAAATAGGAAACTGATCATATACATATAGTAGAGAATCAACATTGATTAGTAGGGGTTCCAGAAAGAGAAAACAGAAGGTCAGACATGACCCAATAAATAATAGAAGATAATTTTCAGGTGTGGAAGGAAGTGATTTAAAGCATCAGTCAAATTCATAACACAATTGATTGTCCACAACAGGATACAATATAGTGAAATTGCAGAACACCCAGTAGAAAGAAAAATTTGTAAAATCTAAAACCACCAGTCAGATACAATAGATTTGGAACCTGAAGGTTATCAAGATGACTCAAACTGGAAATTTGACTAGAATAGAATGTGGAGTGCTGCCTTCAAATTTTTTTTAAATTTTTATAGACTGCATTTTGAATCATTGTACACAAATGGGGTACAACTTTTCATTTCTATGGTTGTACATGACTGCCTTAAAATTTTGAGGGGTAACTTTTTTGACCTAGAATTCTATAACTAGCCATATAATCAATCATATGCATATGAAGGCTTAAGAAGGAATAGTTGAGACAGGCATGACTTCAAGAAATTTACCCGTCAGTCTTTCTGAAGATGCTACTGAAAGGCAATCGCTATAAGAAATAAGTGGATATGGAGAACCAATGTGTGAGAGGCAGAAGCAACTCTTGGAGTAAGAATGAAGAGCAGTTTCATACCAGGATTGTGCTGCAGACAAAAGGAACCAAACTCACTGCAGCAGCATCTGCTGACCCCAAGGGAAGCTAGGTTTCTTGAAAGAGAAAATAGGACACTTAGGTTCCTTCGTGGGTTTGACCCTTTCTATAATTCTCTAAGAAAGTTTGCTCTGAATCGATGACAGTTACAGAGAAAAATATACGAGAAAAATGAAGCAATTACTGATCCCCCAAAAAAATGTTAGAAAAGAAGTGTAATCATAGTACACTAACTGGCTTATCTATGATTGATATTCATATGGTTATATAAATATTGAATAATAATTTAATAAAAATAAGTGGTGTAAATAGGAGGGTGGCAGAGAGAGAAAATGTATATAATAAGGGATAGAGACATAAAGAGAGTTCAATCCTTATTTTCTGCAGTACAAAGATAATAACCAGAACAGACATATCAGAAAGCAATAATAAAGTCACATTTAGACATATAGAAATACATATGGGAAGAAAAAAACTATAAAAGGACTGAGATTAGGTCTAGTCTAGGTAAGAGAGTAGGAGTGGTGGGTAAGGAGAGAGGGCCCCAACTCAAAAATAATGAACTTTGTATTACTCTTTCTTTGACTTTTAAAACTATGAACACTGTCTCTTTCATAAGATACAAATATAAGTTTATCGGAAGCACACATCTAACAAAGATCTTATAGTCCATTAAAAGCTGGCCCTTTTCTATGCTGGTGTTCGAGGAAGTAATCCAAACATGTTTTGACATTGCGTACCAAATGTCACTCTACTCATTTGATTTCTAGCATTTCTATGACTCCAACTGCAATTTGCAGTGGCTTCAAGATGGCTCTAAGATAATTCCAAAGCTTTCAGCATAAATTGGTCCTCTTAAACACTGCGCATAAATTTTTTCTCAGGCTCCAGCTGACCAAATGGCAATCAAAATGAAACACAAACACGATGTTAATATTGCCTTATTGCTCACTGAGCATGGGAAAACACAAAGCAAAACACAACCGCCACTCACACCCTTAGAGGAAGCAGTCATTCATGGAGATGATTACATGTTGTCAATGTATTAATTCAAGTGAAGGGAAAAATGCTTATATCTATTTTGTCTAGGTACTGTGCCAGGTAAACAGGAAATAAAAATATGCAGAAGACACAGTCACTTGATTCAAGGAGTTTATAATCAAGGAAATTAAAACACTGACATGTTCTTAACTGACCTCCATTTATCTGACTTCTTGAACTAATCTTTGCTCACCATTCCTTCCTTTAGACACAGTGACATGTCTGTGGTGTGTTGGACACTCAAGGGAGTGACTATGCTTTCATAATGAGCTAATGAGCTTCTTTACCCAATTGAACTGTCTACCTACAGTGAGACAGTGGTGTTTGTTCCCAAACCATCTATCCTTTGTCCTTTTAACTATGTAAATTTGATTTTATCTTATAAAAAAATTGAGTGTTAAATTATACAGAACTAGTTGGAAGAGTTGGGAGAGCTTGATAATCACAAAAAAATTGAAAAACTATGATTGGATTAAGCATGGAAAAAAAATCATAAAATCCCAGAAGGATTTTTCACAGATAACTTTGCAACCATCTTTACATTTTCACTTCTTTTTCAAGAAAATAATATCGGATATTGAAATTATATGCAACGGATGTGGCTTATACTAAAAAATACAGTAAAAAAAAAAACCTGAGAGAGGACCTATGTTCAAAGAAAAAATTCTTATCAGGAAAAGATTGGCCATTGAAAATATATTTATACATCTTAAAAAGTTTAAATAAATGCTTAAGTTTGTCATGTGTAAATATAGAGTCCATACCGCAACAAACATATTCATAAATAAGTCAATTTCTGGGCCTGATCATACTGAATAAGAGGGCTTTTTACATTTGTAGTAGTGATTTGGGATCCAAATTTAGTCAGCTTTGTCACTGCTGTGACCAAAACTATTAGAGGAAAAAATTATTTGGTGCTCATGGTTTCAGAGATCTTAGTCGGTAGATGGTCAACTCCATTGCTCTGGGTCCAACGTGGGCCTTCATGTTCTGGGCTGAACATGAAGGCGGTAGGTGCAGTGGAGGAAAGAGTTCAGGATACTTCTCAGGTCATACCTTATCTGCCTGTGGTTACCACCCAATTAATCCATTCAACTGGATTAATGCACTGATTTGATTAAGACTCTCATAAACCAAACATTTCACCTCTAAACTTTCTTGCATTGTCTAACACATGATCTTTGGGGATATACCTCATATCTTAGCCATAACAGGCCCCAAGGAATGTGTTTATATCATCTCTTAGGATGGAGAAGGACATGTTGTCTGATCATATTCATCCACTCAACACTCCCAGCCTTGGTCAGTAACACATTCACATTTCCAATGTGGCTGGCTATACTTAGCAAAACAACTGGCCTAATTTTAGGGATTTCACACAGAATCTCAACTTTTTGACAACCAGTTTTATACTATATTGAGCTATTGATATAACAAAAAATAAATTTTATTAAAGAAAAAAATAATTACTGCAAGTTCTCAGTAAAAGAATTATAAAATAGAAGGGAATTTTAGATGCTCAGGTTGAAAAAGGACCAGAGACGTCATTATCACCTAACCAACTATATAATTTGTTAGAAATGGAGATACACTTGGAGCTTAAGGAGACCAGTAGATCACAAGTCAGTACTAATTACCTTCTGATGGCAATAGAAAATACACCACCTTAAAACCTTGTCTATTGATCTGAGGTATTAATTTCAACCATCATGAAGAGAGGTTTCAAGTTACAGTATATTCCATGAAACTACTTGGTTTTCTTTGAAATGATTTGAAATAAAAATTAAAAGACAAATTATGGCAGTTACTTTCTTTGAATCTTACTTAATTGGGCTTAGTTAAATTAGAATGTGTTGACTCTCATTAATTATGTTTTAGGAATGCCACAAGCTAATAGCACAAGATAAAACAAAATCATTCAATGCTATAACATATTTATCAGAAAAGTTGATAATAATTTTCATTTCTATGAATAAAATCAAAGGTATATATTACCACACTGTGACAAAAAATGACACGTCAACTTTAACATTTATAAATTATGTGTTGAAGTACTCTGACTATTGTCATATAAGGGTATGTGTGGCATTGTGAGAGCTGGAAATTGTTTTAACAGTTTACCTAACTTTTTAAAAAATTAAATTTATTTTAATTGATACATAAACAGAAAATGATACATATTAATGAAGTAACATGATATTTTGATATAAGTACATATTGTATGATGTTTACATCAAGTTAAATATATCTGTCTTCTTAAATATTTATGAAATCTTAATGGTGAAGACTTTCAAAATTGCTTCTCCTAGCATTTTGAAATTTATAGTATACCATCTGAAGTCACTTTACTGCAGTAGCACACCATAACCTACTCCTATCTATCTGTACCTCAGTATACCTCCATTACCCTTTCACCAACCTCCCCTTCTTGTCCTCCTATGCCAGGCTTATTTCACTTAACACTATGATCTCCAGTTCAATCCATGTTGTCACAAATGACAGGATTTCATTCTTTTTCCTGTCTGAATCATATTCCATTGTGTATATGGACCACATTTTCCTTATCCTTTCATCAACAGCTAACAAGTAAATGAAAAATATTCAATATAATCAATCATCAATCATCAATGGAGTCACTCTCTACATCTGGTTGTACATGCTCTTCCAATATCTAAAAATTCCTCTGCTTCCCTGGTCATTACTATCTTCTTGGAGATTCAGTTTCCTCTGAACACACACCCAGTAGTTCTAAGTTTTGCTCTCTATTTTTACCTTTAAGGGTGACTAAGTAGAGCTAATTAGCCATATCCCCATTCCCCAATATGGGATTACATGAAATAGTCCTTTCTAAACCTTCTTAAGTTTGAGAAGATGAATTAAATAAGAATACATACATACACATTATATAAACTCTATGGATTTGATTAAAAAGTAGTAGAGACAACTTAATTTTCTTTAAATTAGAAGACTTTATGTTTTGGAACCAAGTTAGTTGGTTTTAAAAAGTAACATCCTCATTAAAAATAATTTTTTCAGAGTTCAGAAAAATTTAAAAATTCATGACAACTCAGAGTATAAGGAAATCTAAAAATCATCTAGTGTTATCACTTACGATTGAACCTTCTTTAACAGTTCTCTCAGTAAGAAGTTGTTCATTGACTTTCACATTTTCCAGAAATAAGAAATTCTACCTTCTGAAGCAGCCCATTCTATTTTTACAAAAATTTTAGCAGTTATTGTGAGAAAAGAAATCTTTCTATTCTTTCTTTTGATCCCTACCCACACACCATTTGTATCTTAAGCCAAGGTTCAAAACTTCAAGGTCTGGTCATTAACTATGCTGTTTTTTGGCCAATCTTCTGTATTCCAACCCTTGTCTCTTCCATCATTTGACCCATTTTCAGAAAGAAGCAAGGAAGCTTCCAACTGTGATCACCAAATCTTCTGTTTTCGGCCTAAGTTTTAAGAAATACCAAGGATTCTTTGAGTTTCTGGATGACAATTCGTGCTACTAGTCCTACTACATAAAACATGCATCTCAGCAAGTTCTATCTCATAATATGTTAACTTTCTTTTTCCTGTGCATGTAATTATCATTAGCCAGTTCTTTTTTTGCACCCATGTCTTTCATTCAAAAAGAGAATTCCTAATTACAAGAATCTCTCACCAGTTTTGAGAAGAAGAAACAAGGTATGACAGCGACAAGCTTTTGAGTTCTGGAGCATGCCACTAGTAATTTAGCAGTTGATTTTCACATGAAGCAATATAAAAGCAAGCAAATCAGTCAGTCTAATATTCTTTATCATAAAATCAGTAAAGATGGTTACCAGGGCAAGTGATTATTAATAAAGCTGATTTTACAATAGAAACCATTCAAATAAACAGGTGGTAATAAAGAAAGGGAATTAGTTTTATAATAGTTATCATTTCTCTTATTCATCAACTTGCCAGTTTTACATTAAAAATTTCTAAAGCTCCAGGTCAAGAATTAAGTCCCAAATATTAGGATCTTAGCAAACTGCAGCATTCCATGTTGGTAGTTTCATCTTACTTTAAATAAAGGAAAGCAAAGTTTTATTTAAGGAAATGAAAACTCTCACTTTTCTTCCTTACAACAGCAATATTCTAGCAACTGGTTCCCAAAGTGTAAAATATTTAACAACAATTTTAGTTAGTATAATTAATTTCTCTCAAAATCAATCTCTCCCAGTGAAGGCTAGTCCATCTGACATATTTGAGTGACTTTGTTTTATATGCAGATTCAGTTTACATTTAAATCTCCACCCTAGTATAGTCAAAACAGAATCTGTTTATTGAAGGTTCAAGGTATAGCAACTTGTTCTCCAAATTTTGTACAGGTTTTGTCATGATTAATTTGCTTCAGTTTCTTTGCTTTGTTTGGTTTTGCTGATTTGGCTTCCTCTTCTAATTCCTACCTCTTCAGACTGCACCCTGTTCTGTCCTTTGTGGATCGATTTACAGAAACGCACAGCCTAGCAACTGCTCAGGTTTTCCACCTCCCAGTGCACAAATTGTTGAAGCAAAACATGAATAGGTTGGAAATTTGATGGGAAAAAAAAAATACTTATATTTTTCCTCTCATCCATAAAATAAGAAAAGATGCATTCAGTCAGAAGTACTCCAAAGTAACCGTAGCAAGTAGAAGCACAAAAAATCTCTCATTATAGGATAAGTGATAAAACCTATCTGAGAGTGTTCCCTGTTACCTGCTGTCTAGATGTGTTTGTGGGCCATTGAGCAAGCAGACTGTCTATAACAATGGTCACAGAGGACCTGGAACTCTGTCAAAAAACAAATGAAATTATGTTAATGTATGAATAAAGCTTTGGTTAATCCTTAGTATCCTTGAATTTTTCTACCTGAATTTTTCATTCAGTGAAATGTGTTGTTATATTATGATAGAAATTTCCAAGTGCAGCTGAGCATAAAACCCAAATATCATAAGAAATTTCATGTTCTTAAAGTTGAGAAAGTTGTTACTACTTAAAAACGTTTGGGTTATTTTATGAATTAATATCTTTGGATTGTTTTTGAAAGTTATTTCCTTACTTCAGTGTGGATCTGACATTTTCAGCTTTACTGTTAAGAGACATGATTCAACCACCCCTTTTAGGAGGCTTTAAGAAAAAAATGAATATGCAAATGTGGTTCTGCTCTCACATAAGATGTAAGGAGAAGAATCTACTTCAATTTATATATAAAAATATGCTTATGCTGTGTAGCACATAGATAAAAAATAATACATTAGTCTATTGGCATATGGACCAAGCTACTAGAAATAAGTGAGAAAATTCACACTACAGAAGCAGAAAGTATAGTTTAGTGGCCAAAGATGGGCTTTGCATTCATACAGACCTGAATTTGAATTCCATATCAGCCCCACCCTAGTATGTTCAATTTTAGACAAGTCACCTCTCTAATTTTTCCCATTATACACTAGAGACAGCAATATATCAGGTTACTGTGAAGACTGTGTAGTATCATTCATTCAACTTTCATTTAATTAATATGTATTATGAAATATATAGGCAGCATTCCAAGCAATAGGAATATAGAATAAAAATTAAATTTAAAAACATATGAAGGACAAAGACATACCACTGAGGAAGGGACATTTGTGCTGAGGGAGAAAAGGGTAAGACGAAACCATCCAAGCAAAGAGCCTTGTAGGGAGAGTCAAGCAAGTTCAAAGGCTATTTCAGAGGAGTTTAAGACAGAGAAATAGAGAGGAGATCAGAGTAGCTGGTAAATGGTAGAGAGTGAGCAAGACAATAATTTGGGGGAGGCAGGCAGGAAAAATCTTAAAGGGCTCTATTTGTCTCTTGGTTGTAGTTGACTAGGACCTAAAAGTTGACTGCCACATAATAAGTTAATTCCTTTCAAGTGTGAAAATTAATATTATTTTTAAAGTAACCATCAGAGCATCCACTTTGTTTGACCACCTTGTTTTTTTTTTTTCCTTCCTCCAGAGCTAAGACTACTTGACTCTTGGCATCAATCCTACCTCAATTTGTAAGATCAATCTTGAAATCCAACAAGAAATGCGAAATGGCCATAGAACATCAACACAAGTAATAATTGGGCATGGTGGCACACACCTGTAGGTCCACTATTATATCCAGTCCTCTGGTAGCTGAGGCAGGAGATCACAAGTTTGAGGTTAGCTTGAGCAATTCAGTGAGATTATTGGCAACTTAACAACATCATGTCTCAAAATAAAAAATAAAAAGGACTGGGGATGTTTAAAAAACAACAAAAAAAAAAAAAGGAAGAAAGAAAGAAAGAAAAATTAATGCTTTGTTGGGGCAATAGATTACAAGTGTGGGTGCTAGCATTCCACCCAAATGTACAGATTGCATCAGTCACAGGTGCCAGCCCCAGGAGCACACCAGATGAGTCACACTACTGCTGTATCCGCCACAAGAGACAAAGCCACATAAGTCCTGCCAGAGAGAAGCAGAGTCAGCATGGGTCTATCTGAAGGACTGAATCTTTTCCTAACCAGTATTTAATCATCCAAAAAAGATTATTTAAATTGAAAGTACCACTGATGCTCTAAACTGACAAATTTAAAGTTTATTTTCTCACTTTATGCTTAGTAGGATGAGAGCTCATTGATTCTTGAAAATAAAACCAGAAACAGTATTCTATTTATAAATTTGCTGATAATTCCTTTCTGATACATACATGAGACAAACAGACATTTCATACGTGTGCATATTATATACCAAAATGAAAATGTCATGTATGTGTGATTAAACTGAATTCTGTGTTGATAATTCAAAACAAAAAAGCCAATGCATGTTAAAGCTCTGCAAGCAGATCATCTGAATTAGGTTTTCAACCAAATTCAAATTTCAGCTTCTTATTTTTAACAAAAAGTTCTCAAAATCACTTAGGTTTAAAATACAAAAATAATTGATGATTTAATAATAAATGCTATAGACATTTACACTTAACATATAAAAATAGGATAAAATATTTTTAAAGAATAGAATATTTATTTCATTTGATTTCTCTAACCAATCGAATATTCTTTCTTCTCTCATCTCTAATGTTGATATTATAATTGTTTCACTTATTATTTTCATTTTCATAGCTCTTTCCTCTGAAGTAATCCTTTTCTGGGAGAAGAAAGATAACCTAATAGATTTTTCTATCTTTAATTTTGTAGGCTCTGTGAATTTTTAATGCTAATGCTTTAAAGAATTCTTCTTATTTAAATAAGATATTTGATAAAAAGTATTCTAGATAATCTTTCCACTAAATCTTTAACAGCAAAGCTTTAAAAAAAAAAAGAGTTATTACCATATGCTCTTTAATGCCTAAAGCAAAGATCTAGTATGGAATTGAGAATCATAATGAGGTCAATCTCAATTCCATCAATGTTATGTTCTATTAAAATCAAATCCAATCACATTCCTCATTTCAACCCAGCTTGGCTTGGCTTTGAGGTATGTTCAGAAATGCACTTAAATTAGAAGAGAAACATTAACATTTTATCATATGAATGCCACTAATGGCTCAGAAGATTAGCAGTAACACATTCTAGAGACTTCTACTGAAAATGCACTCTTAATAATATTCCCACACACCTAACTGCAAACTGCAACAGTGGGAGTTGTGGTTTCCAATAACAAAGCTCAGGAGTTCTTGGTTAAAAAAGAAAGAAAGGAAAAAGAAGGAAAAAAATACAGCCTCACTGTCAATGAAAATCTCCGAACTAAAAATCCAGTTTTATTTGACTTTTTTCCAGAAAATGATTTTTCATTCACTTCATCTCCAATTAAGTGAAATAAAGTGAGGCCATTCTCAGGTAAGAATCATTCATCCTTGGTAAATAATCTATGGGTTATATTAATTTTCAATTTTTAGAAAGATTTTTTTAATGGAAGAAGGGGTACGTCTTCTCCAATGCCTGGCAGGAAATTGTATAAATTCATCACAATTCCAATACTCTTCTCCACATGTTATCTGTAGACACACAGCCTGATCAAACACATCCAGTTATGACAGTCTTTCAATTCAGAGCCAGAGGAAGACCAGTCTCACCATAAACAGCTTCCCAGGTAACCCTATTTCATACACCAGCAGTACATTACTGAGAGCCAAGAAGAAGTGAAAGATAATCCTTAATTTATGGCAGAAGTGTATTCCTTAATACTTTATTTCCTTTGAATGAATTCAATTTCTTGAGTGCCTCAATTATACAACCAGCACTGTTCTAGATATGTCAGATACAGAAGCTATGCCTCATGGAGACTGATATCTGTATTCAGAAATGCATGGAATTGAAGACCTTTTAAGCTGTAAATTGTCTTAAAGGTCATGAAGAATGAATCATTTTACCTTTGGAGGAACTAAACTAAAGCCCGGAGAGTTAAAGAGCCTTTGTTAAAACCACAAGGCTAATTAATATTCTGTGGAGACTAGAATTCAGAAAGCTGACTCTCAGCCATTGCTCACCTGAACTTGAAAACAGAAAAGCTACAGGTAGGTGGGTGTTATGATATAAAGCATGCATACATCCATTAAAAGATACATTTGGCACATTAAAATTTAAGCATTTATTTAAACAGATGACTATTCATGGGTTGGACAGGCCCACGTGGGCATGGTTTGGGACTCTACTAAAGGGGCATCAAGAGTCTGCTCTTAAAGAGGATCACAGAAGCAGAGCAAATACATCACTTGATTGGTTAAAGTTTGAAAGACTGCCTTATTTGTATTACATTGCGGGGTGGAGTTCTGACAATATAGCTAATGCCTATTTGATGAACTCAGATTAGCTGAGCTTAATTTTCACTTTATTTTCAATTCTGAGTTATGTTTTGGTTTTTTTAAGTAGGAACCCAAGACATTAGACAACTCATCCCAGTGGTCTCCCATTTAGTTGATTTTAAACAATGTCAATGCTATGAAAACACAAAATGTGGAAAATACTCAGGAAATGGCCATCCTTCAACTCTGAATTTCAATCACTGCTAAAATCACCTGTTCCTGAAGTTCTGACCTTATGTCATGACCAGCAAATGGCCATTATTCCAAAATGCACGGAAATGGGGGTTCTATTCTTGCATAAAAATTCATCACAAGCTTGAAAAAAGTTGACACCATCCTTAAGCCCTTTGGAGCTATGAATCAAAAAGTTCAGCACTGAAATGGTCCCTCTGGAACACACTACTCCACAGTTTAAACAGAAGCCAGGTGATCTCTGTGCATCAAATCTGAAACCCTTCTTAGGAATGTGCTCTCACATGAAATACAGCATTGGATGGTCTCCCATCTGTCTTGAAGTTCTACATCTGCTTCATCCTCTGGCAAGAAGTGAAAGTGTGAAAAGAGAAGGCAGTAGAAAGACGGAGAGTAAGAAAGTGAGACTTAGGGAACTGTCTAGCAATGGAAGAAATTTCAGATGTTGACCACAATGTTTGGTATCTATAACAAACTTTTTAAATTATTTTTAAACCATTAGATCATCACTGTAAGAGTTTTTCTGTAATATACATATAATATAGCAAATCGTGCCTAGCACAATTAAAAATTTTCTAAAAATACCATTTTGAGAGCTTTAGGAGTGAATTGGTTTATTTATTTTTATTAGTAACAAGTGGTACACAAAATCTTGCCAGGAGTTCTCTACTGTAAATTCAAGCATCATATATGTGAGTTAATTTTTAGATGCTTGGTCAGTAATTATGAAAAAGGGTTCAAACATTCTTAAGTGCCTAGTCTTTACATTTGGGAACAATTAGAATAAGAACTGTGATTCTCATTTAATATAATGAAGGGCAGAGAGTAAGTATGAGATTTTCTTTCCTGACACTCCTCTCCCCATGAAATCTTGGGGGATCTGTCTGTCTGTCTATTCATCTATCTATCCATAGAGAGAAAGAGAGGCAAATGACACAGACACACACACACACACACACACACACACACACAGAGAGAGAGAGAGAGAGAGAGAGAGAGAGAGAGAGAGAGAGAGAGAGAGAATGCAGACCTGTGGATTTAGAGGCATGCTCTGATTCTGCTTGGGATAAAGCCATGTCTGAGACTTGTGTCACAAGGACAGACAAAGGTCTTTGGAAAAAGCCTGGAACAAGGGTCAACAATTCAGAGATTCGATCAGAACACATTAAAACCTTGAATTGGTGACTGGAACAGCTATAACTGAAACAAAGTACAGCATATTTAAGAACCTTTTCTTAAAGCAGTGAATGATATCCTTAAAACATTTACAATGAGCAACAGATTGGTAAATGGAAATCCTTAAATATGGTAAAAAAATTTTTTTACTAATTTTAAGGCCTACAAAATTGGACTAATGTGATATATATTTAGGTGTATACCTTAATTGCTTTATTTTAATGATCATAAAATATTTATATAAGAGCATTCAGTGGTTTATTCCCCATCTCTATCTCCCAATCCTGTTTTTCCTCATTAGGTTTCAATAACTTAAGCTCTAAGCTAGTTACTTTAGAGTTTTCAGGAACCTAGTCATTAGGACAAATAAATTTCACGGAACTTCTGCTTTGGAATTATCATTATTTTTATCATTATTCCCTTTGTTAACTCACTTCTGGAATCCAAACATTCTGTGAAATTCATTTAAATGATGAATTCATTTAAAAATAACTATCTTCTTACCCCAGTTAAGAAACTCCCATGTCTTACCTTCACTTGCCAATATGTCAAAAACACTCATTTTCTAGTTTTTTTTTTTTTGTAAAATAGAGTATTTATAATCCCTGTTATTTCCTCAATTTCATATATAGTCTGTACATATTTTTGAAATAGCACTATAATTTTTGGCCTATTTAGAGAAGCCTTTGTTAACCTAATCATGTTGATGATTTCAAGTAAACATCACAAAGCTTATACTTAACAGCACATTTTAATTCCAATGAACCAGTTTCTAGTCATCAGTGTAAAAAATTTTGATGCTCTGTTTTACTTTTTTCCTATTGTTTTTATTCCAATAACATCTATTACAATAGTTGTTTTCAAAATATTGTAAGACCCAGACTGAAATCTCTTGTTAAGAACACCATGAGTCTCAATGTTTACGTACTCCATGTTTTGTCATTGTTCGTGTCATCCAGCCTAGATTTACAACCTAAGAAAAGTGTTCATTGGGTAAGATCAAGAAAGCATCTGTCTTTCATGATATACTTTAAAGAAACTAAATTTAAAATGGATCAGGTAAGATCAATGTACGAATACTTATGTTCAATTGTCAATGGTCAAGTTTACTAAAGATAAGATAAGCAACTGATGGAAATTAGAATAAAAGCCATGCAGTTGAAACCATAAAGAATGTACCTTGGGGTGGGAGGGTGGGGGGGAGGGAAAAAATAACAGAATGAATCAAACAACATTACCCTATGTAAATTTATGATTACACAAATGGTATGCCTTACTCCATGTACAAACAGAGAAACAACATGTATCCCATTTGTTAACAACAAAAAAAGAAAGAAAAAAAAAGAACGTACCTTTCATATGGTTTCATTCACATACAAATATGCATTTAAATTTCCTCTATGGCTTTTCATGGCTGGACAACTCATTTCTTTTTAATGTTGTATATACTGGGCTATATCCTTCATGATTCCTACTATATGACATTCAGGAAAAGTCAAAACTATAGAGACAGTAAAATGATCGGTTTCCAGGGTGTAGGTGAGAATGAGAAATGAATAGGCAGAGCACAAAGGGTTTTTAGGGCAGCGAAACCACCCTGTATGGTATTATAATGGTGGATACATGTCATATATTTGTAAAACCCACAGTAAATACAACCTCAAGAGTGAGCTCTAATGTAAACTATGAACTTAAGGCTATAACAATGTCCACATAGGTCCTTCAATTACCATAAGGGTATGACTCTAGTGGGGGATGTTGCTAATGGGGGAGGCTATGCATGTGAGGTGGCAGGAGATATAAGAGAAAGTTTTGTACCTTGTGCTTAGGTTTTCTGTGAATCTAAAACTGCCCTAAAAATGGAATCTATCAAATAAAAATATATGTGTGTGTTATGAAAATAGAGAGAAAAGGAGGAAATGATACACATCACACATTTTCTAAATTTCCAAATGCATGGTCTACACCCCCAAATGGTACAGAAACACATGCATGCAAATACATCCACTATTGCATGATGCATTATATCCTTTTTTTTATTAATTAAATGTCCCTTAAACTAATATTATAACATGCTATCTTTGGGATGGAAGATGGAATGGAACCTTTCAATACGATAGGCTGTTCTTCACTGGTGTCACTCTAGGTAACACCTAAGTCTTCAGAAAACCACAGATCTTTGCAAATTTAATCGATTTCTTTGATTGATGTAAATTGCGAGTGACTGTATATTGTGTCAGGCAATTCTCAAGTGGTTCTAGCTGACTCTGCAATGAGCCACTACATGGTCCAAAGCACTGTAAGGAATATATCACATCTTTAACCTCAAGCAGTAGAGCTCAATTTGCCTTGTTTAAAATTAAATATACCCTAAGTAATTGTACTCAAGATTCTAAAAGTTTTTGCTTCCTTAAACAGCATGAGTGTGCACTAATAGCATTGCCTTTTATAATTTTCAGAATAAAAACCATTTTGGGGACCTGAGAAGAAAGGTAGCCTTCAAGGCATAGGCCTCAAAGCAAGGAATGAAAACATAAAAGCTGCTATGGTCTGCTTTAGACATCTTAGAATAGAGAATAATGGTCTCAGCTCCTGCCCTCATTCCTCCTGTGATCAGAGCTCCATTTGCAGTTAATGGGGACACCTTCTATAGGAAACCTTTTAGAGGATGTGTGGATTGTGAACAGAATCACAGAACTGAAAAGTTCCACCGAATGTAGCCTCTGGGTTTCTCACCACTCACAGGTTCATAGACAAAGGAGAAAAGAGAAATGATACAATCAGCAGGTATTCCAAGAAGCAAGCAGTTCCTGAGATGGCATCCAAGTGGCACTACACAACACAGAAAAAATACAATCCTCATGATAAGGTTCAAGTCCGGCTTGAACTTAAGAAAATTTCTTAGTCTTGCTGAGCCTGAGCGTGGTCTCCTTTTTTTTCCCCTGAAAAAGTATGATGATGATAAGTCCTACATTGCATGACGATGCTGATAGTTGTGTCAGAGAGTCTCTAAGACACTGTGGATGGTGTCAGGATCTCAAGAGTGCTCAGGACAGGGTGACTGAGATGATGATGGCAGCAATGACAATGAGGAGATGCTCGCCTACTTTCACTATCATGAGGATCATTCGTAGTTTGGTGTGGCGTGCCCCTTTTTGCCTTGGAGTCTTCACATGCTGTTTCCTGTCCTTTTCATTAAAGAATGCTTATCCTTCTGAGGAATTAACTAGAGGACTGATGCCTCTAGAAAGAATTCCCAAATCCATCTGGTTAGGCTCCCTTCCTCTGCTCTTCACATGCAGCAGAGCAAAGGGTAGGTAGGTGGCTAGGTCAAAAAGCCCTGGAGACCTGGAACAGCTGAGTTCTAACACTGGATTTAATGATGCTTGAGTTCTCATGCTGCAGACGCTGTGCCAAGGGATGACAATAGATGGAGGAACAAATGAGATGTGGTTACAGGCCATATAATTGCTCCCATTGTAGACTGAGAGCTACACCAAAATTGTGGCAAAAGCTGTAACAGAAGTATGTATAAAATTTTGTGAGAACACAGGAGGGAGAAATTAATTAAATCATGGGAAGACAGAAGGAGAAGTTTTATGGAACATTTCAGTTATAAAATAACATCTGAGTTGGACCTTAAAGGGAGAGTACAAAAAGTTCCCTAAAAGGATGTCACCACAACAGTTTGTCATATTTATACCGGCAAACTACCTCTAAGGACTAAAAGGATTGTAGACAGCTCCAACTGAAATGGCAATAGATTACTATACTTCCAAGCAAACAAAGGACAAGAAAGTAGAAGAAAGTAGCTTATATACACTTTTTTTTTTTTTTTTTTGCCTAGGGGATTTTTAATCAAAGCAAGGCTCAATAATGTGAGCACAGAGGCAATTTGGGGTGCTAATGCTAGCTCAGGTGGTGGTCGGGTCACATTTGCTTCTCAGTGCTGGGATTGCTGGGTGGTTAAATGAATTGATGATTGCAAATTGCTTTGAAAATACACAAGGCTGAATAAATGCCATGAATTACTGTTGTTCAATATACTCAGGAGACAAACTTGTCTCCAAACAGAAAGGTCTCTGAAAGATGGACTATGTTTAAAGACCTTTAGGAGCTTTCTTTTTCACACCGAGGATGAAATTTTTAGCTAGATTTATTCTAAAGCCATAATAATGCCTAAGGATAATCTTTTTAAAATGCCATTATAACAGAATAAATCTGAAATTGCTCATAAATGCCACTTACAGGAAACCTGAAGAAAAAAATGCATTAAACTAAAACAGTTTTGCCATCTCACTTAAAAATGTATTATAAGACAAAGAAAGCTTCCCATGGGAATGGTAGCTGTAATCACTAAGAGCAAATAAAAAGAAACAAATTAAAGCTATCTAACGTATATACACATATAGATAGGGTTCTTTTCATAAGATGGTGGAAGAAACTACTAGAAGAAATCAAAATAATCAATCATTCCTTACTTGAAATTGTTTTGAGCAAGGTTTGGAAGTCTCCTCCAACCCACACAATATGTACAAAGAAATAAAGGAAAGTGTAATTAGTCATATAATGGAAATGATATTGCTATCACATTTCCCAGTTTGTGCAGTAAATTTAATTATTTGTTTTAATACTCAAAACACGGTGAAGTGGATAGAATAGGTGTTATCATTTTAAAAAGAAATTTAAACAAGCAGTTGAGCCTAAGAAAGTTTAGATAACTAGAAAGATTGGAATCCCAGAGCTGGTATGCATCAGAATCCAAGTGACAAATTCTACAAATTTCTAGATTAGTGACCTAGTGACATTATTTTCAAACACTGAGAAAAATACTTTGAAATCTTTATTCAAATAGCAGACACAGTTTTATGACAAGCTTTAAAAGAAGTGACCAAAACATAAATCTTTTTTGACATCACAATAGAATTAATATTTATAGTATTTAATTTTTAAATGAAGGCAATTATTTTGAGAAAAAATGCATTTGCATAATAAAAGAGAGGTAACAATGAATTAGGCCAGCCTTTCCAAATATGTGTTCTTTAGAACTCTCATTTCATAAGATGCTGCTAAGTACTCTGCATGAAAATTTTATGTGGTAAAATATGTTTGGGAAATGCTTAGTTGCGTCGCCCCTATTTCTTCACTTTCAGACTATATTAATGCACCAAAAATTTTGAAAAATTCTGAGTAAGAACCTGTCTGACTGATCATATGGCCTCCAAAATTGGCATATCCTACCCTTGTGCTTCTTGGACTACAACATACATTTGTACAAGAGTATTTCTGCTGTATGGCAGAAATACCTCAAAGTAAAGTATGGAATATAGCTCTGGAATCATCACTCCAATAGCCATTTAAAGATTAAAAGATGGAAAACAGTATTTTTGATGAAAACAAAGAAAAAGTTATTACTTTAAAGCACTTTTGCTTATGGGGTGCTGCTGCACCCCACCTCATCCCGAGTACCTAGGAATGAGTCCAGTTTCCTCTGCCATGCAGAGAACTTCAGTGAAAACGTTTGAGAAGTGGGATCTGAAACAGTGAGAGAACTGGTCTTTCCAACATTTAAAGTAAGTTACATATTTTGTTAGGTTTGGATTATAAGTTAAATATAAAAAGAAAGGAAAGAACAAGAGAAAAACATGCCTAAAGTAACACACAAGTTTGTTTCCTTACTCAATCTTCTGCAGAAACCATATATTTCTCTCTCTTTGTGGCTGCAAACTGTAGTCCTAGTCATCCAGATTGAAAAGAGTTCAGGCATGAATCTTTTCCATCTGTTTTAGGGTGAGCAATTTTGTCAGTTTGTAACTTGCTTAGAGCAGGTTGGAGATGAATTAGCAACTGTACTGAAAAGAAGTTCTCATAATCCCTAAATAAACTAATGATTAATCTAAATAATCTAAATTAATCTAAATAATCATCTGCTGAATAGATGACTTGATGACTTTTTCTTTAGAAATTGCAGAGAGGTTACAAATTGTATAAAGATGTCCTGCTGCATGGCTCCCACTGGAAAGTTTTGAGGCTGGAACTGTCTTGAACTAACATGTAGAAAGAAAAGAAACTGAAAATGAGGCCCTAAACTGTGGTCCAGAGAACGTGCACCTTGTTTCCTGCTTTGCCATAAGCTGTCATTTAACTTGCTGAGTCTCAGTTTCTTTAGCTGAAACCTGCCAATATCTGCCACTAGGCACACAATAACAAACCAGTAGTAGAATCAATATGGTAAGGGAGAGACACATATTTTCAGCTTATTCCAGCCCTAATGTTTTTAATTGGGATGAGTTTACAGTCAGACTAGGATCAAACCCTGGCACCTGTATTCATTAGCTATTTTTTTTTTTTTTTCAAACCTGATATTTAAGCTATTTCAGAACTCCCTGTCTTCTCATGCTGAAATAGGGAAGATAATGGAACTTTTCTTATGGTGTTTTTGTGAGTAATTTAGTGAATTTTAATGATCAAAACATATAAAAAAATGCTTTGTCTGGCACATAGTAGCACACAAGCTGTTGTCATCATTAGAATTTAAGAAATCTTAATATATCATCTCATAATAAAGAGGGTAAAAAATCTATAAACAGGGTATAGAAATCATTGTTGATTTTGTAAGAAATAATAAAATTGAATAGTTTCTTAATATACACTGTCACAACATTATAATTCCTGCATGTATCTATGAAATGGAATAAGAGTACCATACAAGAACTTAACTAAGACATATTTTTGCTAATTGATGAGCTCTTTCAAATCAGTTCATTTAAGCAATTAATTCCCAAACTACTCTTTTGGTCTTCTGAAGATCTAACATCTACCAATGAAAATGACAGACATTCTCAACTGGGCTTTTGTTAATGGTCAACTTCTTTAGATCTTCTGTGTTTTAATTACTGTGAGATTACACTCTCATTATAGCATCTTGACACTTACTTAGTATGTACTATTTTCAAAGTATAGCATAGTTTTCATTCAGTCAAATTCACTTTATACTATTATTATCTACTTAAGACTTTTACAGTGAGTTGTAAGGATATGTGTCTGCTTCCCCTCATCAACAAATGAAGACTACATCACAGAATATTTGAAGCTTCCTTTTTTTTTTTTCTTTTTTGATACTGGGAATTGTACCAGGGGCACTCTACCTCTGAGCTACATCCCCAACCCATGTTCAATTTTTATTTTGAGACAGAGTCTTCCAGGCTAGCCTGGACTTGAGATCTTCCTGCCTCAGTCTCCTGAATGGCTGAAATTACAGGCATGAACCATTATGCCAGTCTACTGGGAGTTTCTGATAAAAGAAATGTCTTTTCTGAAAGGTTGGCAAACAGGCACACACATAGTAATCTAAGATAAGAATGGAAACACAATAGAGAGACACATTAAAACTCAGAGTTTTTTCTAAACTGTGACCCTCATAATATTAAGTGGTATCTTATACATAGTAGGCACACAATAACAAACCAGTAGTAGAACCAATATGGTAAGGGAGAGACACATATTTCTAAAAGGAGTAACAAAGCAAAAAAGTCTAAAGAAATGGTAAATGACAGATATAAAAAAAGGATAATAAAAATTAATGTACATAGAGATCAAAAACAAAATGAAGTGGGGTCTGATAATTATTGATAGGGAGACAGAAAGCACACTGAGAAAATGTGAGCCAATGTGTGGTGTGAAACTTCACACACAAGAAGAACCTTAAGACCTTCAGTCAATCTGAAAGGAATTCTTTAATATTAATAAATTCACAAATGTATTAATTAAAAGGAGGAAGCAATTCTTATTTTAAGAAACATAAAAGAGCTCATCAGAGAGGAAGGCAGGGGATTTATTTTCCCACAATTTCTTTTGTACTGCTTGAACTTTTACCATGTGTGAGAATTTATTTTCCCTTTGTTTTTCACTTTCCTTTCCTTTCTTATCTTGCTTTCTTTTTAGATATTTTTAAAACTAAAAATCAGATTAGTTAGCTGCTAATAAATCAGATTTTTAAGACATAAAAGATTTTTGGGTATTACAGTTCTAGTTAACTGATTTCCTTAAACACATTATTTCCTTTGATAAACTTAGAAAATAATAAATTGGGTGAAGTCTGTCATAAGTATTCCAAAACTGAATTCAAATTAGTTTCTTTTATTATTATTATTTTTCATTTTTACAGACTGCATTTTGATTCATTGTACATAAATGGGGTACAACTATTCGTTTCTATGGTTGTGCACGATGTAGATTCATACCATTCGTGTAATCATACATGTACATAGGGTAATGATGTCTATCTCATTCCACCATCTTTCATACCCTGCCCCCTCCTCCCTCTCATTTCCCTCTACATAATCTAAAATTTCTCCATTCTTCTCTCACCCCCACCTCCATTATATATCATCATTCACTTATCAGGGAAAACATTCGGCCTTTGCTTTCTTGGAATTGGCTTATTTCACTTAGCATGATATTCTCCAATTCCATTCATTTATCTGCAAATGCCATAATATTATTCTTCTTTATGGCTGAATACCCAATCAATAAATGGGCCAAGGAACTGGATAGACACAGAAGAAGATATACAGGCAATTCATAAATATATGAAAAAGTGTTCAATATCTCTAGTAATTAGAGAAATGCAAATTAAAACAACTCTAAGATTTCACCTTAGTCCAATTAGAATGGCTATTATCAAGAACACAAACAATAATAGATGTTGGCATGGATGTGCGGAAAATGGCACACTTTTATATTGCTGGTGGAGTTACAAATTGGTGCAGCCACTCGGGAAGGCAGTGTGGAGAATCCTCAGAAAACTTGGAATGGACCCACCTTCTGACCCAGCTATCCCACTCCTAGGTATATACCCAAGGGACTTAAAATTAACATACCACAGTAACGCAGCCACATCAATGTTTATGGTAGCTCGATTCACAATAGCTAGATTGTGGAATCAACCTAGATGCCCTTCAACAGATGAATGGATAAAGAAACTGTGATATATATACACAGTGGAATATTATTCAGATTAGTTTCTTTCACAAAAGGACTGACATGATAGGTTAGAAAAAAATAATAACATGGGTGCCTTACTGTAAGAGTTTAAGACAACTTCTTAGGAATTTAGGTGACTGAATAGTTAGACCAATTATAAGATAGCAAATTCCAAAAGCTGCACTTAAAATAAATAATTTGCTAGAAGAACTTGCAGAACTCATGGAAAGCCATTATATTCACAGTTATAGTTTATTACAGAGCAAGATACAGATTGAAATCAATCAAGGGGAAAGGGAAGAATCTGGGTAAGTACCAAATATGTAGCTTCCTTTGTCCTTTTGCTATCCAATGGGGACAAAGTCACTTTCATGGCATTGATGTGTCACAATACGCACAGAGGACTGACCTCTAGGGTGCTTCCCCCAAACTTTAATGTTCAGTGTTTTTATTGGAGCTCAATCACATAATAGCGTTGCTCGATTGTCCATTTGGTGAACTGTAGTCTTCAGGTTGTTATTGTGGGTTTCAAAGCTCTTGACCTAAGTCACTTGTCCTCATCTCATGGTTAGGATCAAAAATATTAAAATTAAAATTAAACACAAGATATAAAAGTATTTCATAATGTCTTAACTGCACTATAAATAAAATTCAGTAGTAGTTTTCTTTGTATAGGCTTTCATTAAAAAAATCAAATAAATTATACCCCCCAAATAGAAAAAACATAAAGGTATAATATATAATATATATAATATAAGGTATGATTACACTTTAAAATGCACAAATTATTTTAAATCATGGTACCTTGCCAGTGTTACAATAAAGTGTTAATATTTAATATTAATTAATAAATAAAAATTGTTAATGAAATGGATTAAAACAAATTATTTTTATATCTAACACAATATACTTAAGGTTAAAAATATATATATCAATGTAAAGGATATAACAAATTTGGCATTGATATGGTTTGAATATCTGTCCCCTCCAAAATGAATGATGAAATCTAATTGCCATTGTAACAGTACTAAGAGATGAGGCCCTTAAGAGGTTATTAAGTCATAGGGGTGCACTCTCATAGGTGTGACTGATACTGTTTAAAAAGGGTGTTTGACCCCTTCTACATCTCTCTTGCCCTTCTGCCCTCTACCATAAGATGATGCAGCAAGAAGAACCTAATTAAAAGGGAGCACATTAATTTTGGATATTTTAGTCTTCAGAACTGTGAAGAAATATATTTCTTTCCTTAATAAATTACCCAATCTCAGATATATATGCTACAGTGCACAAATGGACTAAGATAAGCACTTACCATATCATATATATTCACCAGAAGGCTAACTTTGACTATACACATGACTTTTTTCCTTAAATATTTAAAGCCACCTTCAGATCTTCAGACTTGTATAGGACATAATGCATTTAGCATTACTATGGATTGAATATTTAACCCCTTCAAAATCATGTTGAAATTTAATTGCTGTTGTAACAGTACTAAGAGGTGAGATCCTTAAGAGGTGATTAATATTCTCAGCAATATTCTTACTTCTTGCTAAGTATGCTAGAAGAGGTTTCTCATGCCTGCAATCAGGGTCCTGACTAAAAGAGTTTCTGTATCCAAGAATCAGAGACTGCAAAAGTGCTGGCATATTTGGTTGAGGATCTGTCAATTTGACTAATACAATTTTAAAATACACTGTACAAGAACCTCAATTCTGTAAGAGATCTCTAAGGTATATGAAGACATGGTTTCTGCGTCCAGTAAACTTTAAATACAGTCGGGGAGACAGAAATCACATAAAGGAAATGATTACTATGCATAACCAAATACTAAGGAAAAATACCCATTTTTCTGTGCAATAACAGCTCTGGAAAGGGACAGAACAAAACAGAACTTCAGAGACCTGGAAGAAGAGCAGGATTGAACATAGAATAAAGGCTCAATAAATAGTCCCTGTTGTTAGGAGTATAGGTTCATGAAAGTCAATGAAGAAAACTACCAGTGCATACACTTAAACAAGAATAATAATGTCCCACAATGAATAGCTTTGGAGGGATTTTATGTGAGAAGAATCAAGATATTCTTTGAAAAAATATACATTAGTAATGGAGTCAGCAAAATTTTGTTTTGCAAAAATAGTTCCATGCAAATAATCCTACCTCTGTTCATAATCAAACACACCTTGTCCACAAGGCTCCACTCATTCTTCAGAAAATAGATGAATCCAAACAAGATAAGTACGGAAAGGTTACAGGACAGGTCCACAGGAATAGAAGATGGAAGAGAAAACCTACAAGAGAAGAATGAGAGTGAGAGGCTTGTCAAAAGTAAAGAAGAAAAGAGTTACAGGAGACAACGATGAAGGTTCAGAAAAGTAGTATTTCAAAGAACTGAATATTTCAGAACTGAGAGATTTGCCATGGATGTAAAATACCAAGTAAAAAATAATGACCAATAAAAACCATATTTCTGTGTACAACTACTTCTTGATTTTTGAAAGTAAGTCAACTCTCTTAATTTTCCAAGTGGTTTTGTTTTTTCTTTTGTTTGTTTTAAGGTTCTCTTTAGACACACATCTCTCTGACTTCAGAATTTAACCATGGCTTTGACATGAGTGACAGGAGTGAGCCACATACTGGGGCATCAATCTACAGAGGTTAAAAACAGGACAATTCATGTAGGGAGACTGAGAAAGTCTAAAGTTAAATAATGTATACAGTTCTAAAAACATACATTGACAAGTAGGGTATTTTAGTCAGCTTTTTCACTGCCGTGAACAAAAGATCTGACAAGACCAATTAGAGGAGGATAAGTTTATTTGGGGGCTCATAGCTTCTGAAGTCTTGGTCCAGATGCTGGCTCCATTCCTTGGGGTCAAAGGTGCAGCAGAACATTATGGCAGAAATGTGTGGCAGAGGAAAACAGCTCAGAACATGATGATCAGGAAGTAAAGAGTTTCCACTTACTCACCATGTATGAATTCTATACCCCAAAGGTATACCCCAGTGACCCACCTCTCCAGCCACACCTTACCTGGCTACAGTTATCATCCAGTTAATCCCTATCAAGGGATTAATGCACAGATTAGGTTAATGCTCATAACCCAATCATTGACCACTTTTTGCATTGTCTCATACATGAGCTTTCAGGGGGACACCTCATATCTAAAGGAAAACCTAGGGTGACCATATAATTTGTCATCCAACTTGGGACTCTTTTGAGAGTTATGAGGAGCATTGCTAATAACTGTGTTAGGACAAGGCACAAACCACATAGACATACAGCTACCTAATTAATAAGTCTCTCAGGGAAGGAAGGGGAATAAGAGACTGAAATCATATTCCCCCAAGTAGCCAGAGCAGGTTTTGTTGTTTTGCTGTTATTGTTTGTTTTTCTTAAACTGAGTATCATGCTGCTCTGGGGCCAGAGCTGCCCAGGACAATTGTCAGAGAGGAAAATAAACAGGCCTTCTCTTGTAGCCAGTTTCCTGATCCAGTCTAACTCCTGCAGCCTGCCCTGTCTAAATAAGTTGAACATATATTTCAAGAGAATACTAACCTTGAAGGAACACCCAAAATTGTTAGTTTGAATTTACAATATCGAAAATATACAATGACTGCTCAGTAGGGGTTCTAGAAATACTAGACAGTATTTTCTCTAAATTTCCCAATTGCTTAACTGAGCTTTCCTTCTCCTAACAAAAAAACAGCATTTTCCCCTGAAAATCTTCCCCAAATTTGTCCTCCGAGAGACAAAAAGAAGTGTCACACCCTCCTTTCATAAGGATCCCTAAATCCTAAAGCTACCAAAGAAATCCCCTTATATATTCACCACTATCCCAAGCAAGGAGCCTCCAGGAGTTTCTTTACATTAACAAAAGGCAGCCTTTGATAGCTATCTGGATCAAACAGTGAACAGGGATGGAAAAGGATAGGTGTAGGGAGTCGGTAGCTGAACCACCCAGTTTGATTCCATTTAGCCCCTGATACCAGGTAATTTCCAAACTACAACTGGAATTGTTCATTGTAGATTTAGTCAGAGACAAAGAGATTATGTGTGGAAACATGTAATTCACCCCATAGAAAGAGGCCCCAAAGGTCAATTCAACAGCCAAAGAAATCTGCGAGGAGAACGCAGAAAAAACCTCTGGGACCTAAAGCAAGGAAGTGATCACCCTGTGATAAAGAGATTAAGATGTGATGAGATTTGGATTTCTCATCTGTCCCCTGTGAAGAGAAAGGCAAATGAGTAATAATAGGAGGGTGCCTGACCATTAGGATGGCAAGGACCTGAACAGTAAGCAAAGAAGCCTGTTCCCAAGTGCTCCCAATTGGAAGGAGGCACCTGGCAAGGAGCCCCTCTGTGCCAGGAGCCTTCAATTTCACTAACTAATAGCTCTATAGAAAATCCAAGTCAGGAATCATAGAGGTCAGGTTGCTGACTTGTGCCCTCCCTCGGTGACAGCTCTGGGCAATTTTACCATCCAGCTGTTCTGTTTTTCAAAACTAAAGTAATTGGAATTGAACTACAGAGCTTTGCTAAAACCCTAGCAATTAACAGTGCGGTTTCCCAAATTGCACTGTAATGGGAAAGTGTCCATCAATCAACCCAGTGAAATAACACATTTTCTCACCAGATGTGAGATTTAATATCTTCATAACTCCCTGGATTTACCACTTATGAATTGTCAGCCTTGCCTCAAGCTCTGAGAATTAATGGACTACATCCCTGCTATGCAAGGATGGTTTACAGTTGTAAAATATCCTCACCTTCATTTTAGATATATGTACCAAAATGTTCTTCTTAAGATGTAATCAGAAAACATGCTAGATGGGAAAATTTCATTTGTATTTACTATGTTATGTATTATCATTGTCTAGATAAATATAGTTCCCAGAGTCTTAGCACGGAACATTTTTGTAACAGGAATAACCAGTTTATCACTGGTAGTGAACAATAAATTACAGTGTGAAGATGCAACAACTTTAAGTTTTACACTTTAGTATATCCTCTGTGAGTTTCTGGACAGAGTATGAAAATATCCTAAGTTTCTAATTCTGTATCTATATACAAGTTTCGCTGTTCATCTTGGACTAAGAAAAGAATTCAAAGAATCCCACATATGTTCATTCTGTCACTGTAGCTATCAGGTACATCAGTTCTCATTTTAACATTCACTCCAGTCTCAAACATATGAGCCACAGCCAGGATAAAGTTGCCTCCTGAAAGCAGCCCAGACAGACTCTCCTCCTGCCAGGACCACAAACTTTGCAGGTTTGGACACTTGCTTCCACCCATGGGGAGGAAACATTGTGTCAGTGAAGGTCGTTCCACGGGCCTCAGAAGTTTAACAAATTCATCCTCCCCTACTGTGTTCCGGTGAACAGTGTATAGCGATCTGTGCGTGGTACCCACGGGCACAAAAAGGAAATGCTGGAAAAGGTTGTAGATTTGGGGATGAGGTTTCTGAAGGCATTTAGAGATGGTTCCCCAAAGGAGATCATGTCTAAGATTATCTTCACATCACAAGGGAATGTGCTGTCAGACTTTGGGATCATCCAAATTATTATAGTTTGTTATTTCAGGAAAATAAAAAGGTCAGAGAACTTCAGCATTATAAGGGAACTTAGAGACCATCTATTTCATTTCCTGATTTCATAAACTCATAAAATATTCAACAAAAACTGTCAATCACACTACTGCATCAGTTGATACAACTCATTTGGCATAGCACATGTTATCTGAGACAGTCTGTCATTCATTCTCAACTGGCACCAATTAATTCTCCATGCCCATATTAGTTGGCTTTAGGAGATGACACTTCGTGATGAAGGGTAAAAGAGGACATTAGAGGACATAAAGAGATCACCTCATCTACACAATAAAGAAATTTGATACATCTCTGCCTGATTTGCTATATTAAAGATGAAACTGGCAAAGCAATAATTATGTATTACAAAGAAGTTCAAAGCCCATAACACCAGACAGATGAAATATAATTGAGATTGGTAAAATCAATTCAAATGATTATGTGAATCCCCAACAACAGAGAAATAAATTACTATTTAATAAGTAGTGTTGGGCCAATCAGTATAGAAAAATTACCTAAGAGTTATTTCTTATACCACATACTATATTGAATTACAGAGGAGTCAGGGTTAAACGTTTTATTGAAAACTAGAGGAAAAAGAACAGTTCCTCTCCAGCTGTGGAAAAGAGATACATTCCTAATATTAAAGAAATAGAGTATATTAGGGTTGCATCAGAGACAAGATGGAAAAGCATAGTTATGTACAACTAGAAAATCCATGTAAAAAAAGAAAGCAAACATGTAAAAGAAAGAAAGATATGACAATGTAATAAATGTCTGAAAAAAATACACATGTATATATGCAAACACATACATTTCTGCTTCCCATTTCTGCAATTTTATGCTCTGTGCCACAGAGGTCTTCCTTCCAGAGGAAGGAATGCTTCCATGAGGATACACAACAGTGATGCCATTAACCTGGCACCAGGCCACTTTGGGCTCCTTGTGCCTGGATCAAGAAGCAAAGAAGGGAATATTGGTGTTGACAGTGGTGACTGATCTTGACTATCAAAGGACCACCAATGAGACTACTACCTCACAATGGGGGTCCAGAAGACAGTGTCTGCCATACAGGAGCGAACATCTCTTAGTATCATTGTGCTCTGTGATAACAATGGAAAATGAAAACAATCAATGCAGAACTAGTAATAGTAAGACCTTTCAGGAATGAAGGTGTGGGTCACTGTACCAGGGTGCTTGTTGAAGGCAAAAGGAACACAGAACGGTATTACAAGATGGTAGTTATGAATGCAGAAACGAAGACTGTAATTTTCATATGTATTTCTTCTTTATTTTGCTATGAACATGTTTGTGGCATATATATTTTTTCTTTCTTTTTTATTCTCTTATTATGTAACATGATTTATTTCCATATCATAGTATTTAAGTATTATTAAGTTGAGAATGTGAAGGAGAGGAATAAACATTGCTAGAGACTTTCCTTCTTTTGAAGAAGAGATGAGCATGTTTTCAGTTATAGAGAGGATAGTTGTATCAATTTGAGCACAATTAGGACCTTGTTATTATCATTATTTGGGGATTAAGTAGAGCTTAAGGAGATGTGTATGGGTGCATAGTTGACAAGAGATTAATGAGGTTAATTTTATGTGTCAATTTGGCCATTGAGTACTCAGATTAAATCTCATTTACAGATGTGTCTGTGAAGGTGTTTCTGGATGAGATTAGCATTCAAATTGTTGGACTCAGTTCAGTCAACTGCCCTCCCAGTTAGTGGGTGGCATCATCTAACTCCCTGACACCCTAAATAGACTCAAAGGCAGAGGAAGAAGGAATTCAGCCCTTTTCTACCTGCAGGCTTGCACTGCAACATCTCATCTCATTTTCTCCTGCCCTCTGACTGGGATTTTAACTTCTGGCTCCTCTAGTTTTCAGCATGTAGGTTTGGATTGGAGCTACACCACCAGCTTTCTTGGACCTCCATCTTTGAGTCAGCAGACCCCCGAATTTCTCAAGTCCCCATAATCGCATGAGCCAATTCCTTATAATACATCTCCTTCTATGTTAATCCTGTTGATTCTGTTTCTTTGGAGAACATGAATGATACACACTCTTCCTGATATGGGTAAATAAAATACAAAATGATAAGGCTCAATGTAGAACTTTGGGGAAGTAGAATACATACCTAAGATGTCACCAACTGGAGGACTGCCCAAGGCTGGCCACTAAACTATGCACTTTATGTTTATTTATTCATTTAGACATCCAACTTTCTGAATGAGACAAAAATATTATCTGCTTTGCTAACAGGATGGTTGAGAATCAGAAAGGTTATTTCACCTACACAGTATTAAAAAAAATACTTTGAATATCTTGCAAATGCTTAAAAGTTGTTTGATTTCAATATAAAACCTGGATTTTAGTCTCCATAAAAATGGAAAGTTCTATACTAATGTTGGGTCTTCATTTTTACAAAGCAACAATCAGGCCTAAATGAGCCAAGGCCACAGTCCCTTTATATACTGCTGTGCCCTCAGGGGCTGTGCTGCCCCACCACCTCCTGTTGTCACACACCTGACCAACTGCACTCAATCATTTTACAGTGTGGAAAACTAGCAAAAGCTCACTTATGTAGGATGTGAGTTTGGGACTTATGATTTATATATTGCTGAAGTCATTAAAAAGTTGTTTGTTCTTCCTAAACATAAGTCTGGAAATATTTAGCATGAATGAAACATTTATTAATATTGGTAACTTTATTTCAAAGAAAACCAACATTTACCTCTTCAACTCCACCGCCCCCGCCAAAAAAAAAAAAAACCCACAACAAATATTCACCCACAGTAGAAAAAAAGGCAAGGGAAATCTAAAACCTAACAGTATATGAATACCTAGGTAACTGAAGGCATAGCAACAGGACACCTTGTAGCTATTATGAGTGAAAGTGTGCAATGAATGAATGTGCAAAAATGGTAAATGAGAAAAGTGGTCATATCAAGTAATGCCAACTGTTTAAAGACCTAGGACTTTATAGCAATGCTGATCCAGAGTGAATGTGCAATGGTGTTACACTCTGAAAGTATTAAATACCTTTCATATATAAGTGTTTATAATCATGACAAAAATTTCCAGAAGGAGATTCCTGTGCAGCTGCTTATATTCTTTTGGGGGTTTCACCCATAAAATTGTTTTTTTAAAGCTGGTTTTGACTATGCATTTTTTTTTTTTTTGTACCAGGGATTGAACCCAGAGGTACTTAACCACTGAGACACATCCCCAGCTATATATATTTAATTTTGAGACAGGGTCTCACTAAGTTGCTTAGGGTCTCATTAAGCTGCTGAGGCTGGCTTTAAACCTGTGGTCCTCATGCCTCAGCTTCCCAAGCCATTGGAATTACAGGCATGTACCCACACCCCTGGCTTTGGCTACATGTTTCTTGAAGATACCTATTTCGGAATCCACATTCTTTATTTTTTTCCCCATATTTCCAGACCCTAAGGATCAAGAACTTTCATATATCAAATCAAATTTCTCTTTAGTTCATTGAAAATGTATTTTCTCAAGGTTCTTGAAATTTGAATGGGTGAAACAACTGCTTAGTCAAATTTTCATGTTCTATGTCCCTATAAATTAGGGAGGTAGGGTTGTGTATATAAAGTGGGTAGACACAAAAGCTTTGGAATAAGTCATACCTGGTTTAAATCTTACCTCCAAACCTAAGTCATTAGGTTTTCTGATTCTCAGCCATCCTGTTAACAAAGATGATAATGATCTTTTTCTCATTAGCATCATTGGAAGTATAAATGAACTAATAAATGTAAAGTGCATAGCTTAGCGTCCAGCCCTTAACAAGCTATTATGGCAATTCCTATTATCTTTATTAAATAATGCAAGCATTAGGCTTGCTTTCTTATGAACATTCTGATGTAAGTCTTAGTTTTCTCCCTGTTGTACCATTTTTTTCTCTTGTTAGGGCCTTCTCTGGATTTTTTCTTCCTTCTTTCTAAATGGAACTTTCATTTGGAGGGTGGTAAATATTAGCTTCCAACATAGCAATAGTATTCTAAAAAGTGAGGGAAACACTCCATAGTAATGGAAAGCTACTATAATCTTCAACTATTAGCCTTAAAGAAACCATAAAGTCTGATTCTACGGTTGCCAAAAGAAAATGTAAGTTACAGCAAGAGTTTGTCAACAGGGGATCATTATCAACATATTAACAAATCAAATACACTATAATTTTACCCATATACACTTCATACCTCAACTTTTTGAAAAATGTTGGTAACTAGGAAATGCGGTGTGATACAAGGTTAAAAATGTAACAGCATAATTGTCACTAAATTCTATTTTTTGTTTTGCCATTTATCATTCAAAGTCTAAATAGGCTTTGAATGATAGAACCATTGTTCTCTAATGTTTTAAAAAGTAATAAACATTGCCTTTAATTTAATCTTAAAATTTTTAGTGCATCAAATATTAAATGTTTATAGGAAGGAGAGTAGAAATAATCAGACATTATTACTCTATGTACATATAAAACTATAAAACGGGTGATATTCTACATCATGTATAACTAGAAGAATGAGAAATTATACTCCATTATATATGATGTCTCAAAGTGCATTCCACTGTCATGTATAACTGATTAAAACAAAAAATTAAAAATAAATTTTAAAAGGAATACACACACACAATGTTTATAGAGATTCCAGTTGAAGGTAGCCCAAGATGACAAGAATATAGTTGTGATATTTCATATTGCTAAAAAAGGTAAGGAGAACCAAAGCTCTTCAAAGGCAGATAGGTGTCTGACTCACAGCCAAATAAAAATATCCTAGTGATTTCTTTACAGTCTGGAGGTCTATCCACTTAACATTTAAAGTAATGACAGGAACAAAAGGGCGTGGTTCTTTTTAGTTAATCTTCAATTTTGTTTTAAACAGTTTACACTCCATGGAGATTTTAAGAGAAGTTTTACAAGGTCAATATGAGCTCATTTGGGAGTGAGAATAGGGCCAAGTATGTTCCCCCAAGACCTAAATCATGTACTTACCTACAGAGGAGGTAAAATGAACCTCATTGATTAGAGTAAGAGACATGATAGACAATTTTTAAAATATTCAAAACCAGCTATATTAGCTCCATAAACTAGCAATGTACTCTATGTATTAAAAATGACACGTGTATTTAATATTTATTGGTGTACAATAATTATAGGCAACAGTGGGCTTGATGGTGACATATTTGGACATAACATAATTTTATCAATTTCATTCTGGATTACTTCCCCTTTTGCTTCCTCACCCCCACCCCCCACATTCTTCTGGCCCCATACATTTTGTCAACTAAAGGGGAAGAAAAAAAAAAAAAAAAAGAGGGAGAACGAGTGCCATCTTGTGGAGAGACCTACACCCACCGCATCTGTGATATCTTTGTCCTAAGCATTTCCTTTTTCTAGACAAAGTCTATGAAAATTCAAAGGTTTTCCCAGACTTCACCCCCGACCTTCACTTGCCTTTCTTAGCATAAAGGAAATACTTTATTTTTCCAATGGAGAGTGCATTGTGGGTTGGGTCAAAGTCAAGGAATATTCCAAGAAAGATCAACACCGTTGTCTGGTCCATGTAAGAAGGAAGTGTTAATCATAAAATGTGCAGACAGTTTACCACCTAGTGTGAAATTACCAAAGGAGAAATATTCACTTGAAAAGGGGCAGGTCCCAAAGGTCATTAAATAACTTATGGATGTGAAAATCTGAGTCCTTCAAGAATCTCATCTGTTCTGGGAAATTGAGGCAATTTATCAGATTTAGCATTTCCACATTTCATAATCACAAGTACATCATGCCCATGCATTCATAGCCCCATTAATTTATTTTATAATGAAGTGAGGCACCGTGGTGAACTTCTATCATCCCAGCAATTTCAGAGGCTGAGGCAGGAGAATCACAAGTCCCAAAATAATTTTTTAATTGGCTATATTTAACCTGGCATCATCATTAGAAAGGAGTTTACTTTCAGCATATTTATAAAGTATCACCTAAATCATAAAAGGAATGATAATCACTATTTGCTTATATTGGTAATACTAACGTTAATAATAATACCAACTATGTTTTATTGAACACAGCATGACAGATACTTTATGTAAAAAGAGACTCCCCCCGTAATACTGGGGATATAATCCAGGGATGCTTTACCACTGAGCTACATCCCCAGTCATTTTAAAAAATTTTAACAAGGTCTTACTAAGTTGCTGGGGCTGAGCTCAAACTTGAGATCCTCCTGTCTCAGCCTCCCGTAGTACCTAGTCTTTTTTTTTCCATCACTAGGGTTGAATCCTGGGGCGCTCTACCACTCACTGCACTCCATCTCTTTCTATTTTTTATTTTGAGACAACATTTCTCCAGCTTGCCCAGAGTGGGCTTGAACTTGGAATCTTCATGCCTTAACCTTCAGAGTCACCAGGATTATAGGCATGTACCACCATGAGTGCTGGGCATAAGAACTTTTTGAACAATCCTTCAAGGTAAGTATTACATTATTTTTCAGCTAGGAAGTTGAGTTTTGGAGAGGTTAAGTTATTCAAAATCACAGAGCTAGAAGTATGAAAGTTGAAATCATGACTTTCCTTGATACCAAGTTTACTCTCGGGTCTGAAGTTTTTGAGACTTTCAAAGTAACTTTGGTCATAAATATAACCATCTTGAAAAATGAAATCCTTCCAAAATATGGCCTTAAATCCCATTTTAATTATTCTGGCTATGTGCCATTTTCCCAACATACCAGCCAGGACTAGAATTATGAAAATCACTGTATGCTCCACTGAAAGACAATTTCATTAGCATAGAATTCAATCTAGTTGTTCTTCAGTGGGGAACAAAAATTACCCTCAATTGTAAACTTGTTACCTAGAGGCTTGCTTTTCAGTTTGCTATAACTTTCCAGCATTTGATAGATGCTAATTAACTGTAAACTATGGAAGGATTCCATACTAACCCCCATCCTGAAGAGAATTTTCCAGTTTTCAAGTTCTGTATCTGATCATGAATTTTTTCTTTAAGAATAGAGACATTTCTTCATTGAATTAAAAAAAAATAAATAGAATTTCAATAGCATAAATTGAAAATGCTCTCTAATTCTAGTTATTTCACCTTTGCTGGAAATGTATATGAAAACTTGATTTTATTGTTTGTCTTTTTTCTTTTCTTTTACTTTCTTTTTGATCCTAGTTATCTACCTTATCTGTTTTTAGTAAGAGATCACATGTCTAGGTAATTAGCATTGGAAAATGTTAAAATCACAAATATTATTTATAGTAGCAGCATATTTTCTGTTGTTTCTTTACATTAATGCAAGATAGAAGGATCAAATCCAAAAACTGTAAATTTTAGGAAAACGGTAATCTAAAAGCAGACAGATGCATTTCCATCTTTTTGGGTGTTTTTCAATTTGTCTCATAGTTATAAATATAGAAAAATTAGATAATACATCTTTCTTTATTCACACTCCTTTTCTCTGTATTTTAAAATTTCTGACCCTACAAATGATTAATTCAGGGATCCCTTCAGGGTTCACTTTCCTTCTCTGATTGGAATAGAGATTTTTTTCAAATTTTAGAGCAATTGCTTTCAACTTGTGCGTTACAGACCACTAAAGATATATGGAATGATCATAAGAAGTCTAGGAAATCCTATGTGCAAAAATATTTTCTAGATAGGACACATGATAGGCCATGAATTCTTATAATAGATAAATACATTGTTTATCAAATTTATGTTTTTGTCTTTAATTAACACAGTGCTAACTCATTTTACAGTTTAAAGTCCCCATTATCATTATTCTGCTTATTCTTAGTTAACTAAGATATTTATGCAACCATCACAGATGGGATCACACATTGTCCAGATGAGATGGTTACATTTCAATGTCACTGAGCATAGCAGATGCATGAAGCTGCCCAGGTATAGCTTTATAAAAAGGTGAGAGAATGTAAAAAAACGTCATGTGTCACCAATTAGCAGTGACCCTTGCCTTCTCTACTTTTCTATTTCTTCTTCTAAGATGACACTAAGGTCTACCAATTCAAATATCATAATTCAAGCTAACTGAATGTGGACCAAAAAAAAAAAAACAAAAAAAAAAAAAAAAACTTCATTATTACACTCAACCTTGTTCTCCTTAACCCTTCCTTGGAAATTATGGACTTCGGGTTGGTTTTTGCCCTTATTCGGGAATAATCGTGAAAATGAGCAGCAAGAGCCAGAGCAGCTGCTGCGCTGAGGTTGTGGAAGAAAAGCAGAGTCCTGCAATCCTGGCTTCCTGGGCGGAGAGGTGCAGAGACCACTGAGCTTCCTGCTACCATGTGGAACTTCAAAAAGAATCATTTCAACGTAAAAGTTCAGCTGGTTGCTCTGTAGTGAAATAAATTATTTCAGCTGCTCCATTTTTGAAGTAACTCTATCAGAATTTTAAATCCTTTTCCATACATCCCCTAAGGGCGTGTGAGCTGAACCAAGCCTCCTTTCTGTTTTATGATTTCTAGGCTGACAGGAGTTCACAGCAAAAATAACTTCCGAACATCAATCAAGCCCTGTCCGTGTGCTCTTTTATTCGACATCCATCCCTTTCATTGTGATAATATACTCTTTTTCGCATTTAAAACATGACATTCAATACAAATCATTCATTTAGAAGAACTTCAGATGAAATACAAACCTTATCAAATGTAGGAAAATTAATAGAAATCACGGAGGAAAAAAATGAAAGAATATAATAAAGATTTAGTGGAATCATCTTTTATTGTACTTAAAGGAAATAAACTACAATTCCATGATGCACCAACTGTGTCTGCATCCTTATTTTAAGTGCATATATGTAGCATGCTGTTGACCAGTTTGAAAGGGGCAAGGCAACATATTGCCAAAGAGAATGGTCCAACATAAAAGTGGAAAATGCTAAAAAAGTTCATAAATCTTAAGATTTTTCTAGGTGTTTCATAAAAAATTCCTTGAACTGTGGCTGGCAGGGAGTTAAAAGTGAAGTGGTTATTTCTTGAAACAAAGGTTTTATCAAACTGTAGGTTGCAGCCCATTAGTGGGTTGTGAAATCAATTTAGCAACATTCGTTGATGAAATAGAACAGACTACAACAGATCAGAAAGTACAGGGGGACACTGCACATAGCAAAGATAAAGTTTTTTTTTTTTTTTTTTAAAGTTAAGAATGCCTGTGTGCTAGCTTGCAATATAAATGTATTGCTTCCTGTGTACCAGATCAAAATGTTCAAAAACTGCACTAGTATATTTTATATCACCATAAAAGTATATAGCAAGTCAGGTCCTAGTGACAAAGCAATACCTACGACTTCTCTCTGTAGGCTCAGAGGATTGTGGTTTGCAAGGATTTTTGGAGTCCTTCTGTGGAAATATTATTACAAAGGTTGCATGGAATATATTATTTAATCCAAAGAAAATGTGCAAAACCCAGCAGGGTATTTTTGGAAATACACTAGTCAAGGATCACGACTCTACTTTTATTTTAGGTAATATATGTCTGGTTATTAAATAGATAAATCAATGTTGCCAACAGATTTAATTAAGATCATGTTCAATATGGAAAGGACAACACAGCATCTTTTAAAAGTCACAAGCACACTTCCAGTCTCTGTATATTCTGAACACTAACTAGTAAGGGATTTCCATTACTCCAGTATGGAAGAGTCTTTATCTATCTGCAGAGGGAGCCAGTAAGCAATCTCCAGACCAATCATGTTTCTCATTATGCATGGATGTTTAAGCACTTTGATTTTTCCCAAAATATTTGTTCAAAGAGGATGATGATGAAATAATGCAATCTGCAACAAAATTAAAAATGGCTGCAGTTGTTGGGTAGCTGCTGTAGATCTAGGTGTTATTAACGTACACCATGTAACATTCAGAACAACCCAGTGAGATATGTTTCATACTCTTCATTTTATGAGAAAAACAGAATTCAGAAAGATTTAATGATTAGTGGGAATGTCTCATAATTTAAACTCAACAGTAAAATTTCATCTTATTGCCTCTCAGGATAATGAGAACTAACCCCAAAGTTTTCCTATCCTAAATATTAATATTTCAGGTTCTTAGTACGTGAGAGAGAAGGAAGGAAGAAAGGAAGTGAAGAGATTCAAGATTAATTTTATAAAGTTAAGGTAAAATGTTCGAACCTGAGGTTATTCACTTTTTATAATAAGTTATGGAAATAATGAATACGTAATTTTAATTGCTATCAACCTATTTAAATATGGATCTTGGTCAAGTAAGTGCATATATCTACAAAACAATAAATGTACATTCACAGACATCCTTTAGAAGAGAAAACAGAAGAAGAAAAAGGGAATGGCTGAGGAGAAAGGGAAAGGCTAGTCAAATAGCTGCCTCGATGGAGGTCTCTCCACTTGCTGTCACCACACCTGACCTCTAGTTTGTGGCCTGAACTACCACATGTGAAGCTACTCCTCTGAATTAAAGGTTTACTTCCTATGAACTGAGAGGTGAAAGGTCGCCTGGTATAAAGAGGGGTGAGACGGTGCTGGGTTCTCCTCCTGGATCTATTCTTTCCCAGCCATGAGATTTCAGGAGAGTTAACTGCATATGGATTCAAGGTAGTAATTTATGAGGAAGGCCTTGATCACTGTGTGGGACTTAATGACCACTCAAACTGATGGTAGCTCTTACTAATTAAAAAAAAGTCAGGGGGCGATCCAAGATGGCAGACTAGAGGGAGACTGCATCCCCAGTCACTCCAGAACCCAGGAGTTAAGAAGGGGAGGCATTGAGAGACTCGGACCAAAATAGAGCCACGGGTGAGTCTGCCCACTGGGTAAAGCTCAGCCCGGGTGGCAGGCCCAGATAGAGGTGGCTTATCGGAGCAGGGCAGGGCAGCTGGAGTCTTCCACAGGCAGCCCTGCACACTCTGGCGCTGGGCCCCTCCCACACAGCCAGCTTCTCCAGGTTCTCGGAGCAGGCCACCTACTGAGAGCCTTTCAGATCAGAACAAGCTCCAAGTCCCGGAGCCAGCGCGGCATACTCCGGCCTGCAAGCGGCTTCAGGGACCAGGACAGGGCAGCCAGAGACTTACCCAAGCAACCCTGCCACCTGCGGTGGGAGGCGCCTTTCAAGGCTAGCTTCTCGGAGCAGACCGCCCAGTGAGAGCCTTTCTACATAGAGCCAGCCACAAGTCCCTGAGCCAACGTAGAGCTTCGATCCGCAAGCAGCCTCTGGGATCAGGGCAGGGCAGCCAGAGACTTCTCTAGGCGGCTCTGCCCACTCCAGCCACAGGCTCTTTCCACGGGGCGATCCAAGATGGCGGCCTAGAGGGTGACTGCATCTCCAGTAGCCCCAGAACCCAGGACTCAAGAAGGGGAGGCATTGAGAGACTTGGACAAAAATAGAGTCACGGGGTAAGTCTCCCCCACTGGGCGAAACTTGGCCTGGGCGGCAGGCACAAATAGGGGTGGCTTATCAGAGCAGGGCAGGGCAGCTAGAGTCTTCCCCAGGTAGCCTTCCACACTCCGGCGGTGGGCTCCCCCCACATGGCCAGCTGCACGGTGCAGGCCCCCAGTGAGAGCCTTTCCGCACAGAGCCAGCTCCAAGCCCTGGAACCAGTAGGGGGCTAGGGGCAGCTTTCTTCGGAAGCACTGCATTATCAAGTTCCTCCAAGACTTCAGGCTACTGAAGGCTGGGAGGTGATACACTGGAAATCTACTGGGACACTATAAGCCAATAGAGGAAATCTGCAATATCTCAGATTCCCACTGACATCTGACCAATATGAGAAAACAAGGGAAGAAAATATCCCAAACAAACCTAGATACTACATCAATAAAACCCAATGACAGCACAGCAGAAGAAACATCAGAAAGGGAGTTCATAATTAAAACAATCAGGGAAGCAAATGAGGAGATGAAAGAGCAAATGCAGGCATTGAAGGAGGAGATGAAAGAGCAAATGCAGGCATTAAATGATCGCACCAATCAACAGTTAAAAGACCAAATACGGGAAGCAAGAGATCATTTCAATAAAGAGTTAGAGATACTGAAAAAAAAACAAACTGAAATACTTGAAATGAAGGAAACAATAAACCAAGTTAAAAACTCCATAGAAAGCATAACCAATAGGATAGACCACCTGGAAGACAGAACCTCAGACATTGAAGACAAATTATTTAATCTTGAAAACAAAGTTGGCCAAACAGAGAAGATGGTATGAAATCATGAACAGAATCTACAAGAATTATGGGATATCATGAAAAGCCCAAATTTAAGAATTATTGGGATTGAGGAAGGCTTAGAGAAACAAACCAAAGGAATGAACAATCTATTCAATGAAATAATATCAGAAAATTTCCCAAATCTGAAGAATGAAATGGAAAACCAATACAAGAGGCTTATAGAACTCCAAATATACAAAATTACAACAGACCCACACCAAGGCACATTATTATGAAAATACCTAACATACAAAATAAAGACAGAATTTTAAAGGCCGCGAGAGAAAAGAATCAAATTACATTCAGAGGGAAACCAATAAGAATATCAGCAGATTTTTCAATCCAGACCCTAAAAGCTAGAAGGGCCTGGAACAACATTTACCAAGCCCTGAAAGAAAATGGATGCCAACCAAGAATCTTATACCCAGAAAAACTTACCTTCAAAGTTGATGATAAATTAAGATCCTTCCATGAAAAACAAAAGCTAAAGGAATTTACAAAAAGAAAGCCAGCATTACAGAACATTCTCAGCAAAATATTCCATGAGGAAGAGATGAAAAACAACGATGCAAATCAGCAACAGGAGGCGCTAGCCTAAAGGAATAGCCAAATAAAGGAGAAACCAAATCATGTCAAAAAACAAATATGAGTCAAATGACTGGGAATACAAATCATATCACAATAATAACCCTGAATGTTAATGGCCTGAACTCATCAATCAAAAGACATAGACTGGCAGATTGGATTAAAAAGAAAAATCCAACAATATGCTGCCTACAAGAGACTCATATTATAGAAAGAGATACCCATAGACTAAAGGTGAAAGGATGGGGAAAAACATACCATGCACACGGACACAGCAAAAAAGCTGGAGTATCCATCCTCATTTCAGATAATGTGGACTTCAAGCCAAAACTAGTCAGAAGGGATAAAGAAGGACATCACATGCTGCTTAAGGGAAGCATAAATCAGCAAGACATAACAATCATAAATATCTATGCCCCGAACATTAGCTCATCCACGTACGTCAAACAAATCCTTCTCAATTCCAGAAATCAAATAGACCACAACACAATAATACTAGGCGATTTTAACACACCTCTCTCACCACTGGATAGATCTTCCAAACAAAAATTGAATGAAGAAACCATAGATCTCAATAACACAATCAACAATTTAGACTTAACCGACATATATAGAATATACGAGTGAAATACAAAACAAACATCCAACAAAGAACGAATACACTTTCTTCTCAGCAGCACATGGATCCTTCTCTAAAATAGACCATATTTTATGCCACAAAGCTACTGTTAGCAAATACAAGAAGATAGAGATACTACCTTGTACTCTATCAGATCATAATGGATTGAAATTAGAAATAAATGACAGAAAAAAAAACAGAAATTTCTCCAATACCTGGAGATTAAATAATACACTATTATATGATGAATGGATAACAGAAGACATCAGGAGGGAAATAAAAAATTCTTAGAAGTAAACGAGAACAAAGACACATCATATCAAAATCTCTGGGACACTATGAAAGCACTACTTAGAGGAAGATTTATTTCATGGGGCGCTTTCAAAAAAAGAAGTAGAAATCAACAAATAAACGATTTAACACTACAGCTCAAAGTCCTAGAAAAAGAAGAGCAGACCAATACCAAAAGTAGAAGAAGACAGGAAATAGTTAAAATCAGAGCCGAAATCAACGAAATTGAAACAAAAGAAACAATTGGAAAAATTAACAAAATAAACAGTTGGTTCTTTGAAAAAATAAACAAAATTGATAAACCCTTAGCCACACTAACAAAGAGAAAGAGGGAGAAAACTCAAATTACTAAAATTCGGAATGAACAAGGAAACATCACAACAGACACGAGTGAAATACAAAACATAATTAGAAGCTATTTTGAAAATCTATACTCCAACAAAACAGAAAACCTCGAAGACATCAACAAATTTCTAGAGACATATGAATTACCTAAACTGAACGAGGAGGACATACACAACTTAAATAAACCAATTTCAAGCAATGAAGTAGAAGAGGTCATCAAAAGCCTACCAACAAAGAAAAGTCCGGGACCAGATGGGTTCTCAGCCGAGTTCTACAAAACCTTTAAAGAAGAGCTCATTCCAATACTCCTCAAAGTATTCCATGAAATAGAAGAGGAGGGAACCCTCCCAAACTCATTCTATGAAGCCAATATCACCCTGATACCTAAACCAGACAGAGACACATCGAGGAAAGAAAATTTCAGACCAATTTCCTTAATGAACATCGACGCAAAAATTCTCAACAAAATTTTAGCAAATCGCATACAAATATATATTAAAAAGATAGTGCACCACGATCAAGTGGGTTTTATCCCAGGGATGCAAGGTTGGTTCAACATTCGGAAATCAATAAATGTCATTCACCATATCAACAGACTTAAAGTTAAGAATCACATGATTATTTCAATAGATGCAGAAAAAGCATTTGATAAAATACAGCATCCCTTCATGCTCAAAACTCTAGAAAAAATTGGGGTAGTGGGAACATTCCTTAACATTATAAAGGCCATCTACGCTAAGCCCATGGCCAATATCATTCTAAATGGTGAAAAACTGAAAGCGTTCCCCCTAAAACTGGAACAAGGCAGGGATGCCCTCTTTCACCACTTCTATTCAACATCGTCCTTGAGACTCTAGCCAGAGCAATTAGACAAACCAAAGAAATTAAAGGGATACAAATTGGAAAAGAAGAACTCAAACTATCCCTGTTCGCTGATGACATGATTATATATTTAGCGGAACCTGGAAATTCCACCAGAAAACTTTTAGAACTCATAAGTGAATTCAGTAAAGTAGCAGGTTACAAGATCAATGCTCATAAATCCAATGCATTTTTATACATAAGTGATGAATCTTCAGAAAGAGAAATTAGGAAAACTACCCCATTCACAATAGCATCGAAAAAAATAAAATACTTGGGAATCAATCTCACAAAAGAGGTGAAAGACCTCTACAATGAGAACTACAGAACACTAAAGAAAGAAATTCAAGAAAACCTTAGAAGATGGAAAGATCTCCCATGTTCCTGGATAGGCAGAATTAATATTGTCAAAATGGCCATACTACCTAAAGTGCTATACAGATTCAATGCAATCCCAATTAAAATCCCAATGATGTACTTTGCAGAAATAGAGCAAGCAATTATGAAATTCATCTGGAAGAATAAAAAACCTACAATAGCTAAAGCAATCCTAAGTAGCAAGAACGAAGCAGTGGGTATTGCAATACCAGATCTTCAACTCTACTACAGAGCAATAGTAACAAAAACGGCATGGTATTGGTACCAAAATAGACAGGTAGATCAATGGTACAGAATAGAGGACATGGACACAAACCCAAAGAAATACAATTTTCTCATACTAGACAAAGGGTCCAAAAATGTGCAATGGAGAAAAGATAGCCTCTTCAACAAATGGTGCTGGGAAAACTGGAAAACCATATGCAACAGAATGAAATTAAACCCCTATCTCTCACCCTACACAAAACTCAACTCAAAATGGATCAAGGACCTCGGAATCAGACCAGAGACCCTGCATCTTATAGAAGAAAAAGTAGGTCCAAATCTTCAACTTGTTGGCTTAGGATCAGACTTCCTTAACAGGACTCCCATAGCACAAGAAATAAAAGCAAGAATCAACAACTGGGATAGATTCAAACTAAAAAGCTTTCTCTCAGCAAAGGAAACTATCAGCAATGTGAAGAGAGAGCCTACAGAGTGGGAGAATATCTTTGCCAACCATACTTCAGATAGAGTGCTAATTTCCAGAATCTATAAAGAACTCAAAAAACTCTACACCAAGAATACAAATAATCCAATCAACAAATGGGCTAAGGAAATGAACAGACACTTCACAGAAGAAGATGTACAAGGAATCAACAGATATATGAAAAAATGTTCAACATCCCTAGTAATAAGGGAAATGCAAATCAAAACTACCCTAAGATTCCATCTCACCCCAATTAGAATGGTGATTATCAAGAACACAAGCAACAATAGGTGTTGGTGAGGATGTGGTGAAAAAGGAACACTCATACATTGCTGGTGGGGTTGCAAATTAGTGCAGCCACTCTGGAAAGCAGTATGGAGATTCCTCAGAAAGCTTGGAATGGAAACACCATTTGACCCAGCTATCCCACTCCTTGGCCTATACCCAAAGGACTTAAAATCAGCATACTACAGAGATACAGCCACATCAATGTTCACTGCTGCTCAATTCACCATAGCCAGATTGTGGAACCAACCTAGATGCCCTTCAGTTGATGAATGGATAAAGAAACTGTGGCATATATATGCAATGGAATATTACTCCGCAGTGAAGAATGATAAAATTATGGCATTTGCAGGCAAATGGATGAAATTGGAGAATATCATGCTAAGTGAGATAAGCCAATCTCAAAAAACTGAAGGACGAATGATCTCACTGATAAGCGGATGAGGACCTATAATGGGGGGTGGGAGGGGTTAGCATTAGGTTTAGGGTTAGGTTTAGGGTTAGGAATAAGGAGTGTGGTAAGAATGAAGGAAAAAAGGACTGTATAGAGGGAAAAGAGGGTTGGGTGGGGTGGGGGGAAGGGAAAAAATAATGAATCAAACATCATTGCCCTATTTAAACATATGATTACACAAATGGTATGCCTTGACTCCATGTACAAATAGAGAAACAACATGTATCCCATTTGTATACAATAATAATAATAAAAAAAGACACAGAACATAAAAAAAGTCATAGCTCATTCCCCACTATAAATATGCTAACTTCTAATATCTAATCTAAGTATTATCTAAGATAAGTTTGATAAGTCAATTGTGACTTATCAAACAATACTTTCTGTCCCTTCTATTCTTACCTCATTGACATATATGTCAATCCAAGTATCTCCTATATTATGGTTTTCTTAATATTTTTCTTTAAAACAACATCATTTCTTCTGAAATAATTTTTTACAACAAATGGCAAACCAGACATAAAAATGAGATATTTTTCTAAATAAACAGTTATCATTAAAATAAAAAACAAATGGCAAACCAGACATAAAAATGAGATAGTTATCTAAATAAACAGTTATCATTAAAATAAAAAACAAATTGTTTGTCTACATTACTGCCTTAAATCACAAGGAATGAAGAACCGCAGTCTCAGAAATTCTATTTAGCAGATTCAGAAAGAAAAGGCTTGACGGTGTTAGAAACACATAGCTTAGGTCAACAAAGGATGCTGAAACAACTCTACACACACATGCAAAAGGATTAATTTGCACACCTACCCCCCACCACACTGTGTAAAAAATTAACTCAAAGTGGACTGAACACATAAATGTAAGATCTAAAACTATAAAACTCTTAGAAGAAAATGCATGTATAAATCCCACTGCTGATGGGAGTGCTAAATGGCATGTCCATGTTGAAAACATTTTGACAGCTGTTTAAAAAGTCAAATAGAGCTAGGTGTGGTGACACTCACTTGTAATCCCATTGGCTTGGGAGGCTGAGACAGGAGGATCTCAAATTCAAAGTCAGCCTCAGCAACTTAGCAAGGCCCTAAGCAACTTAAAAAGAAAAAAGAAAAAAGAAAGAGTTTGGGATGTGGCTCAGTGGTTCAGTGCTCTGGGCTCAGTCTCTGGTACCCCTCCTCCCAAAAAAGAGAAAAAATTTTAGAGTTATATGACCCAGCAATTTCACAACCGTGCATCTACTCAAGAGAATTTTTTTAAATCTTCATAAAAATCTTGTATATCAATGTTCATAGAAGCATTATTTCTAATACTCAAAAAGTGAAAACAGGGCTGGAACTGTAGTTCAGTGGCAGAGCACGTGCCTAGCAAGTGTGAGGTACTGGGTTCCATCCTTAACACCACTAAAATTAAACAAATAACATAAAGGCACTCTCTCCATCTACAACTATGAATTTTTTTAAAAAAAATTTAAAAACAACTCAAATGAGTATAAATAAATGAATAAGCAAAATGTGGTATGTCCATATAATGAAACATTATTCAGTCATAAAAAATGAAGGCACTACTAACACATGCTGCAAAGGGAAAACCTTGAAAACATTATGCTAAGTGAAAGAAGTCAGGCACAAAAAGTCCATAAATCATATTACTCCATTTACAAGAAATGCTCAGAATAAGCAAATCCATAAACTCGTATTAGACTTGTGGTTGCCTGGATCTGAAGGGAGGTAAGAGTGAGAATCTATCCAGAGTGGATATGGGGTTGCTTTCTGTGAAGATGAACAGATTCTGAATGCAGATCTTAGTGTTTTAAAAAAATCATAGTTCAAAAGAGTAGAATGGAGATAAAAGGGAATCTTAGAAATGAAAATGATTTAAATGTGAGGATACAGTGTTCATTCATCCATTCAACAAATATTTATTGAACAACTACTATGTACCATGTATTTTCATAGTTATTGGGGATATTAAACAGGGCTAATCAGGCAATAATCAAGAAACTTCGGTAATGTTGTAGAGTTTCTGAAATTTAAAAGAATAATATTTGATGGATGACAAATATAATTGAAAGATCATAATAAGGATGTTCCAGAAATAGAAAATACCTATAAACTAATTTTGCTGGGGGATAGTGAGGCCATTTTTTTTAAACTTAATATGGTGACATTATGTTTAATTTTTTTTCTTTTTAGACATTCATTATTATTCTTTATGTCATTTTTCTAAGATTTTTAGAAAATTGAAACAAGCTTATACAATGTCCATCCAAATTCACCTCACCACACTGATGTGTTCCATTTTCCTGTTGAACCTCAATGCTCTGAGAGGGATGGAATCAAAGTCTGAGGGTCCATGACCTTTCTGCTGCATCTTGCACATTTTGTCAAAGGGACTACTGACTCACAGGGTTTGTGTACCCAGAAAGTGACCAGTTTGTAGAACGTGTGGGTACATATTCTAATATTTAAAACTTTTCCCTTAATTGTGAATTGGAAATGTTTGTTTCTCACTTCCTCAAATTGGCATTTTCCTTTCCCTCTTAAGGAACTTTTTCTTAGTGTGTGAAAAATATAGATCATTTTACTTCCTGTTGATTGGCTTCAGGAACACGATATTATACTACAAGTACTTAGTTATGCACAACTGATTGAAAAGCATCTGTGTGAGCTGCTCAGCAAATGCTCCTCACAACCAAAAGCACTATTGTCCTACAGATAAAAGTATGTTTCCCCCACAATCCACAATTCTCTGCTGAAGTGTATCTATGCAATAGTTCATAAATGGGCTATTGGGGGAATAAAAGCTTTAATGCAATAGATTTCTTTAAAAGATGGTCTTGTTTCCAAATCCACATCCAAAGATAGTCTAAATCACCATCATCATCATCATTACCATTATTGTCATCATCTTTTTGAGAGAGCATCTATCTACCTCCAGATACTGATTCAGTGTTAACTAACAATAGGAGACCACTGAAGTTACACACAAGGAAAAGCCAAACTGTTATGTTCACAGTAAAAATAATGAGAGCAGAAAAATAAAAGTCTAGGCTGAGACCTAACTCAAACTGCCTATGTGGATAATACATTTTCGTGATATCTAGACCACTAAAAAGCCCAAACAAAATTTTAAAACCATATCAGATATAAGCTACTGCCAGTTTGTATGATTGTTTTATTAATACAAGAATTTTGTTTTTATTTCTCTTCTAGGATGCTTAGACTCACACTGATTAATTGAGATGGGTATAATTATAATTTTTGCATTTGTAGTGTTACAAAGCAAGAAAAAATTAGAATGTTTCAATTCTTTTTCTTCCAGGAAATATATCTAGTGTTAAACCATGAGGAGAAGAAAGAATATTAGCATAAGGATTTTAAAAGGCATGGAAAGTATAAGTTACCATAAATCAGAAAATCTAAAGTTCAAGGTCAACTCTACCACTGTCAGGCCTTAGGTGCCTCTGAAATTGCCTGCCCTCATATAAAGAATAGATGAAGTATAATCATGTCCTCAAAACATTGCTAGGAAGATTTAATTAGGTTCAGCTATATTGAAAACATGTAATAATACAAACAAGCAAATATATGCTAATGGTCATAGTGGGCACGTGATGCAAATATGAGGGAACTCTGTCTTCATGTTTTGTCCTATTAGTTGTGGAACTTATGTTTGATGAGGGCAGAGATTTCTGTGTGGTCTGTTCATCACCTCATTCCTACCACTTAGAATGGTTTCTGGCATAGGCTAGGCACTCAGTGATTTGATGATATAATTAATGAATTCATATGTAATCTCTGTATTTTTTTAACATTTTGTTTTAATTGTAGGGGGACACAGTACCTTTATTATATTTTATGTGGCTCTGAGGATCAAACCCAGTGCCTCACACATGCTAGGCCAGCGCTCTACCACTGAGCCACAACCCCAGCCCTGTATTATTTTTTCTAAAACCTATAAATGTGATTTAAAAGTATCCTATATTTCTATTTCTGGTCCATATCCAGAATAAAACGCATGTTGTTTCATTTAACCAATTATCTGAAAGCAGCGAAAGAGCACATTTTCAGAATAGAAAGGGGGAATTCAATGTCATGTATAAGTCAGTACTGAGTACATGCTACATGAGCAAGAAAGAAGAGTTTGAGATATTTTCTAATGATTTCTCCTGATTTTGTATTACAGTTGACAGTAGACTTCAAGTCAGTAAGCAGAGAGTAACACAACTTAATAATATCTGCAATCTCTAAATCCACAATGAGATTAGCCCATAGTTGATGCAGAGAGAGAAAAGGAGGGGCAAAATGGGAAATTAAAAAAGGTATCTAGGCCAGCACAAGGGTGCATGCCTATAGTCCTAGATACCTGGAGGCTGAGGCAGAAAGACCTGCTGAGCCCAGGAGTTTGGGTCTAGCCTGGGCAACATAATAAGATCCCATTTCTTTATTTTTTAAATTATTTTTTAGTTCTTAAAAAATAAAAAAGGATTCAGAGAGGCAGTGATAACCATCCAGGAAGCAAGCAGCCCTCTGTGAGAATCAAGAATGACCTGTGAATGAGAGAAAGTGTGACAAAGACTTGTGTCACTACTGCTGATCATGAATTTAACCCTCAATTTTTTTTGGTGTGGGGGATGCAGTGAGAGAGAGGATACAAAAGTGATAAAACAAGTTTCCATAAGAACATCTTTGAGATTCAGAAATAGTAAATAGCTGTGTTCCTAGGCTTCCAAGAGATTATTTGGCAAGCAGTTCTTGCAAATTCCCCTAGTGGGATCCAGTTAACACTTCAGTTCATTCTAGGAGGTGCTGGACTTTCTGGAGTCCCCTCAAAGATGCTGCCAACTGACAAGGTAGAAAGATGTGGCCATTGAAAGAACCAGGCTCACTAGAGTTTAGATCCAGGCTCCTTACCTTGCTGTCTGACCTGAGGCACCTCCATGAGCCTCTGAAGTATCCTGGTAAGAGGGTAGTAATAGTAATTCATACGCCACTGCAGATCAGGAGGAAGAAGATAGTGCCTGCAAGGGGTTTGAGGCAGTATTTCTCACACAAAGTGAATGTTCCATATATAGTATCTTCTTCATTCACCTCTATTATTAAAACCTATCACTAGCTTTTAACCATGGTGTCATAATAGAATTATATGGTGGACAGAGGCTAAATAATACTAATAACCTGGTACCATTCCAGGTAGTGGGTGGAAATCTGTAAAGATAGTGCCAGAGAGGGTTTTATTCAAACATTTCCAAAGGTGATTCTAAAATTCAGTCCTGTTCCATCTTGAGCCAATGCCTTACCTTTTTCCTACAGCTCTTACTCCCTCTGGGATGACCTAGCCTTTAAACCTAGTACTTCTGATAGTTTTCCAATTCCTGCCTCTGACTTGAAATATTAATCTTTATATTACCCCACCAATAATTTCTCACACATCTGGAAATTACATGAATCCACAGTCGTATACCCCACAGAAGGATATATGTCATCTAAGCGGATTTAACCCAATGTTTAATAAACATATTACAGTTTTAAGTTTGGGTTCTGAGAAGAACTAATGTGCCTATTTTTAACCACTTTGATAAGTGATTAATTTAAAATTGAGTATACATGAGTTGTGAGGTAGGAGGGGGAAAATAATTAAATCTTCACCTTCTGAAAAAGGCTATAGATAGTGCTCAAATTAAAATAGAAAACAAGCAGATTGTTAGCGTTATGGAGGTAGGTAGCATGTGTGCGTGCACATACACACACACACACACACACACACACACACACAATCACCAGTTTATATACTGTTTTTCAATTTCGAGATGAACGTGATGGCTTCTGAAAAAATGGAAATGGGACAGTAAGCTGAAGGAGAACTGTCTTAACATTGTATAATCAACTGCATGCGGTTATGTTCATGCAGACCTTTGATAAAATGTGTAATAATAAAAATTTTGTAAAGATAATAAGGGCACATACTAAGGGCCAGTTTTACCAGGAAGCTTCAAAAACGTGTTTTGGGTTTTCTCACTTCTATAAACTCCTTCCAAAGCCACGGACCTAATTTTGTAGTCTTCATAATTTCGTATTAGTTTTTGTTACAAGGAGTCTCAAACATCATACTAGTTTCTGTCACCATGAAATCTGTTCAAACTTGTTACATTTCCCTTGAAGTAAGCCATCAGCACATGCTGGTTGTACCTCAAATGCTTAACTTGAACCCGAACTGAATCTACTGTTCAAACTTGGCATTGATTGGAATATTTGTTCACCCTCGCCTGAATATATGAAGAGTTGACATTAGCTTGAATTCTTATTAGCTCTCACGGAATCCTTTCTCTCCTTAAATTCATTCTTCTAGTCTTTTATATTTTTAGCCTGACAAACAGCTGGCCCAGTTGGACAAACTATATCAACCACCTGCTGAGAGCTAACCTAGTCACACTGTATTTGTAGATTATACCCCCAGTGGTGACTTGGGATCATTTGGAGGACATGCAGCAAACTCACTACCACTGTTTTTTTTTGTTTTGTTTTGTTTTGTTTTGTTTTTTTCCTCCAGAATTCAGGTTACAAACAAACGTTACCTAAAAATAATGCTTCTCAAAAACCTCCAATCCAGCATTTTATTTTCTTATCCCATCTAATAAAAATAACCATAATTCTTTGTTTTATAAGTAATTTTCTTTCACTATCTACCTAGAATCAAAACCAATCCTATTTCTCTCAATCTTCTGTTCCCAGAGAAGCTTAATTATCTTGTTGCCAATAATGTTACTGAAAGAAATTCCTACCTCAAATTTATTACATGAACTGTACACTTATTTCATAAATGCCATTTTGAAAGAGATGCTGTTCTTCCTGTTCTTCCTGAATTTGAGTTTTATCTCTGTAGAAAGTAGTATGTTTTTTAGTATGATCTTCTGAGAAGAAAAAAACAAAACCTCATCACCTAAATTATTCCGTTATATCAAAGGCTGACAGTTCAATTCTCTGTAGAGAGATGTAGGGTCAAGCTTCAAGAGCAAAAGTAGCAGATTTCAACATAACGTAATTTGGTGGGGACAGAAGGAAAGAGAGGCAGCAAATCATTCTACCAGCTTCCATGGGAACGAACATGTTTGTCTGCTGATGCCTTGAATTGTGTTCTTCCCCTACCTGCCATCCACCCCCTGCTCCCAAGAAGGACACAAACATCCATTAGATGAGAGTATCATTTTACTTTGGAAGCAAAAATTAATAAGGTGAAATTAGGAAATCTAAGAGATGGGATCCAGAACAGTGAAGAGTTAATAGTGATAAAGAGTTAGGAAAATATGAACACAGGCCAAAGACTTCCTGGTGAAGGCAGCCCTAGAAAGCAAGGGAGCAGAAACTGTTAGGTGGTGGTAGGACTAGTGCCACTATAAATATTTCCATATTTTTTCCTTGGAACAGAAATACATTTTGATGAGGTCATGAAAAAAAAACAGGCAGTAATATTAAAAGTATAAAACTTTAAAAAATATATTTTAAGGTAATTCCTCAAATGTCACTTTAAGTGGAAGTCTTGATTTTCATTAATTCACTGTTCTTTATTTAAACGATTGGCAAGATATCAATCCATGCAATAAATATGCCTGCTATTTCCTTATAAATTCTCATGATTTAGCAACAAGAAAATGAGACTTAGACCTCGAAATATTAAATAAAAAGATTTACTAACTCAAATTCAATTTATCATCTTTCACACCTTCTTTTTCCCCAGGATGTATCTTTTTCAACAATACTTATTTTAATATTTACAGTATTTTGGTTTTATTTGTTATCTTCTTAGACCTTCCTTTAATTAACAGTGTTGCTTTCTCTTTGTCTTAGAAGCGCTGATATCTGGGGAGTCACTAAAGGTCACAGGAAGCATCTGATTGTCCATGCCCAACAAGAATGTGGATGGCATTCTGAGTTTTGCTGAGTCTTGTTGAAATCTGCTGAGTTATTTAATTTGCAAACAAATGTCTTCATCTGCCTTGAAAAGTCCAATTGACAGAGTTGCAACATTAACTCAGTAAAAATAGGATACTTTTTGCAAAATTTCCTTTTGTAGCTCTTTGCTGTTTATCACCAGGTGACAAAATTATACACTTACGTGAGGAAGTAGTTTAAATACGGTGCCAGCTGTGGCATATGACTGCCTGGGGCAGTTGGAAATGTTTCCACTGATACCTCTGAGAGAGAAAATCATCACTCAATCTAACCATAAAAGCTACATACAGACAAAAATCAATCATTCTAAAAGAGCAAAGAAAAATATCATGTATCATAAATATACACTGGCAGCTCTACATTAATAATAGGTACATATTTATTTTTTAGATTTATAAAGTATCATGTCTCCTAAGAACGTGCATATAATATGTGTACATATGATGAAGATAAGTGTTAACCAATAACAAAACATTCTAATACCCAAGCATAAAGTAATTATTAAAAAAGTAGAATTGTGTAGTTTAAATCCTCTTGCAGATGAGAATAGCAGACTTGGAGGCATACAAAGTTGGTGCTTAAATGCATATCATTATAGCATACTGTGTGTGAGTCTGCATTTTAATAAGATCACTGAAGACTCAGAAATGTTTTGCAAATTGGCTGCAGTCCACAAATCTTTAAAATTTATGGTCATATTCTCTTTATTCTATGTATCCAGGTACCATTTCAACTTTCTAGGTGTTTGTTCTTCTCCAGAGGATACAGATTTCAATTTCTCCAAAGTTAGACTTGCTTAAAGCTAAACTCCCATTTCTACCACCTTGTAACTCATAACTCAGCTCTCAAAAATATTTTTAAACCTAAATAAAAAATACTAAGTAATTCTAAATCTGTACTTCCTCAATTGCAAATTTCAACACCAGATCTCTCATTTCCTTTCTTGTATTAGATAATATTTTAAATCCTCAATCTCTTTCCTGTAATTTAAGAATGCTAAAAATGCAAGTAAACAACTAATAAATGTTGCTAATCTTGACAAAGGAAATCACACTGCATAGTAAAAAGTCATCCTTCAGTGACTAACATGAAGAGGGAAGGAAAATATATACATAGGTATGTGTATTTTGTAGGTAGTGGAAATTTTTAGCCCATCACTTATTTCCCCTCTAATTAATCAAAACCTAGGTTTTGTTTCCTTCCTGTCAATTATGCAATAAATGAGCAACCACACTAAAAATGGAACACAGTGTTATTTTCAACCAAAGTTGACCTTCTTTCCTACTTAAGAGTTATCCAGAAAGGTGTCAACACCCAGGCTGGAGAAGCTATAAGATCAGAATGATCTGTTTTCCCAGTGATAGACTATGTTGTAGAACAGGCATTTTATCAAGCATGATAAAATCTGCCCTCAAAAGCACTTCCATGGGCAGGTTTTTTTTATTTTCCCCACCTTGTGATCTTCGCACAATTAACATTCTGCACAGCTGAAAGAGGAAAATGAGTTGAGGATGCAGAGATACAAGATCATTCTAGGTGAGTTTTACTGCCCTAAAGTCAGATTTTTTTTTTTTTTTTTTTTTTTTTGCGGTGCTGCGGATTGAATCTAGGGCCTTGTGCTTGCAAGGCAAGACTCTACCAACTGAGTTATATCCCCAGCCCTAAAATTAGATATTTTAAAAGCTACCCAACAAGGGCTCTAAAAGGGGTGGTCACCCCTAATTTGTGGGGAGAAAAAGGGCAAATTGAAAACTCCCTCCCCTAAAGATGAAATGTTTTCTTGGTCTCAGTATATTCTTGGCTACACACACACAACCTAATATTGAAAATCTTCCCAAAACATTAACTTCTCTTCAGAGAAGTCCATACTAAACTGAAGTAGATGTGTCCATAATTTTCATTGAGGAGAAGTGTTTACTTCTGCTGAGGAGCAAAGAAAATGCAGAGTCAGACTTGGAGGACGGCTCCCCTCTGGTCAGTACTGCTTGCTCCTTGGCATCAGCCCTTGATGTGCTTCCTGGCTGCTATCATTTTCCTTATCTATTAAGTGTGGTTAGTTAGTGATAACCTGAGAATGCTCCATTCAAACCTTTCCCTAGAAGACATGCAAGATTTATAGCTTTGGTATTCTTCTTCTCTACACCTCCCACATGCTGACCTCCTCAACCTCCCCTGCCATACTCAGTGCCCTGTAATTCACGGGAGGAAATGGATGCAACAGAGCAGGAACATTTTCCACCTTTCCATCACTATGCATGGCGGTCTCTGCATCTATACCCACCCTTTGCCTTCCTTCTGTGGAAGGCACATCCTGTCCCTGTTCAATAAAAGGCTGAGCCCTTTATTTGAGCTCCAGCTCTCTAACATCATTCCAGGACATGACTGCTACAATTATCCCATCTCTCTTCTGCTTTTCCCCTTTCAGCTAGAATTTTTCCATTACCATAAAACTATGCTTAAGGTCTCTTCTCTAGAAAATGTATTTCTAGTCTCCTCATTCTTCCTTATTGATCACTGTCCTTTTCTGCTCCAATTCCTCACAAAAACATATCAAAAGGGTATTTTGTGCTGGTGTTCATATTTCATTGCCTCCCATTCATTTTTAAAAATCTTTTAGAATTTATTTATTTTTATTGTATTGTATAGGTTCTTCTTAGTCACACATGACAGTAGAATCCATTTTGATAAAATTATAAAAGCATAGAATACATCTTATTATAATTAGGATCCCATTCTTTTGGGTGGGCATGATGGTGGGATTGACTTAGGTATTTTCATATGTGCACAAAGGAAAATTATGTTAGATTTACTCTATTGTCTTTCCTATTCCTGTTCTCCCTCCTTTCTTTTCATTCCCCTTTGTCTAATCTACTGAACTTCTCTTCTACCTTCCCAACCCCCTTTTATTGTGGTTTACCTTCCACATATCAGCAAAAAAATAAAACCTTTTGTTTTTTGGCTTTGGCTTATTTCCCTTAGCATGATCCTTTAATTTACTGGAAAATGTAGTAAAGTCATTCTTAGTTATGGCTGAGTAATATTCCATTGTGTTTATATACCTCAATTGCTTTCTCCACTCATCTGTGGATGAGCATCTAGGTTGGTTCTATAGCTAGGCTGTTATGAATTATGCTGCTATAAACATTGATGAGGCTGTGTCACTTGGTATGCTGATTTTAAATCCTTTGGATATATGCTGAGGAGTAGGATAACTGGGCCAAATAGTGGTTCCATACCTAGTTTTTTGAGGAATCTCCATACTGCTTTTCCAGAGGGATTGCACCAATTTGCATTCCCACCAGCAAAGTATAAGTGCACCTTTCTCCCCACATCCTCACCCACATTTAATGTTACTTGTATTCTGATACTTGCTATTCTGATTACAGTAGATGAAATTTCAGTGTAGTTTTAATTTGTATTTCTCTAATTGCTAGAGATGTTGAACATTTTTTCATATATTTGATCATTTGTATTTCTTCTTTTGAGAAGGGTCTGTTCAGTTCCCTTGGTCATTTATTGACTGCGTTATTTGTTTTTTTGGTGTTAAGCTTTTTTCAGTTCTTTGTATAACCTGAAAATTAACACCCTATCTGAGGTGCAGGTGGTAAAGATTTTCTCCCATTTTGTAGGTTCTCTCTTTACACTTTTGATTGTTTCTTTTGCTGTGAAATCCTGAACCTACTAGAAGAAAAGATAGGCCCAACACTTCCACATATGGGCACAGAAACTGACTTCCTGACCAAGACCCCTAAAGCACAAGAAATAAAATTTAAAAAATCAATAAATAGAATGGAACCAAACTAAAAAGCTTCTCCCATTCATTTTTTGCAATCAGGTTCCAGTTCCCTGCCTTCTCCTAAACCTGCTCTTACTAAGACTGCCAAGGACTTTCACATTACCAGCCCCCCGTTCAGCAGCAGTCAATACTCTGGACCATCATCTCCTTTTGAAACTCCCGCCCCACTGTTAGTATCTGTAACTGCACAATCTTCTCTTTCTTCTGCTAGCTCACTGCTTAATGAAAAGCCATCCTTAGGCACCCTGTACCACCAGTGGGGAGTGGAGAAAAAGCATATGTATATGTGTGGCTTTTGCTTGAACTTTCCTCTTCTATCAGAAATGTACGGATCACGCTGTTCCTGGGCTTGGTCCTGAGTCTCATTCTTTTAATTATCTTTCCTGAGGTGATGGCAACAAATCCCATAGCATAAATCAATATCCCTCCTTTTGTGATTCCCTGATTCATGACTCCAAGTTAGACTTATTTCCTTCAGTTCCACATTAAGCCCAGTAGCATATGTAGCATTTCTATAAGCAAATATTTGGTATCTTTCTGGAAAATACTCTCCCGACACACTTTCACTTCTTATCGTACGCTCCTAATATCCAGACTTCTGCTCAAGTTAGAAATCAATGAGTGTCTTTTCTGCTCACCTCCAGATTCGATGAACAATTTCTATCAGACTTACCTCCAAAATTTCAAGTCATTCCTCTTTTTCCACTACTACCACCCTAGTCCAATTCTCAGTCTATAGTTTCTGACAATGGCCAACATCTGCCTAAATAAATTTCTACTGCTTCCCACTGTACGTTCCTTTAAAAATGCATTGTTCATATCAGTCCTGGTGATCTTCTGAAAACAGAAATTAAATCATGTCAATTAGCTACTTAAATTTTTCAAAGGCTTTGTAGTGCTCCTTAAATAATATCAATGACATTTTGGGGGGGGGTACTGGGGATTGTACCCAGGGATGCTTAACCACTGAGCCACATCCCAGCCCTTTTTAAATTTTTTTTTTTTTTTTTTTTTTCGAGACAGAATCTTGCTAAGTTGCTTAGCTCCTCACTAAGTTGCTGAGGTTATATTTGAACTTGTGATCCTCTTGCCTCAGCCTCCTAAGCCACTGGATTACAGGCATTCGCCACAATGCCCGGCTATAATACACTTCATCTTGATTCTCTACATTCTTCATCTGGATAAATGGCACCACCATATACCCAGTTATTCAATCCAGAAATGTGGATCACATTCTTGACCTCTCTTCGCATTTACACCATACAACCCATCACCAAGTTTTGTTGACTGTACTTCAATTACACTTTGATTTGTGTGCTTTTCTTCATGTATACTATCATATCTAAGCCATAATTTCATTTCCTGGGACCAGTTCAATGTCCTGACATTTTTCACACTCTTACTAAAACCAAATTCTCCATCTAACAATAACATTTTTCCTCCTGAACCTCAGTTCCTTCAATAACTCAAGCTTTTCCCCATTTGTGACCCATGATGCTTACCTGTCTACAAGGACCTTCACCATTTTCATTCGCCTGTTGCTTTCTCTTTCTCTGGAGTTCATTATAGTTATGGTGGCCGCTCTAGCTTGCTATCCAGCTTCCCTTTCAGAAGCGAATGCTTATACTCACACTGCTGGGAATGTCAGTGGCTGAAGTCTCTGCTGAGTTCCTAACCTGGAATTATCCTTGACTGAAGAGAGTCACCTCACCTGAAGCTATATCCTTACCCAATGACTCTAAGCTGTGAGTGTGGGACGTGTTGCACAAAGGCTAAGTCAGGGCCTGCTGCTTCAAGGCAGGGACAGCTCTGGAGGACCATCACAGCTCCAGACATCTCAGCGTGAAGGGCTAAGCCTCTGCTGCAACTGCATCACAGTTCAACCTCTGTCAATTCTCACTCCTTACGTGTCATCCTGCAAAGTAGCCCTAGTCAGCCTCTTGATAGCAAGCTTCAGAGTCTTTTCCCCAAGAACCCAATTTATGATGACATTTGTTCAAAAAGTTTTTCTTGAATATCTGAAAACCAAGGAAAACATCCCTCATCTTCTACCCTTCCCTAATTCTATTAATACTTTTCTCTCATTGCCACCCATTCTTTTCCTTCACAAAACCCAATCCTAATTTGCAATTCTGCAGCATTCTGCAAGACAGGAACTTATCTCATCCAGTGTGTGGAATATGTGGTTATTAAGGGTGAAAACTCCACTCATTTGCATGGTAGATATCAATAAAGCATCTTGTGCTGGTGTGACCTTTGAGATCCAGATGACCAGAGATTCTAAGGGATCATTGTTATTAAGCAAAAGGCATCATAGCTGTAGTAATTTGAGCCCAAGTGGAACACAAAAAAGATAGGCTTCACTGTTGCAAAGCCATCAGCCTAATAAAGCTATTTCCTTCACATTTTCACAAATTGAACCAATATTTAAGATAACTAAGGTGTAAAGGTACATAAAAATACAGATCATCTTTGCCTCTGACACTTCAGCAGACAGGCCATATAGACTTCCTAAGAGGGTAAAGCAGTTTTCATTTTTGTTTCTTAAAATGATAGAAGGAAATTAAAAACATGAAGAATCTCAAGGCAAAATACTTAGGGAATGTCCTTTCAAATTTCAGTTAAAAAGGTAATATTCTGGCTCAGCAAAGTAATTTTATTCCTGACCTTGATCCAAGCTTTAAATCTCACCCAATGCTACTGATGAATTGCATTTCAAAAGTTTTCCAGGGTAATTATTATTGCCATTTTAGGAGTCATCTTAAAGAACAATATCTTATTAGGATAAGAACTTGCTTTTCCCTTTCTTTAGAGAATTTCCTAGATAAAGGTCATTTGGGTCCACTTTTTATAATTATCACATAATCACTGGAACTATGAATAGCATCCTCTATTCAAGTGTCTCAAATGCCTTATCCTCATTAAGTTTAATCAACTGAGATATTTAGACCTTGACCCTGAACTTAAAATGTGCTTCCAATATCTGTAAGTCAATGTATGTGCGTGTGTACCAAACGGTTTCATAGATATTCTTTCTCTAAAGCACGTATATCTTGGAAAAGGAAATGAAGATTGAGGAATTTTACTTTTGGTAATTTAAAATAATGCTGAATATTAAACTAATGCAAATTAATAAATACCAAAATTGTTTGTCTCAAGGTAAAAGCAAAGTAGAAGAGTAAAATAAAGGACTGACCTATAAATTTTTGATTAATAAAGTTCAAGTAAAGTGATCATTAGCTTTCATTTTGTTTCTTACAAACAACATAAAGAACCATACACTCAATTTAGAAATATTTTCCCACAATTGTAAGAAAATAAAAACAACTTTAACAATCAGTTCTCACAAAGTTCTACCAATTATTTGTTCCTGAAAAATAAATATTAAAACTTCTAAATATGCTAATTTTAAGTCCTTTGGGTATAAACTGAGGAGTGGGTGTACAGTGAATCAAAATGCAGTCTGTAAAAATAAAAATATAAATTAAAATCTTCTAAATACTCCAGGAAAAGATAAATTAGGTGAAATTCTTGAGTAATCATTTCATTTAATACTATGTTTTACATTTTACTGCTGACAGCATATATTTATAAAATATTTTTAATGTTCATATATAAATAAAGCACCAAGAGAAATCTTGCCATATAGGTGTATGCAATGACTCACATATTGCATAAACCATTGATCAAAAATACTTCATAGTTGCATTGGGAAACATGGGTCCCCTCAGTGCATCTTAATACAACTTTTCCTGCTTACTGTGGATCATAACACATATAGTACACTATCGGCCAAGAATTAAATCTGAATGAAGATGCACTAAAATATTAATGGTGATTATTACCATGGAATGAAACTTTCTACTGTGTCTTTGAAGAATTTATAGCATAAACAAGCATTACTTTTGCAAGCAGGAAAAAATAATAAAGAAAGAGTTTTTTGAAATGAATAATCTAAACTGTTAGATATTCTTTGGTTAAGCAATTTGCAAAAATTTCTCTCTTAGTATTTGATGTAATGCAAAATCTTTAATTTTTTTTTTTTTCTTTCAGAGTATGTGTGCGATTTTGCGGTATTTGAGGTAGGGTTTTATTAAGATCACATTTTCATCAAGGATACATTTATCTGAAGGAAAACCTGCCAACCAAAAGGAAAACCCTGAAAGTAATATTGCCAAAGTCAAAGAGCATATGTGAGGCATGTATTCTCCAGCCAAGCTGAAACCGATCCAAGCTGTGTTCTTTGTCATAGTTATATCACAGCAGAAAAACTTGAGATGTAAAGATGTTCTCTAGTTTCCTATTTCTTCTGGAATCAAATCAGAGATTCACTGCCAACGCTTTCCCATAACACTAAAGGTAGCAACAAAACAGTTAAAAAATTGGTAAATGTAAGAGTGCCTATTACCATCTGAAGAGTCAACACTTTATTAAAAAATATAGCATAGAGACCAAAACCTCAGAAGGTTGAACCTTTCCTTAAAGGCATATTTTCTTTTTTACTAAGATCACAATCAGTCACAATATCGAGATCTGGATTTTGCAGGATTCAAAGTATATTTTTACACCACTTTCATTTTTTTGTTTGGAGGGTCTAATTTTACTCTTCTGTTTTTTTCAATATTAGTTGCTATCAAGGAATCAATAAACGAAAACCTATCACAAGTAAGGGGTTTATTCTATTGGAGAACATAGTAAAATTAAGAAAATTTGTTAAGTATTTATACATTTCTTTATTTACTAATTTAACAAATATGAATTGGGTTACCCATATATTCTATGCATTGCAGTGAGTGACAAGCATATGAAAACAGGATCTTGGAAGGTGACTCCTATTAAAGGGTCACCTTCAGGAATGAATGACAATTCACTAAATGGGAAGAGGCCATTGCTGCAGAAATTCATGGTGTCCAAAAGCAACGAATTGAAGAATAGCAGCCCTTATAAAAGGTATTGGACATATTTATGCTAAAGCATATGAAAATTCTATCCTATAGCTTAAAAATTATGAATATCTGCAATTTTAGAAGGCTCACCTGCATAGTTGGAATTCTTCAGGAGAGTGTTCTCCTTGGTGGAAAGGTAGGAGGAGGAGCCAGAGGCATAGGAGATAACAATTGCATTGGGCTATATTTGACATGTCTAGGGATTTGAACTTAACCCTCAGTCTACATCAGTGTTTCTCACTTGTTCAATGCATAAGAATTGTTGGGGCATGTGCTTAAATGCAGATTGTTTCAGTAGGTATGGTTAGATCCCAAGACTGTTCATTTCTAACAAGCACCCCAAAGATGCCCATTCTTCAGGTCCTAGGGCTACACTTAATGTATCAAGGCAACCAGGCAGTAAGTCTCAAAATTTCTGGTACGAATCACCTGGAAACATGTTAAAATCTACACTGGGCAATTACTGATTTCATAGATCTGGAGTAGGTCCAAGAACCCACAATTTTTTGTGAGTACTCCAAGTACTGAAGTAGAGGAGGTGGGCCTTCATTTATTGACACACTGACAAGTGGAGGATAGGAAGGTGTTCATCCTGGCATTTTGAAAAGTGAAAGCAATGTCAAGATGAAGGGAGAGTGAATACTGCTGATTTTTTTTAAAAGGGAAAAAATATCTAAAGATCATTTAGAAAGGTATAAAGAGGCCTTTAATTTTAAAAAGTGCTCAGAATGATAAGAGATTAATGACTCTGGACTGGATCAGTAACTGGCTTGCTTTTAAGTGCAGATAGTTTCAGGATTCTTCCTTATGGCTGAATCTTTGCCCACAAAATGAATATACCAGTTTATACTTTAAGACTGGTCTAGTGATCTATGCCAAAGACTCTACTACTAATTATAGCTCATAGTTCTTGGAAAGAAAATATGAGTTAAGTGTAAATTTACCTATGATAAAATGAAGACCCAGATGCTTTCTTTGCCTGCATTCAGTACTGCTGAGTTTACTCTCACCAAAGATGAATGCTCCTTAGAGTCAGATAAACTATCTATATATTCTATGTACTATACACTCATTTTAGGTTGCCTAAATGAGTTTAGGTTGCTCAGTGGATATTATAAATATGCTGAATAAGAAGCCTTCATGGTACTCTTTTTTAACTTTGTGTGATCATTTGTAAGATGAAAACAATACCATTTTGCTTCTAAAAACTGAATCTAAATGTCTCCCTCTGAAAAGTTCCATAATATTACCATGCCAAGGAAAGTTTTGAATCCAGGCAGTTGTGAATGAATACCTGTTATCATATAGACCTGGATGGCTGGGTTGCATCATGTTGGACAAAGAATTAATGAGGACTTTAATTGAGGTGGTAGCTATCAAGGGATCATGCTAAGGTAAGGTTTGTTCAAATTTAGCTTCTCTGTTAGTTTTTTTTAGCATATATATATATATATATATATATATATATATATATATATATACACACAAAATGTGGGAGTTATATTGACCAACCTTCCAAATCCTAAAATTTCCATAAAATAGTGGTGCTTGCTCTGGTGAAGAGGGACTGGAAAGGAAAATAGAGTATTATAAAATCACATTGTCATTTTTGCTTTCAATTTTTTAGAAACTTATCTATGTACTTTTATCTTTACAAAGTTTTCTTAATGAATACACTTTTTACAATCAGAGGTAGGAGTCAAAGGGTAGTAATTTTTAAAAGTCTAATTTATGAATTAAAAAAATAACAGAAACAAACCACACCTAGGGCTATTTTCTTGACATTTTTATTAATATTATAGTTCTGCCTAAAATGACTTTACAAGGGTCCATAACACTCTGACAAACTCCATTTTCCAGAGATAACCACAATGATATTTTACACCTCACTTGCTTTTCTCCAGTATGATTTTGACACTCCACCAACAAGAGGTAGAGTCTAATTACCCTGCTCATGTGTCTGGGTGGGACTTCTGACTTGCTTGACATATAGAATGTGGCAGGAGTGATGCTTAGAATTTCTAAGGCTAGGTGTGTTAGTTGTTTTCTTGTTGTTGTGACCAAAATGCCCAACAAGAACAATTTAGAAGAGCAAAAGTTTACTTTGGTTCATGGTTTCAGAGGTTCAGTCCACAGTTGGCCGACTCTATTGCTTTGGGCCTGAGGTGAGGCAGAACATCATGGGGGAAGGATTAAAGCTGCTCATATGGTGGCTAGGAAGTGGGGTAAGGGGGTGCTGCAGGGAAGATGAACGCTTCCAGGGCACATCCCCAGGAACCTACTTCCTCCAGTCATGCCCCACCTGCCTAGAGTTACTACCTAGATGCTACACTGAAAGTTGGATGGACTGATTAGGCTACAGTTCTCTCAGTCCAATCATTTCACCTCTGAATATTCCTGCATTAATACCTCATACTGAACCTATAACACTAGCCTTGCAGCTTCCACCTGGGTTCCTTGCAACATTCACTCAGGAGGGTGCATCTCAGAACCAGCTGCCTGGCACTGAGAAGGCCAAGCCCTGTGGACAAAGAACAGGTGAAGAACTCCAGGTGACTTCCCAAGCTGAAAACTATCATCAACCCCTCTCCTCAATTCCCTATCTTCCCGAGGCGTTTGAAAAGTAATAGTGAGTAGAATCTCATCTCCCAGTCAATTAAATCATGCATAATTTTATAAAATAATTCCCAGGTGATTATGATTGTAATTTGTATTTCAGGGTTGAAAACCATTGATGTGTAGGACAACTATTAGGTGACAATAATCAACTTTCTTATATTCTTTCTGGGCCTTAAACCCGAAAAGTGATATCACACTCAAGTATATATTAGTACATTGTATATGTAGTTGTCCTATTCTTTAATTATATAACTAGAAAATAGGTTTCAAATAATTCACTGAGTCATGTGTTTTTATTTGTTGTGGTTGTCCAATTAAAAAGAACCTACTACACAAAGAACGACAGCTAAAGATATAACAGAAATTCCAAGAGACATACTACCCTTTCCATCAGATTGCTCCATAGCTCAAAATTAACTAGGAGTAATGTATGTGATGTAAATAAGTATTTGGAATACCAAGAAAAAACAAAAACAATAACAACAATAACAACAAAAAACTTGTGGTTCCCAACAGAAAAACCAGTTATCTTCAGGGATGACTTGATGGATATGCAACCAGTACAGCTGCAAATGGATTTAGTGTTTTGTGGTTTGAGATTCTTACTCATTTTTTCTTTGTGTTTGTGCTGTGTAAATGGAGAACAATAAGCCAATGGAGCATGCATCAGAAACTTGGAATTACCATTACAAGGTGTCCTGCCTCCCCTAAACCTGTTCTCCCTTCTTCTAGGGCCACCCCTGACTCACTGCCACTGTCAGTCTGT